>NC_135477.1:135310712-135633439 GCF_052094955.1 Ictidomys tridecemlineatus | reverse complement strand
AAGATTTTTCATTATAAGTAAATATAATTAAATATAACATAATAACTCATTACTTTGATAAAAATTATCAGTATATATTATTTTAATACCTAATGCCAAGTAATTCAGTGAAAATATCTACAAAAAAAACACATCAAATTATTAATTTGTTGGATTAATTAGGCAGACCCTGTTTGCAGTATTTTTAGATTATATGCTTTTTCATATATGTTTATAAGTGTATATAAATGTGTGTGTATATATATGTGTGTGTATATGTATGTATATATATGTGTATATATGTATATATATATGTGTGTGTATATATATATGCATATACACACACATCGTGTGTGTGTATTTTTTGTTTGGAATTACTAGCTAATGGTCTAGCTCAGGAACTAGCAAACATTTTCTGAAAATGGTCACCTACCAAGTATTTTAGGTTTTGTTGGCCATGTAGTCTTGTCTCAATTACTCATCTCTTTAATTGTAGCATGAAGGCTGCCACAGTCAATATGAAAACAAATAAATGCATGTTCTAGTGAAACTTTATTTACAAAAACAGGTATTTGGGCCATGGGATATAGTTTGTCAGCTCTTTGTCAAATGTAGTATAAAATTTTTTCTGAGATTAAGAAAAATTAAAACAAAGTTTACATAATACCTACTCTTCTTAGTTAACTCTCCTCCCTGTCTGTGCATACTTTCTCAGGTAAAGAGATGAAACTTACTTTCCTTCTCTTTGAATCTTGTCTTACAACTTCAGAACAAGAAGTACTTTCTGATATTTCCATGTCCAGCTTCTACTATTTTGTTTTTGGAACTTATGGAAAGAGTGCATCATAGAATGCAACTTATGGAAAGACGACACCGAGAACAACTGGGGTACTCTAGTTGGCAGCCCCAGATGAGTTCCCAGTTGACAGGAGAACAAACTTCCAGCCATTTTGGACATTTGGGGCATGCAAGTTGAACCCCCAGATGTCTACAGCCACAGGCCAGATCACATGGAGAAGAACTAAGTAATTGAACCCAGTTAAACTACATTGATGAGATATAATTCAGTGGTTATTTAAGCAACTTAGTTTTGGGGAATTTTATGATATAGTGAAGTTGGTACTTAAAACACCTCATTATAGAGGTTTGTGTCCAGTTGTTCATGCTTATCAATGATTTGGAGTTGTAGGTTACCAGAAAAGAGTAGTATTAGTGAATCACTGAACAACTGCTAAAGATTTTTGTCCTCATATTTCTCAGTGTGAGCCATGTTATCCAAGATCCGACTCTGAACAACCATAACATATTTCAGGGTCCTCTTTCAACTTAATGTGTAACTGAGAAATTTGTTTAAGACATTAAGATTATAAATGTTTTAAAAGCTGGAAATATGGAGGATTTATGATCTGATTTGTCTAGGTCTCTCTCTTCCTCTGCAGAAGACATAGAAAGGAATTAAGCAATCTGGGACTATTTTCATCTCCCTTATTTTAAGAAGTCAGTACAAAAACACTTATATTTTAGGAACTTGGTTGTTTTATGAAAAAGAAATAAATGTAGTGCATATCCTGGGCTTATTATGTCCTGGGTGTGATTCTTGCATTCAATTCTCCCAACAACCTCATGAAATATCGTATTTCCAAGTTTTTGATGAGGATGTCAAGACACAGTCCTATACAACTATAATAATGGAGCCAGGGTTCCAACTTAGACTATCTGGCTCAGCAGCCCAGGTGTCTAACCCCAGACCCTACCACAATAAATGTTTCAGCTTAGCTGAAACTTTCCTGCTATATGTGACCTGTGCATTATATGACCACGTGGCTAGCACAGCCAGGCAGTAGGATCACTCTGAAAAGAGCTGACATTCATTCAGATACTCCAAGCCCTTATTAACAGGAGAGTTACCATGACAAATCCTATCTCAGGTCCACAGGGAGGGGAAGTGGGCATTTCCAGGTGTCTCCTCTTAGGACCATTTCATCTCTGTAATTGGACTTTAGTGTGTAAAGCCTCTAGGTCAATAGTACTTAATCTAACCAGCCCCGCTGCTCATCAAGGAGTGTATCATTAATCCAGAACTTATGCTAAAATTTTTGTTAATGTGAATTTTTTAAATAATGTGGACTCGAGGTTCCAGAATGACCACTTTTTGGCAAAAATAGTACTATGAAATGAAAGGAAATAATGACAAAAAATGCTCAGTATTTTCCCCTTCCTACCTGAATTTATTTGCTCCTACTGATGCTGCATTTCTGCATAATGAATTCATACTCCTTCCTCACCCACAGCATGTTTCTGCCAGGCCCCATCATTTTTTAGGCCCATTCATAATTTTTATTATTACTTTCTTGTCATTACAGAGGTTAGTGTAAAATAAACATCCCATAGGTCTACTGCTATAGCAAAGATAAACAGGCAATGTTCAACCTCTATTGAATACTGGATATTAAGGGGCACGATGAAAAATTCTCATCTTTTCATCCTCTGGATGGAAATGACATCAGTGTGCAGAGAAAAAGAAACAATCTTTTCTTGCCTTTCCCATTTGACTTTTATCACCTCTTCTTGATGTTTGCCCATTGATCTCCTTAAAAGTGCGCTTTACATGGGTCCCAGTAGAGCCAATACAGATTAATGTTGTATTGGCCTAGCTTCAAATGGCATGCTGTTGTCATTTTCAGATTGTCACTCTTAACTAAAAGAACAAGTTTCAGGAAATTTCACAAGCAGCCTGTTTATTTTGAATTTGTGATTTAGTTTATCACAAATGTAATATTTAAAAAAGATAAATTCTGCTAAACTGAAAACAATCAAGCATGCATAAAACTTATAGATATTTAAAAGTAGGCACATAGGTGCACAATAAATATTTACTTTTTGATTGGACAAATTAAAGGTGAATATACTGCATTAACTAAAGATTTCAAAAGTCTCCTTCCAGACTCAGAGAAAGTGAGTAATGTAACATGTGAAAAGTTGAGAAGTCCTCAATTTTTCTTGCTTTTCTGTTTCTTTATTCTTTTCATTGCTTTCTTCTTTGTCTTTTCTTATAAAAGTTTATTGACTTTGTAACTCTTTTAAAAACATGGTATTTTATTGACTTTACACTTCTATCCTTTTGCCTGCATTGTACGATATAGATAGGTGTTAACTAGTAAGGGATCGGAGAAGCTAATGATGAAGATGAAAAGCAGCCACAGTGTTTCCTTGACATTTCTCCTTCACATTGTGTTCTTTCTGTCTGCCACTGTAAGTGTTCCATAATATAAATTCAACTGCCCAGTGTTTCAGAACCACATAGTTGGATCAAAACTAGAACAATAGGAAAAAAAATTCAGAGAAGTCATTTCTCTACACAGAGCATATCTTGGTTGTTTTAAGCTGTGGTAATTTACAAAAATCCATTCAAGACATAATAAATTCCAAATGGTTACCATATGTTAGATATGATGATAAGTACTCACATATTTATTTTATTTAAAATGTAAAAAAAAACTTCCTGAATTTCTTTTCAAACTGATGGCTCAGATCCTTGTATTAAAAACAGCTTAGTGGATTATGACCGGCATTAAAAATTGACTAAGTCAGAATAGAAAATCACCTTCTACGTTCAGTAACAACAAGTACAAGTTCTTAAAATATTTGTGTTAGAATATGTGTGAATATGTGCGCACACACACATGTGTGTATGAGTGGGCATGTGAACAGGCATACATGTAGGTATACTGAGTCATAATGTGATGTATTTTTTATTGATAGACACAATTAAAAATTTCAAAACCCTACCCCATAAAATAGTACTATATTATTTTTTGAGAGAAAAAAGTAAAAACAAAAAGATGCAGTTTTAGAACCCTAACTTCCCAAGTTCCCAAATGAACTGTTTCCACAGTTTTGAATGGCGGCTAAGATAATGTTATTGTTGCCTAGGCTGCCTATCTCTCTTGTGGTTTGCATTTACTTAGCATCAAAGCACCCCTAACATAGGGTGATTAAATCTCCTCAGAGCAGGCCATCTGTGCCATTGAGTAAGTGAGATGCTTCAAATAAGTGAAAGATGAATTCTGTTCCAGACTGTCCCATAAAATTATAATAAAAATAATAATGAAGTGCTCTATAATAAAAAGAAAGTCGTTACAAATACCGTGCTATTGATTTCAAAGGGCAGTAATTTCAGAGGAGCTCTTTCATCTGTGTTATAAATCTCGGCAACCAGCGGAGAAAATGTCAGGATTTTAAAAGCAAACAAATAGGGAAAAAAAAAAATCTCCTCACTGCTCATCTTTCATGCTGTTTTGAGTAAAACTAAGGTAGCACAAATATTTAAACAGATGGCTCGATGATATGCTTTTTTCTTTACTAATCATAGTTATTAAAGCACTCACTTTATTTTTATTGTGTTTTAAACGGGCAGAGAAAATCTGAGTCTGATAATGACCTTTGTACATCATGCTGCAAATTGATTTTGATGACCTTTCACTCTCCGATAATTAGGCTGGCTTCATGCACATTCATCTCCCTCTCTCCACTGAGTGCAGTGCAGGTTTTTCCTGCCTGTCCCTCAAAACCCTGTTCTCCTCCCTGTGTCCTAGCTTTGTCTCTGCTATTGCTGGATTGGGTTTCTCTCTCCTCCCTGTGAGCCACAGATTCTTGAATAAAGAATGAATAGAGGTATTTAGAGGCTGACAAATAGAAGAATAGTTATTTTACTGATGTTTTGAATGATCAAATATCTGAATTGTCATGTAATTATGACCATTACAATGATGTCATTGCCATAGTCATTTGGCGACTGTGTACATTGTGTTGAAGACTTATTACCGCATTGAATTATAACGTGGTAATTTAATGAATTTTATAAGGGTGTTTCTTTGTGGCTAATGTGAACAGATGGTACAAGTGGAAAAGAAATAAACTATGCCTCATTTTCCTTTACATTTTCTTTGTTATTATGCTCAGAAATTAGGAACATCAGACTAACATACATTTATACACACATATTTTGAAATCATAATCTTTAAAAATGCATTTTATCAAGTGTCTCCAAACTCTATATTTTCTGTTTCAGACTTTTTTTTAAAAAAAGTTGTTATTGTGCTTAAAAATATATACAACATATCATTTACCATTCCAACAATTTTAAAATGTATAATTAAGTAGCATTAAGTGCATTCACAATATTGTACTGCCATTGCCGTAATTCAGTTCCAGAACTTTTCCATCATTGCAAGTCTTTAGATATATTTTCAAGTAACTACATTTTTAGTCCTGTAGAAAATTTTTTCTCATTTCCCTAGGTGTGGTTTATTAAGTCATTTTCTTAACATAATCACATATGAGCCCCCCTAAACCTGAAGCTAATTATCAATGCTTTTCGGGGACCACAGGATTTCAAAGGACAGTTTATTGAGAAATACTAATATAAGAAACTTCACAGGTGTTAATAATAGCTAATTTGTATGAAGCGTTTCTTGTAAGCATAGCACTAAGCTAATCACTATTCATGTTAATAGGAAAAATAGAAGGCTGCTTAAAGCATTCATCCATCCTCAGCACTCCCCCCAAAATTTCTCAAGGCAAAGTGCAAAATTTGTGTCATTATTCTTTGGTTACTTTCAAACAAGTGTGCAACAGTTGAGTTTTTCATGGGAATCTGCATTAATCCACAGGAAGTAAGATCATGAGCAAACTTGTCCCGGTTTTAATGTTTGCAGGTCCCAGTGCTACTCTGTTTCTTTCCTATTACTAAGAAAATGAAAATCATAAAATAAAAGGAAGTTAATTCAGAAATGTGGGCCTAGATGGGATGGAAATGCTGAAAAGTCAACAGGAAACTAGCTCTTTACGAAACCCAGTCTTAAGAACTCTTACTAGGATGGAGGACCTGGATGGTAATGCAGGTCACTGGAACCAGAAGCAGGAGGAGCCTCGTGAATACATGTTAACCTCCAATTCATTCTGTTGACCAGACTCCACCGAAAGCCATCAGAGAGGTAGCTTAGGAAAGAGCCCACAGAGTGGAGCATCTTCCCTCCTGTTGTAACAGAGCAGAGCTGGGCAAGGGTGAGGAAGGGACTTGAGGGCAAGGACTGGCACTAACATTTCAAATATTCTTCTAATAAAGGTGCACTCAGAAAAATGTTGAAAGGTTGTGTCAGGGATGGTGATCTGGCAAATGAAGAGCATGCTTTTAGAAAGCTTACCTGGTCCCTAGAAAGCCAATACCTCTTGCTTCATAGTTCTTGAGTCTTTTTCTTATTCCTCACACCCTATTCATTAGCAAGTCTTACCTTTGTACTCCAAAACATGTTGCTTTCACCACCTTCATTGGGATCCTGGTTCTCTTATTTGGGTTTCTGCAATTACTTCCCCAGTGGTTTTACTCTTTTAATATTTTCCTCTCGTTTACAAAATGAGGTAAAGTTCACATACCCAATGAAATGTAAAGATCTTGAGAATTCTGACAAATGCTTCTGGCTCATGTAACTAACTCCCTGATTAATAAGTAGAACTTATCCATGACCTCAGAAAACCCCCTTCATGTCCATTCCATCCAGTCAGATTCCACTTCTTGTAGGCAACCCCCACTCCAATTTCTAAAACCATAGATTTCTTTTCCTATTAAACTTCATGAAAAGAGAATCATACAGTGTCTATTCTTCCATGCCTGACTTTTTCATTCATCATAATGATTTTGAGTTTCATCCATGTTGTTATGTGTATAGTGATATTAATTATATGACATTATTTATTTATTGTTAATATTAATTAACATTAACTTCTGATAGTATTTCATTATATAAATATATCACATTATGTTTATTCATTCTCCTGTTGATAGACATCTCTGCTGTTTTCATTTTTATTATTATGAGTAAAACTGTTATAAACTTTCAAGAACAAGTCTTTTGGGGACATGTTTTCATTTATACTGGGTAAATATCTAGAAGTGGAATTGATTGTATGGTAATTGCAGGTTAACTATAAGAAAATGTTGAATTGTATTCTGAAATGGTTAAAATATTTTGTATTTCCTCCACCAATATTTCAGAGTTCAAGTTCCTCTATAATCTTGATAACATTGGCATTGCCAGGATTTTAAATTCAGACATTCTAAAGGGTATGCAGTGTATATTACTGTGGTCTTAATTTGCAATTTCTTAACTCTAAATGATTTTGAGATTTCTATATTCCTTATTCCCAATTATATATTTTCTTCTGCAAAAGGGCTATTCAAGTACTTATGGCCAATTATATATTTTCTTCTACAAAATTGTTATTCAAGTGTTTGTCCATTTCTTATGTCTTATTTTTAAGGTAAGTTTTAGTGATTCTTTATATATTCTGAATGTGAGTACTTTATCATTTAGATGTGTAAAAATATTTCTTTCATTCCAAGGTTTGTATGTTTATTTCTTAAAATAGAAGTGTTAGTTTTGATGAGGTCAAATTTTCTATGCTTTTTTTTCCCCCGTCTTCCATGGTTGGTATTTACTTTGTCCTTTTTAAGAGATTGCTGCCTACCCCAAGGTCATAAAGACCTCCTCTTTTGTTTTCCACCAGAGTTTTAACTTTTACATTCAGGCCTATGATTCATCTTAATTTAACTTTTTGTGTATCATTTGAGTTGGGGTGGGAATAATATTATTCATTTTTCTTTCACACTTTTATTCAGTCTTTCCAATACCATTTTCTCAAAAGACTTTATTTCCACATTAAGTTGCCTTGGTCCTTTATTGAATAACACACAGACCTGTATAAATACGTGTCTATTTTTTTATGCTCTATTCTATTTCATTGAACTACCTCTCCATCTTTATTTTCTGTAACTTACTTGTCAATGGACTATAGCTTTTTATTAAGTCTTGAAATCAGGTATTACATGTCCTACTCTTGTTTTTTCGAGGATACTTTAGGATTTTTAAATTTTTTTTTTTGTATAAATTCTAGGATGAACCTGGTTAGGTTTTGATTTGATTTGTATCATACATTAACTTGGGGAGAACTGACTCTTTTCCCTCATTGACCCTTCCAATCAATTAATATAGTATATGTCCCAGCCACTTTATGTTACTATAACATAGAACCACCAAGTGTCTGATAAACAACTGATCTTTTCTTTTTCTTTCTTTCTTTCTTTTTTTTTTTTAAGTCTCCAGGATCAGGATCTCAGGGTAACATTATAATTGGGTTCTAGTGAGAGGCCTCTTCTCGGCTGCAGACTACCAACTTCTCATGGTATCCTCATGTCAGAAAAGAGTACAAGCTAGCTCTTCTACCCTTTTTGTAAGGATTCTAATCCCATCTAGGGACCTCTACCTTTATGACATAATAACATCCAAAGCCCCATCTTTAAATACTGGGGGTTAGGATTTTAGCATATGAACTCAGGGAGGACACATACACACAGTTCATACTAATATGTCTTTTTCATTTATTTAAGTATTACTCAAATTCCTTGTAAATTTGAGTTTTAGTGTAAAGCCTTACAAGCTTCTTAAGTTTTTGGCACAATAGTATATAGAATGTGTTGTAATCAGCTGCAAGGAAAGTCTCCAAAGATTTTCACTTCTTACTATGTTTGTCTTTGAATGGGTATTCCCCACTGAATAGAGATGCCTGCCTGTGTATCCAGGGTACATGGAGATGACTGATGGCCCTGTAGGGCTTGACTTCTCTTTTGGATCCCTCTCTTTGGATGAAGTAGCTGCCATGCCATGGGACAGCTGAGAGCCCTGCAGAGATGTAGATGCTGTGGAGGTGTGAAGCCTCTTGCCAACATCCAGCATCATCTTGCCATCTGCAAGAACCTTGAAAAGCAGCTCTTCCAGCCTCTTTAGAATACTGACATTCAGAGTGACATCTAGACTGCAACCCCTTGAGAGACCCCATGCCTGAATCACCCAACTAATTGTTCTCCAATTCCTCATCTACAGAAACAGCCCGATATAATGAATGTTTATTATAGATTTAGCCATTAAACTTGTGATGATTTTCTATGCAGTAAGAGATAATATAATGCCGCTTATTTTTTTCAATTGTGTTTTGCTATTATTTGGAAATAAATTTGACTTTCATATATCAATCCTATCCCATGACCTTGCTGAATTAACTTATTAGTAGTAATAGTTTGTTTTACAGATTTGTTAGGATTTTTTAATGTTATCAGTCATGTCATCTACAAAATCAGACAGATTTACTTTCTCCTTCCAAATCTTTATGCTTTCTATGTATATATATATTTTTATTCTCACAATGGATAAAACTTGAAGTACAACCTGAATTGGAAGTGATTATTGAAGCTATCTTTGCCACACTGCTGGCTGTGTGGAAATGTTCAGTATGTCACAATTAATTAGGTTGTTAGCTGGTGTTTTTCATAGACAAGTAAATTACCGTCTGTCTATCTACACTTTGCTGAGATTTTTTAAAATCACAAATTGGTAATCACATTGTTGCCTTTTCAAAAAAAATATGAGAACAAAACGATATTATCTTATGTTTATTCACATATTTACCATTTTCAAAAGGGCTTCAACATTTTATTTTATCTGGTTACATTTCTCTTTATTCCGAAGAGCAAATATTAGTTATTGGCAGCAGATTCTTCCAAAATTTTGTTCATCAGAAAATGTCTATCTTATGCCACTCTTTTTTCAAGTCATCTTCAGAATACTTTATATTATTTATTTATATTTTTCTGATTAGATTGTGAGCTTTATGAAGTTAGAAGCCTTTAGTTATTTAACTCTGTGTTCAATTCCCTGAAACCATGACTGTCATAGAATGGGCCAATTTGTTGGAAGAGAGAGAGAGAGAGAGAGAGAGGGGAAAAAATGTACAAATAGAAAGAAACAAAAAAAATACTTTCTTAACTTATGAAAGATGGAGTGAGGACAAAAGAAAAAAGGGAAGAAAGCAAAGAGAAGAGAAGAAGGGGGAAAGGAAGAAAGAAAGGAAAGGAGGAGAAAAAGAAAATTAATTGGCATTGATATTCATGGCCTCTGAAAATGTTTGTGTTTTTTGAAATATTAGTTGTATTCTTCTGGTGTTAGTTTGATTAAAATAACAATTAAGAATTTCTGGAAATAAGGAGATAAAGAAAAATGCCAATTATATACAAGTATCCAAAAATTTCTATAACATTTATAGTACAAAATAACAATTTATGTCAACTCATCCTTGACCCAGAGTAAAAAGACAAAGTATGCAATGAGAGAATTATTCACAAACCCATATCTCAGACAAGGGGTTAATATTAGAAATATATAATGAATTAAAACAACTCAATAACAAACAAAACAAAGACTTCAAAACAAAAATAACAAAATAATTTAAAAATGTGTAAAAGATCTGGATAGACATTTCTTAAAAGAAGATACACAAATGGGTCATTAAAAAATGCTCAACTTCACTAGTCATCAAAGAAATGCACATTAATACACAATGAAGATTCCAACATGGAGGCGGGCTCGGAGAGATCAAGTCTCTGACCTCTTCAGCTGTGCAGGCATAGGGAGTCGTAAACAGCCTAATTCTGTTTGCTCAGGATCACTAGGCAATGCTGAGCTGACGTGGATCTGGGACGAGCAGTCTGGGCCTCTCAGAACACACACTGAACCCGGATCGGCTGAATTCAAGCTCCCGTTCACCTGCTTCCCGCAGACAAACAGCTGTGACTCAGCACTAATCCATCCGGCTGAAACAACTGGTCAGCCCTTCTGATCCTACGGAGGTAAATGCCAACCGAGCCTTCATAGGTAGTGGCCACAGGTTTGAAACGGGGCTTGGGAGAGACAGTAAGGACCCACCCGTTGCACTGGTCACCGGGCAAAGGGAAACAAACTGTCGCCATTTGCAAGAGATACCACCATGGCAGAGAACTGACGTCATCAGACTGCGGCGGAGGAGATTACTTCATTGAAACCTGCGGCTACAGGTGTGTAATCCCCTAGCCTTCCCTCTCCACACATCGGGAAAACCTTAAGGGCGGATCTCAGCTCTCCTGTAAGGGCCCCTCCCAGCTCTCCCGTGAGCACGGTAGCCAGACTACCGAGGGAATTAGAGGTGGCGCGGGACCCGCGGCGCGGGACTACCGCTCCAACCAGTGCTGACAGCTGAGGTCTCTTGCACCAGCTACCGGGGGTGTGGCTACCGGAGGGGCAGTAAAATTCGCTGAGGATTCTCAGCCCCAAGCTCTACAAACTTAGGGTCTGAGGGATTGGCAAACTGGAAGAGTGTGCCCAGTCATTCATGACAACAGGGCTCCCGGGAGTAGCAGACCTGGCGTGTACCCAGTATTGTGGTGAGCGGCACCCGTGAGAGGGGCCTGGCTAGAGGAAAAGTGGGGAAGTGACTAGACACAAGAGGACGCCCTAGGCACCCAGGATTGGAGACTCACCCAGTCTGGGAGAAGGAGCTGCTGCACAGTGATTGGTTTCCGCGTATTGATAGGAGAAACTTGGCCTGGTGGTCACAGCGCCACCTACTGGAAGAGAAGTTAATCAAACTCTAAGACTGCATTTATTAGTTTTTTTTTTTTTTCTTTTTTCCTTTTTTTTTTAATTTTGATTTTGGGTTTTTTTCATTTTCATTTTTCTTTCTTGTTTTATTAATTTTTTTTACATTTTTTTCTTCCAATTTTAATTTTAATTTTTTTCTTATTATTTAAAATTTTTTTTTATTTCCTATTTTTTTCTTCTTTTGTCTTTTCATTTCTTTTCAATTATCTTACCCCCCCTTCCTTGAATTCTACCTGCTTACTCTCATTCTCTTTAGTGACTTTTTCCCTTCCCTTCTAATACCTTTCCTCCCAAGCATCAAATAAATTTATAGGAGTAAACAGTAACTCAGCAGTCAAACAGAAGAAGAAGTAACATGAGCAGCTTCAAAAAGCAAGGAAGAAAAGGAGTACAAACAATGCAGGACAGCCTAAATATTCAGGAGGACCTAGAGTCATCAGAAAATGGTCATATAAAGAACTCAAGGAACACCTTAGACAGATGGAATGGAACCTTAAAGAGGATACGAGACAGCAAATTCAAGCAGCGAAAGAACACATTGAGAATGTATTACACAAACAGATAAAAGAAGAAGTTAAGCACCTTTAGCAGGAGATAGAGAATATAAAAAAGAATCAAACCATAGTCTTAGAAATGAAGGAAACTATAAACCAAATTAAAAACTCAATTGAGAGTATCACTAACAGAGTGGAGCAAGTAGAAGCCAGAACGTCAGATAATGAAGACAAAATATTTCATCTTGAAAAGAGTCTAGCCAACTCAGAAAGGCTGGTAAAAAATCATGAGAAAAACATCCAAGAGTTATGGGATAACATAAAAAAACCAAACTTACGAGTCATCGGGATAGAAGAAGGTACAGAGATTCAAACCAAGGGAATGAGTAACCTGCTGAATGAAATAATTACAGAAAACTTTCCAGAAATAAAAAAGGAAACAGATATACAAATTGAAGATGCATACAGGACACCGAGCACACAAAATCACAGTAGACCAACGCCAAGACACATTGTTATGAAGATATCCAATATACAGAACAAAGAGAAAATATTAAAAGCTACAAGAGAAAGGAGACAGATTACATTCAGGGGTAAACCAATAAGGTTAACAACGGATTTTTCATCACAAACACTGAAAGCAAGAAGGTCATGGAAGAATGTATTTCAAACACTGAAAGACAATGGATGCCAACCAAGAATTCTGTATCCAGCAAAATTAAGCTTCAGGTATGACAACGAAATAAAAATCTTTCATGATAAACAAAAGTTAAAAGAATTTGCAGCCAGGAAACCAGCATTGCAAAGCATTTTGAGCAAAACACTACACAAGGAAGAAATGAAAAACAATAACCAAAACCATCAGAGGGAAGTGCCTCGGTAAAGACAGAGGGCGAGGGGAAAAATAATCATGGAGAAACAAACTAAATTTTTTTTTTTAAAAAAAGGATAAATAATCAAACATGGATGGAAGTACAAACCATATATCAATAGTAACTCTGAATGTTAATGGCTTAAACTCTCCAATAAAGCGACATAGGCTGATATCATGGATTAAAAAAACAAATCCAACAATATGCTGCATCCAGGAGACACATCTGATTGGAAAAGACATACACAGGCTGAAGGTGAAAGGATGGGAAAAAATATACCACGCACACGGTCCTCGTAAGCAAGCAGGGGTGGCCATCCTCATATCGAATAAAATCGACTTCAAGACTAAGTTAAACAAAAGGGATAAAGAAGGACATTATATACTGTTGAAAGGAACCATTCACCAACAAGACATAACAATTATCAATATTTATGCACCAAATAATGGCGCTGCAACATTCATAAAACAAATTCTCCTCAAGTTCAAGAATCAAATAGACCACAACACAATAATTATGGGTGACTTCAACACACCTCTCTCACCATTGGACAGATCCTCCAAACAAAAGTTGAATAAGGAAACTATAGAACTCAATACCACAATCAATAACCTAGACTTAACTGACATATATAGAATATATCAACCATCATCAAATGGATATACTTTTTTCTCAGCAGCACATGGATCCTTCTCAAAAATAGACCATATATTATGCCACAGGGCAACCCTCAGTAAATATAAAGGGGTGGAGATAATACCATGCATTTTATCTGATCATAATGGAATGAAACTGGAAATCAATGATAAAAGAAGGAAGGAAAAATCCTACATCACATGGAAAATGAACAATATGTTACTGAATGATCAATGGGTTACAGAAGACATAAAGGAGGAAATCAAAAAATTCTTAGAGATAAATGAGAATACAGACACAACATATCGGAATCTATGGGACACAATGAAAGCAGTTTTAAGAGGAAAATTCATCGCCTGCTGGTCATTCCTCAAAAAAAGAAAAAACCAACAAATAAATGAGCTCACACTTCATCTCAAAGCCCTAGAAAAGGAAGAGCAAAACAACAGCAAATGTAGCAGAAGGCAAGAAATAATTAAAATCAGAGCGGAAATTAATGAAATTGAAACAAAAGAAACTATTGAAAAAATTAACAAAACTAAAAGTTGGTTCTTTGAAAAAATAAATAAGATCGACAGACCTTTAGCCATGCTAACAAAGAGAAGAAGAGAGAGAACTCAAATTACTAACATACGGGATGAAAAAGGCAACATCACAACAGATGCTACAGAAATACAGAAGACAATTAGAAATTATTTTGAAAACCTATATTCCAATAAAATAGAAGATAGTGAAGACATCGATAAATTTCTTAAGTCATATGATTTGCCCAGACTGAGTCAGGAGGATACACACAATTTGAACAGACCAATATCAATGGATGAAATTGAAGAAGCCATCAAAAGACTACCAACCAAGAAAAGCCCAGGACCGGATGGGTATACAGCGGAGTTTTACAAAACCTTTAAAGAAGAATTAATACCAATACTTTTCAAGTTATTTGAGGAAATAGAAAAAGAGGGAGCTCTTCCAAATTCATTCTATGAGGCCAACATCACCCTGATTCCGAAACCAGACAAAGACACCTCAAAGAAAGAAAACTACAGACCAATATCTCTAATGAACCTGGATGCAAAAATCCTCAATAAAATTCTGGCGAATCGAATACAAAAACACATCAAAAAAATTGTGCACCATGATCAAGTAGGATTCATCCCTGGTATGCAAGGCTGGTTCAATATACGGAAATCAATAAATGTTATTCACCACATCAATAGACTTAAAGATAAGAACCATATGATCATCTCAATAGACGCAGAGAAAGCATTCGACAAAGTACAGCATCCCTTTATGTTCAAAACACTTGAAAAACTAGGGATAATAGGAACGTACCTTGACATTGTAAAAGCTATCTATGCTAAGCCTCAGGCTAGCATCATTCTGAATGGACAAAAGTTGAAGGCATTCCCTCTAAAATCTGGAACAAGACAGGGATGCCCTCTATCACCACTT
Source organism: Ictidomys tridecemlineatus (assembly GCF_052094955.1). NCBI lineage: Eukaryota > Metazoa > Chordata > Mammalia > Rodentia > Sciuridae > Ictidomys > Ictidomys tridecemlineatus. Next base: position 135,618,481 of record NC_135477.1, on the reverse strand, counting down.
CTATTCAATATAGTTCTCGAAACACTGGCCAGAGCAATTAGACAGACGAAAGAAATTAAAGGCATAAAAATAGGAAAAGAAGAACTTAAATTATCACTATTTGCAGATGACATGATTCTATACTTAGAAGACCCAAAAGGGTCTACAAAGAAACTACTAGAACTAATTAATGAATTCAGCAAAGTGGCAGGATATAAAATCAACACGCATAAATCAAAGGCATTTCTGTATATCAGCGACAAAACTTCTGAAACGGAAATGAGGAAAAACACTCCATTCATAATATCCTCCAAAAAAATAAAATACTTGGGAATCAACCTAACAAAAGAGGTGAAAGATTTATACAATGAAAACTACAGAACCCTAAAAAGAGAAGTAGAAGAAGATCTTAGAAGATGGAAAAATATACCCTGTTCATGGATAGGCAGAACTAACATTATCAAAATGGCGATATTACCAAAAGTTCTCTATAGGTTTAATGCAATGCCAATCAAAATCCCAATGGCATTTCTTGTAAAAATAGATAAAGCAATCATGAAATTCATATGGAAAAATAAAAGACCCAGAATAGCAAAAGCAATTTTAAGCAGGAAGTGTGAATCAGGCGGTATAGCGATACCAGATTTCAAACTATATTACAGAGCAATAGTGACAAAAACAGCATGGTACTGGTACCAAAACAGGCGAGTGGACAAATGGTATAGAATAGAGGACACAGAGACTAATCCACAAAGTTACAACTATCTTATATTTGATAAAGGGGCTAAAAGCATGCAATGGAGGAAGGATAGCATCTTCAACAAATGGTGTTGGGAAAACTGGAAATCCATATGCAAAAAAATGAAACTGAATCCCTTCCTCTCGCCATGCACAAAAGTTAACTCTAAATGGATCAAGGAGCTTGATATCAAATCAGAGACTCTGCGTCTGATAGAAGAAAAAGTTGGCTCTGATCTACATATTGTGGGATCGGGCTCCAAATTCCTTAATAGGACACCCATAGCACAAGAGTTAATAACAAGAATCAACAAATGGGACTTACTTAAACTAAAAAGTTTTTTCTCAGCAAGAGAAACAATAAGAGAGGTAAATAGGGAGCCTACATCCTGGGAACAAATTTTTACTCCTCACACTTCAGACAGAGCCCTAATATCCAGAGTATACAAAGAACTCAAAAAATTAGACAACAAGATAACAAATAACCCAATCAACAAGTGGGCCAAGGATCTGAACAGACACTTCTCAGAGGAGGACATACAATCAATCAACAAGTACATGAAAAAATGCTCACTATCTCTAGCAGTCAGAGAAATGCAAATCAAAACCACCCTAAGATACCATCTCACTCCAGTAAGATTGGCAGCCACTATGAAGTCAAACAACAACAAGTGCTGGCGAGGATGTGGAGAAAAGGGTACTCTTGTACATTGCTGGTGGGACTGCAAATTGGTGCAGCCAATTTGGAAAGCAGTTTGGAGATTCCTGGGAAAGCTGGGAATGGAACCACCATTTGACCCTGCTATTGCCCTTCTCGGGCTATTCCCTGAAGACCTTAAAAGAGCATGCTACAGGGATGCTGCCACATCGATGTTCATAGCAGCACAATTCACAATAGCTAGACTGTGGAACCAACCAAGATGCCCTTCAATAGATGAATGGATAAAAAAAATGTGGCATCTATACACAATGGAGTACTATGCAGCAATAAAAAATGACAAAATCATAGAATTTGCAGGGAAATGGATGGCACTAGAGCAGATTATGCTTAGTGAAGCTAGTCAATCCCTAAAAAACAAATACCAAATGTCTTCTTTGATATAATGAGAGCAACTATGAACAGAGCAAGGAGGAAGAGCAGGAAGAAAAGACTAACATTAAACAGAGTCATGAGATGGGAGGGAAAGGAAGAGTAAAGGGAAATTGCATGGAAATGAAGGGAGACCCTCATTGCTATACAAAATTACATATAAGAGGTTGTGAGGGGAATGGGAAAATAAACAAGGAGAGAAATGAATTACAGTAGATGGGGTAGAGAGAGAAGATGGGAGGGGAGGGGAGGGGGGATAGTAGGGGATAGGAAAGGTAGCAGAATACAACAATTACTAATTGGGCATTATGTAAAATTGTGGATGTGTAACCGACATGATTCTGCAAACTGCATTTGGGGTAAAATTGGGAGTTCATAACCCACTTCAATCTAATGTATGAAATATGATATATCAAGAGCTTTGTAATGTTGTGAACAACCAATAAAAAATAAAAAAATTTAAAAAAAATACACAATGAAATATTACTTCACTCCTACAAAAATGGCTTTTATAAACATATACATTTAATGTATTAAATGACGCATAGAAAAGTGCACCATTGTAGCTTTTTGGTGGGAGAACAAACTAGCAGAGCCACTAAAGAAAACAGTATGGAGGTTTCTCAAAAACTGAAAATTAGAATGATCATAGGATCCACTAGTACTCTTCCTGGGTAGGTATCCAGAGAAAATAAAATCAGTCTGTCATGGACATATCTGCATTCCCATGGTTCATGCTCCATTGTAGCATTATTTATAATAACCAAGATATTAAGTCAACCTAAGTGTCAATCAGCAGATGCATGGATAAGGAAAATGTGGTGCACATAAACAATGGATATTAATCAGCCTTTGAGACAGCATGGGTGGACCTGGATGACATTATACCAGGTGATATAAGCAATGTGCTAATTATAAATCAACCAATAATCTTTACCTAGAAAAGATCAGGTGCACTGCTTTAGGCTTAACAGTGGTAAAATATAGTTTCTGGAGGATAAATGCTGTGGAATTCAAATTCTGAAGTTATAGAACAATAACTTTTGTTTTATAGATCAATATTCCATGAGAACGCTGAAAGCATTTGAGATTTGGGTCATTTTAAGTGTGCCCGGGTAAAGACTGTAAAATAAGCTGTACAGATCAATTCTGTGGATAGAGATGTCACCCAGGTGAGCTAACAGAGCTTGCTCACCTAATTTTGATGTTGAAATAATGTTTGAGAGCCTTATTAACGTTTTTGTTGGGTCACAACACAGTTTTTAAGGAAAATCTTGGTGTGTGTCAATCTATGAAAGGTAATTGATGTCAGAATGTAGGTTTTGGAGACAGCCTTGAGTTTAAATGTAGGGTTACCTTTCTTCCTTGTTTGCCATGACAGAATTGATTTAAGCTTGTTGTCCCATTCACTCTCAAAGTGACCCAATTTATATAATAAATTACGTGGTTATCCAATTTAAATGTCAAGTCTGTTACTTTCTGTGAGAACTTAGGTGAATTATTTAATTTTTCTAACCTTAGTTCTTTACTTTTAAAATGGGAATAATGATTCCTAATTCTTGGCATGTTGAGAAGTTTAAATTAAACATTTTGGGAAAGAATCTACTCCTGCCTGGCTGGCTGGTTCACAGCAAATCCTGCTGCTTGCATCCTCCTCAATAAGAAAATTAAAGACTTTGGAGAAGAAACTACATTCTGCTTTTTCCCTTCATCTATCTTTATTCAAAAATTCCTCTTTGTTGTCCTAAAACTCCAACCAAAACTATTGAAATTTTCAGTCTCTTCCAACTCTCCTTTGGGTTTCTTATTTCTTAGTTTAAAATGTATTCCCCTTGATTTTTCTCTTATTGTCTTTAACATCTCTTTATTCCACAAGACTGACCTTTTCTGAATGTTTCTAGGAAAAAGTATTCTGTCCTATAATATACACCTCTAAACTTTACTTATGGCTCTTATTCTCTAAAATTATATGATTATGTATCTGATTAACTGATAAAATATTCATATTTTTCAGATCTACCCCCAATTTTTAAATTAGTTGTCTACATATTATTACACTATTTAGATATACCACAATTCATTTCAGTAATTTTTTACCAAGATAGTATTTAAATTGTTCTCAGTTTTTAAATTATCATATTTTTACATAATGGTATTTCACTATATATTATTTGTACTTATATACATATATTTTCTTCTTTTTTAAAATTGTGGGTCTCTGATTTGTTAAATGTCTCTCCTGTTCATAATGTTTTAGGCTTTGCTAAAATGGTTTTTGTAAGCTTTGTCCAAATCATTAAATTTATAGTTTCTAAAATTTGTGTATGCTTAGAAAAACCATCCCCATCTCTAGGTTATAAATAAATTCAGTCACGTTTTCATCCAGTACTTTTATGGCTTCACTGTTTACTTTAAATCTTTGATCCATCTGGAGTTTATTTTTATGTAAGAAGTGGTTTGGAGGAGATGTGGTCATACTTTTTTCAAATGACTATGTAGTTATCACAGATTTATTGAAAATTTTGTCTTTATCCCCATTGCTTTCAAATGCTCTCTTTATGGCAATGCCCATATGTATTTGGGTTTATTTTTGAACTTTCTCTTCCACTGATATTTTCTGTGTATTCCTGGGTCATCATCAAAGTGGTATGAATTAGCATATGTTTTATCATGTGGTATAATACAAACTCTTCTTCCAAGAATATTTCTGGCTAGTTTTATGCCTTTTTGTCCAGGTTAATATAATAACATTGTTTCATTTTGTTGATTTTAGAAGATTCTTTATTTTTATACAAGAATTTATGATGATACTAAGTCCATATTTCTTTGATTAGAATTACAATTTGTTGAAGGCTTTTTTTATGTCTTTCAAATGATTCTGAAAATTTTTCATCTTATAATGTCCCACATATTCCTTATAAAGTTTGTTTCTATAATCTTCTTATTTCAAACTATAATCGACATCTTGCTAACATTACACTTTTAAGTGGTTATTATTTATGGATGAGAATGTATATTTATTAACTAAGTAAATATTATGATATCTTTATTTCTAACACATGTCCAGTTCATTCTCTTTTTCACATATGTGGTCATATTATCTACAAATGAATTTTTATCTTTTCTTTTTAAATATTTATTTTATATTTTTCAGATTACTGTAATTGTCAGTGGTGCTCATCTGAGTTCAAATTCAAGCATCAATAAGTTAATGAATTGTTAAGATCCTTTGTTTCCTCATTTATAAAATGCTAAGAGTGGTAGTACTTACCCATAAAGATAATGTAAAGATCTAGTTGATAAAGTGGGAAAAGCAATTAGCAAAAGGCCTAGAACATAATAAGCATTCAAAAATGTTAATCATTATTTTGGTTTTCCTCAAAGTTAATTGCACAGTCTTTTGTTACCACCACTAAATAATATTAATAGCAACTTTAAATGATTGCATTGATGCATGGGATGGCCTAATGTGTGCAGGGTACAGATTATAATATAGCAAACATATAGCATAGATTTTACAGGACTACCAGATTGTGCAATTTTATTATTTTAAATAAAGGCAATAAATTATTGGGAAGTTAAATGGCGCTTAAGTTTATGTTTTTGTGAGATGTAAGTGAATCCATGAGTTTGAAAAAGTGATACCATGAAAGTCTTGTTTTATGATTCTTAACTTTGATGGAAATACTTTTCATCTTTTATTTATATCATATATATTTACTTACATGTTCTTTCTTTCTGATAAAAAGGGTAGGCACCATACTTAATAGATCAATTTGTACCATTTATGTATAAAATTGACAGAACTTGCTGCATTACAATGTGCAAAGTAGGCATTCAGTAAACATCATTTGAATGAAGGTGCAAAAAAAAAAAACTGTCAAGAAATGAATGAATTTAGAGAGTATATACTTTTCTTGGGTTCCATATACTTCAAGCATATGCAATGGAAACATGTTATTTCATTCTCAGAAGATAGGAGACAGTGCTAAACTTCATCTCTTTCTAATACATGTAACATTCTTTACTAAGAGATAGGTATTTCATCAGGAGCCGATAAGTGCCAAACCCTGAGTAGAGGTTTGAACTATCAGAGGCTCTGTTATCAAGGAAGACTTTATTCCTCTTAATGCACCTGTATTAAATCTTATTCTATTAGCTAGTTTTTTTCTTTTACTCTTAGGGGAAATTGTAGATATCATATTTTTACGGTAAAACAGGATTTATATGATTCAGTTAAATGCAGAGATTTCATTTTGAATGCTAGTCAGTGATTTATTTCATTGTTTTCCTTATTGGACAAGTCACTGCAAATTTTTTTTTCCCCCAAGCAAGATGACATTAACCTTTTCTGACTGCAAAGTAACTCTTCTAGCTGTATCAATAATGCATAGTCTTTTCTGTCAGTTACTTTATTACATTTGATAAACAAATAAATACAGCTCCACATATCAAAACACTGAAATGACTAGTTTGAGGATTAGCCCTTTGATAATCATCTACAGCAGATTATGGAGCCTCTGTAATATTTCAAAGAATTGGCCTTGTTCCAGTTGATGCTGATACTGGGATTTGAGTTAATTGCCGATGCATCTCAAACAACAGAGCAGGTGCTAGGAGAAAGAACATCCCCTGTATTTTCTTTGTTATTTATAGTCAGAGCTCTTCTACACTAAACCCTTGTGCTGGCTTTTTAGAGCTCACTGTATAACAATTTCATTCACTTTCATGTCAACAAGCTTTGGTTTGATAAATTAAAACAGAAAAATGCTGGCTAAAGCACCACAGCCCTACACGATTCATTTTGCTCTAAGTTTCTGGCAGCTGCCCAGCAATGACCTGCTATCTTCCTAGTGTCCTTATCATTTTCCCATCTGGAAAGGGCTGACCCTTACTGTACACCAGGGAGCTGAAGGCCTGTGCAGGCAGCATTCAAAGGCCATTAACAATCATAACTCTAAGACCATCACCCTCTTCCAGGCAAGGTTAACAGTGGTCTACAGATAGATAGGAAGGTCGACATTTTATTTTTCTTTAAATAAATACAAAGCAAGTTGCAAGATTTCTTTAATGACAAAGCATGCCACACTAACTTGAACTATTACATTTTTAGGCTTTTTGATCTTCCTTAATATTAACCAAAGGTAATCTCGAGGGGCTTATCCTCTATTTAAAAACTTCTGGTGTTAGCTATTGATTTAGCCTTAGATAAAATAATTCATTCATTTACAATTGAATTTCTTTTAAGGAATATTAGTTCAGATAGCTATTTTATTAATTATTTCAACAACAATGAACATGTAAAGATCATTAAGGAAAAACATTAAAGATTTTTTTTTTTTAGAATGAAGCATAATCAGTATGGACTTCAACATTCAATTTTAGTAAAGTCTTAAAATTTTAAGTAAGTTTTTGTAAATAAGACTGTATGTAAACTGATAGTAAATTAAGTTTAAAACCTTGCTTACTAAGCATTTATCACACAAGGTATTACCAAAGCATGAATATAGGGCCCTGAATTCTAAACAATTATATATTTTAGAAAATGAAAAGTCTTTTTCTACTAGAGATCAAAACAATAAAAAGCTTTTAGTAGTTAATTTACCACACATGTGTGTGTTAGTCTTGTCAAGGTGGAAAAATGTGTACAATTAACCAGAGCCCATCACAAGCCACCATTGTTAGAATAAGAAGCAAGATTGTTATGCAGTGGGCAAAACCAGGCAAAGTCTCCTCTGTTAATCAAGGATGAATAAAATGGCAGAAGGTCAGATTGGCCTTGCTTAGGGAGTATAATGATTTAAAGAGGCTACCAAAGAGGTTAGAGAAGTTCAGAAACTTAAATCTTCAGTGTTGCCTGATGATGCAAACATCAGAGGACTGGGAAGGGAAGAACAGAAAAGGGAACACTATTTAAAAATTTGTGTTGCTAGAGTTAAACACTTGAATTTTGCTCAAGAAGATTCTTGTTTAGGGGTCAAAAAACCAACTCCAATTGGATTTTGTTTGAGCAGAGCTAAGATCAAATTCTGGAATGGAAGCTGAGTCTAAGTATTTGTGAATAGTATTAAAAGAAGTTATCTCCACTGTGGCAAAATTGAGCCAGTGAGAATAATTAGTTACATGTCCTGCGTGGTAGGTCCAAGTACAAGACAGACTTTAAGGGGCATTAAACCAAGGTAAGATGAACAGAGACAAAGAATTAACCACTATAAGGGAGGTGGCTTGGATTCTTTAACTTCCTATTCAATCTCTTAAGTATCCTCATTCATTGGGCTGACTACCCCATGCTGACAGGGTAGCTGGTCATAAATAATCCCCATGATTAGATATATTAGATATATTAATCCCAGTGAATAGGAGACCAGGAATTCTTAATCTTCTTTCATTCTTTCTTCCCTCCCTCCCTCCTTCCTTCCTTCCTTCCTTCCTTCCTTCCTTCCTTCCTTCCTTCCTTCCTTTATCCCTCCTCCCTTGTCTCCTCTCTGTCTCTTCCATCCATGCTGTAAGTTTCTTTTTTATTCACAATCTGTTATTAAAATTTTAAAAATTTTAAAAATTAAACCCCACAGTCCCATCTTAGATGATGGTTAGTGTTTTAAGGAAGAGATGTATTCCAGCTTAAAAAATGAAGTGATTTGACCATATACAATTATCCACATGAAGAACTAAGAGAGAATCACTTTATGCTGTTGTAACAGATGTCCCAGAAGAATGGGGCAAGACAGGCTTGTTAGGTGATGAATAACCACAGGACAAAGTTGTGGTGCATGTTAGCCTTTCCCAAGAAAAGTCTCAGAAATGCTTCCCCAGGGGCACTTCATGGCCAGGACTGCCCTTTAATCCAGCCAAGGGGTCCCTGGTGGTGCCTGGGTCTGGACACCAACAGTGCTTGAGGATGTGGTGCCCTGCACCTGGACCAAGGAAGCATGCTCCTTCATCCATGTTTTTATCCTTCAGAGTGTTCTCCCGACATCTGCACCCCACCCTTCCATTAACAATAGTTGAAAAGACAGTCCTCAGGAATTTCAAGACCCTCATATGTGGGACATTCCAGAACCCTCTGCCAAGTACCAGTTTTGGGATAGCAGAGAAAAGCAAATTGCTCCCACTGGCCAGCCTGGAATTTCCTTGGATTTTTCTGGATTTGGAGGGGAATTTCTCAGGTCATGCCTGTTTAGGCCTAGAGAACAGTGCTGATGTGTCTTCATTCACATGAGACAGAAGATAATTTCAGGATTCTGGCTTGCTGACCAGTTACCACTGATTTCTGGGTTTGAACTACATGTGAGGACCCACGTGTTGGCTGAGTTCCCAACTGTCCACCTCAAGCCCACAGGACACAAGGGTAGTGGGGGTGACAAGAGTGGTATTTCCCCTACATATACCCTTAATAGGGGCACCCACATCGGTCAATTCACATCCTCACCCGAGGGTGGGGAGAAACATGCATATCTCTGTGGAGGGCAGACAGATGCTATGCTATGCAAAGTCAATGAGCCCTTCCTTCTATATTCTTTTTTTTGTATCTGATTGATAAGTGATGTTTTATTTACCCTGGTCTAGCTTGAAAGATCAAACAAGGGACAAAGGTCAGACATTTGTTTCACAAGAAATGTCAGAATAAGACTGACCTTTTCTGCCCATTTGCAGGCCTTTGGCCTACTTTCCTTGCTGCTTCTAGTGTCAGCAAGTCAGGGAGTAGTCAACACGGAAGGGGAGTTAGAGGAGAGGCGTGACTGTAGTCTCCAGAGATGTTTTTGGGAGATGTGCTATTTATGTTTGTACACCATAAATGTTAAATGGAAAGTTTAGCGTAATCAGAAAACAAAAAGGAAATGTTGTTCCCATCTTCCTGCCTATTCTAGATATGCTTACATTGTGGTCATTATCAACAAAGTTCAGTGACAACCTTTGAAAATGTTATGGGAGGCCAGCAATCATAGGCAGCAGGAGGGGTGTGCAGTGCCATGGCATGATGGGTTAGCAGTCCTAAAGAGAATTAGATGATTACAGAGGCAGGGGTCTCTGTAGTTCAGTAGGAACAGGCTCTGAAGGACACAGCATTGTGGATAGTAACAGTGCTGTGGACTCTCTTCTTCTGGTTGGAGATGTAGCATTAGACAGGGATGATACATTTGAAATAAAGGCCACAAAATAGAATTCTCTGGCCTGCCATAGGTTGAAGCCTACATGGCCTACCTCATCTTGGACAGATGTTATGGCTGAGGATTCTTTTACCTTGAATCCCATGGCCCTAAAATCTTTGAATTAAAATCAGTTTCATTCACATCTTTTCCTCTGGCCCAATTCTTGATCATACTTGTTGGAGCTCTCCAACCTTCAGAAGAGATAAAGAAGATGAAGAAAAAGAGGAGAGGGATGAGAAGGAAGAAGCAAAAGAAAAGCAAAGGCCTCTGTAGGGTACATAAATGAGGTAAGAGGTAGGCTGTCAGACAACACGGAATGATGCTTCTGGCTTATAAATTCTGGTTTGTAACTGTTGAATGACGTAGCCACATTCAGACATAATTACCTTGGATGAAACTGGGCTCAATTTTGCCACATAATCTAGGTTTTGTTCAAAATAAAATCATCAGATGAAGTGTCACTAATTTTACATGTTGGTGACAAATTAAAATGTTAAAAATCCCATGGAAATTTATGCAAGACCTGGAGAAATATGTAGGTTGGCAAGCAAATGGAATCTAAGTCTTCTAAGAATGAAGAAAACTTTACCAAAATTTTAGGAAAGAAAAAAAAATGCAAAATTATATTGAGAGAGAGAGAGAGCCCAAAGGTGTTGGAAATCAAGTACTTCTCTTTCCAAACTTCTGATCCCTAGCACCATGGCCCTCATATGGTAACTTTTTGTTTCCTCCTAGACATGAAGTAGTGGAAGTACTGGGATTTGAACCCTTTCTGGAACAGCAAAGAACTGTACCTGTGACTTCAGATGCAGTATTAGAGTTTGAAATGAATCTATTACAAAGATGTCATTTGGGGTTTTTGGATGAAGATCCTCCAAACCAACCAACTTAATGAGGAGAGAAACAGTAAAGATTCAATCTACTCTATCTTCACTCAGTGGGACCATGGAGAGGAGGGGAGGGATGAGGTTACATTGCCTAGACTTCATCAGCCATCTTCACTATGCATTCTTAGTTGGAGATATGTCTAGACCTATCTATATCTATATCCATTTCTACAAACATCTATATCTAGCTCTCTATTTTTTTTTCTTTGCACTAAAGTTAACTATGAAATAAGTTAAGGGAGAAACTTGGGAAATTGGAGCCAATGTGGCATTTAGTATATGTTCTAAGCTCTTTTGTATTTGTTAACTCATTTAAATTTCACCATAACCCTAAAGGTAGATAGTATTTTCTTATATTCTTCTTTGGCTGAGAAAATCAATGAGAAAGTAATCACTTGCCCATTCTCAGCCAATGAATAGAAATTCACAGGACCTAGGCATGCTGGCTCCAAAGTCCCAGATCTTAGCTAGATGATATGTCTGTCAAAGTACATCTCTTTTTCACTGTAGCTTTGTTTAAGTTATAAAATAAAATGAATTGCTAATCAAGGGGAAAGAATACAAACTGAGGTTGTTTGGTCAGAGGAAAAATAAGTTCCCTCTCCCATGGGTTCAGATTCTTTTCAGCCAGGAGGCAGAGATACCCTGCAGGAGCGAGGACAAGCAGCATTCCTGCTGTGGGAAATAATTCAGTCTTTCCTGCGTGGAGGGAATAGCTCAGGGAAACTTGGTCACTGTACAAGTGTGAAATTGGCAGAGAAAATTAAGCTCTTCCCTCTTACAAACAAAGAAGAATCAGCTTCTAAGTAGACAGGGGGTTGAGGATAAGCTTGGGATAGAAAGATAGAGAACGTCAATTTTAGTTAAGCAGATTTCATTAGGGTTGGGTTGAATATTTTCCTCTTTCAAATACCTTTCTTTCATAGCAATAAACCCAATAAAGTTTATTAGGATAACTATTGAGCAACTCCGTTTGCCAGTCTCTGCACTGGCTTTGCAGGCATATGACTCATCCTGACACACAATTGTTTCCATGTTATGCTGGGGAAGGTGAGACCCAGCTTAAAGGGCACATGCTGAACATCATACAGCTAGTAGGGGCCTGGGTCAGAATTTGCAAGCCTTCTTGCTGAAACATTTGTACTCTTTCCACTGAATGAATATGATTTTCTCAACTTTTACTTACATACAGGTATTGGGCACCCAATGTGACCAAAAGTGATTCTCTAGTCCTACCCCCATGAATGCCTGTAATTACTGAGTCCCTGCATTTGTGTTATAACCCTAAACTTTCTAAGTGACAAGGATGGTCCTGTGATATGGTAAAAAAAAAACATATTTGTTTGTTTGTTTTGACAGAATATAAGACTCACAATTATCAGGCTTCACAAGAACATGAAATTTTCTATTTAACAGGCTGCAAAACAGTTTTTGTAGTGGAAAATGATAGTACATTAAACAAGATTATCTTAAAGTGGCAACTTCCTTCTCTCTCTCTCTACAGAGAAGGGCAACTGGCAACTAAACAGTTCACTAAACACCATGGCACTCAGATTCTGCCTCCTTTAAGTACTGGCCGCTAGCCAGAGCCATAAATAGTAATATTTTCCTTGCCAACAATGGAACGCGTATTTTAAAACTATATGTAAGAAATCTTACCCAAATAAGTAGCTTGCTGGATTAATACCCTTTTTTTTATAGTTTTGCAGAAAAGTGTAATCAATACAAAATATCTTTTTTCTTTCGGTTATAGGACACTGTTTTATACAATGTCCATTTAATGATTCTTTCAAGTTGCAAAGCTTTTTGGGTCAGAGTTGTCTGCAAAGAACTAGCCCTGCCCCTAGAGAAATTTCCTGACTGCACATAGTTGAAAACCTATTATGGCTGTTCCTCAGCCAAACATTTGAGGCACCGATCAATGCTGGAAATGTAAGAGGGAGAGCTTCAGGAGGAGGCTGAGGGGTCTTCATACTGCCAGTTGTTCTTTCACTTTGATGCAGCTCTATAAGCATTAAAGGACTTTAAAAAAAGAAAACACTGATCCTCAAACTGAAAAGATACTATGCCTTTTCTTATAGCTCCACCTGATCTGTCAGCATCAGCCAACATATCAGAACCAAGACATCAGAATGTAGAGGGCTCCTAGGGGCTGGTTGTATGCCTTTAACTCTTTAAGGAGAAAGAATTCTGCCCTGCAATTATTGTGAGTCAGTTTTATTATGAAGGAATGTGCACTCTAGTGCTTCTCATGAGGCACTTGCAGATTAAGGCCCCCAGTCAAAAGGAATTTGGGTAGAAGGGAAGGGAGACCAACTTTAAACCAAAATAGAGATATCAGTGTTTATTATCTGTGCATCCGTGAGATTTACAGTCCTTAAAATATGCAAGCAAAAACATTCTGAAGCACATAAGAAGGCTGTAAAATATCCAAAGAGATGGCTGATATTAACATATAAAAGAAATATCACACTGAAGCATGTTAGTGCTAATGATTTAAAATACTACTTAGAATGTTAGTGGTGTCCTATGAGTACGTATTTTCTTAAAAGCAAGAACAATTGTACGAGTTTTTAAAGCTCTTTTAAAATACACAGGGTCAAGGGTTATGGAAGCAGTGCCATGATGTTAATATTCTGCATATATTTAATGATCCAAATTAAAAAGACTTGGCATTTGGCGTGATGCTAGCATAACATAAAGCTTAGAAAAAAGCATGTTTGAATACAAAGAAGGAACACACACATGAAGGCAATTGAGGTGGAAAAAATCCCTGGCAAAGGAAAAGGAAAACAAAACAAAATAGGAGAAGTTTGTCACATAAAATATTAATGCCCCTGTATTGCTTGGGCAGCTACATAATTCCATTATATGTCTTTGTAGGCCAAAATAGGACTGGTTTTAAAGGCAATGCTCATAGAGTGCTCATTGGCAAGGATATAAATTTAGATAACTTTATATACTATGTAAAATCTTACAGAACTTTTAAATGCCATTTTTTATTAGTTGTTCAAAACATTACATAGCTCTTGACATATCATATTTCATACATTTGATTCAAGTGGATTACGAACTCCCATTTTTACCCCATATACAGATTGCAGAATCACATCGGTTACACATCCACGTTTTTCATACTGCCATACTAGTGTATGTTGTATTCTGCTGCCCTTCCTATCCTCTACTATGCCCCCTTCCCTCCCTTCCCCTCCCATCTTCTCTCTCTACCCCATCTACTGTAATTCATTTCTCTCCCTTGTTTTTTTCCCTTTCCCCTCACTTCCCCTTATATGTAATTTTGTATAACGATGAGGGTCTCCTTCCATTTCCATGCAATTTCCCTTCTCTCTCCCTTTCCCTCCCACCTCTCGTCCCTGTTTGATGTTAATCTTCTTCTCATGCTCTTCCTCCCTACTCTGTTCTTAGTTGTTCTCCTTATATCAAAGAAGACATTTGGCATTTGTTTTTTAGGGATTGGCTAGCTTCACTTAGCATAATCTGCTCTAGTGCCATCCATTTCCCTGCAAATGCCATGATTTTGTCATTTTTTAGTGCTGAGTAATACTCCATTGTGTATAAATGCCACATTTTTTTTTTATCCATTCATCTATTGAAGGGCATCTAGGTTGGTTCCACAGACGAGCTATTGTGAATTGTGCTGCTATGAACATCCATGTAGCAGTATCCCTATAGTACGCTCTTTTAAGGTCTTTAGGGAATAGTCTGAGAAGGGGAATAGCTGGGTCAAATGGTGGTTCCATTCCCAGCTTTCCAAGGAATCTCCATACTGCTTTCCAAATTGGCCGCACCAATTTGCAGTCCCACCAGCAATGTACAAGTGTACCCTTTTCCCCACATCCTCGCCAGCACTTATTGTTGTTTGACTTCATAATGGCTGCCAATCTTACTGGAGTGAGCTGGTATCTTAGGGTGGTTTTGATTTGCATTTCTCTGACTGCTAGAGATGGTGAGCATTTTTCATGTACTTGTTGATTGTTTGTATGCCCTCCTCTGAGAAGTGTCTGTTCAGGTCCTTGGCCCATTTATTGATAGGGTTATTTGTTTTCTTCTTGTTTAATTTTTTGAGTTCTTTGTATACTCTGGATATTAGGGCTATTTGAAGTGTGAGGAGTAAAGATTTGTTCCCAGGATGTAGGCTCCCTATTTACTTCTCTTATTGTTTCTCTTGCTGAGAAAAAAACTCTTTAGTTTTAGTTTTGAAGGTTTTAATCAACTTCTAAATGTTCTTATGCTGATTTTACCTACTCATCTCACCAGAGGCTTTGAGAGAAATTCCATTAGGGAGGCAGATTCTACAGATCTGGGAAAAGAACAGATTTCGTCCTTTATTCTCCTGACCTGCTCTTCTTTTTCACATCTTAGAGAAGTCTGCAATCATCCAAAAGACAGAACAGAGAAGGTGACAGTGTTGCTGTGGGCAGCAGGCAGAGACAGCAACAAGTAGAACTGGTAAATGTACATTGTACTTACTGAAGATTTGGTTTTAGATTTCCAAGAATGATCCGCATACAGATTCTCTTACTTTAAATATATCTTTCTTTTTTTTTTAGTTGTAGATGGATGTAATACCTTGTTTATTAATTTTTAGGTGGTGCTAAGGATGGAACCCAATGCCTCATATGTATGAGGCAAGCGTTCTACCACTGAGCCATAACCCCAGTCCCAGATTCTCTTACTTTTGTGATTATTAATTTTCCATCTTTTCAGAGATTCTACAGGATTGTTCAGATTCAAGTTATCAAGGTTGGGACTCTTGTGAACACCATGACAGACAAGGCTTAAGGAACTCATTAGCAGGCACTTTTTTTAGGGAGAAATTCATATTTATTAGGATCCTGACATGCCAGGGCCTCTACACATTGTAATATCAGGCTCCTAGAAAGAAACAGATGGCACACTCAAATGGGAGTAATTGAAGAGAATTCAATAAACAGACTATTTACAAAGGTGTGTACACAGTTGTTTTGGAGAAACTAACAAGGGGTGTTGCAGTACAGGACTAATAATTGCAATGGTCTTGATCATTCCTAAGCATATAGCATCAATGGAGGGAGCAGCTAGAAAAACCCAGAAAACAAAGGGTTTCTTAACAGGAACTGTGGCTTTTGGTAGATGGACACAGTTCATCCACATGAGACTCAACAGGGAGAGAACTGGGGAAAGAAATACCCTGACCATCTTCTCAAAATCCTTTTTGTTGTCTTGATTCTGTTGAGCCAAAAAAACTAGACATCAGAGTACAAGGCTGCCCATTGATTTAGTTGGTAAATGTCCAGGCTACCTAGAGCACAGAGGGTGTGGAAGATTGGAGAGTGGAGTTGGCAATACGGATGGAGAACATCCAACTGCACATAACCACATGTCACTCACTCCTGCATTATTAACATCTGCAATTTGTGGTTAGCAAAACTCAAGTTCAGAAGGTCAAGGAACATTGACAAGGACACACAGGAAAAAGGCAGCAGCACCAGATCCTTTTTGCTTTTGTTTCATAAACCTGTGATGTTGGCATAGGAAAGTGAGAAAGCTTTGGGGATGGGGTGGTTAGAAATTAAATGCATGTAGAAGAGGAGAGAAACAAGAATGGGGGAAGTGGGAATTTCCATGTATTGAGCTGGTCTCTGACATTGACTGAAGCTTTTTATGGGCAGGATCCCATTAAGCCTCTCATCAGTTGGGTGAATTAGGCACTGCTATCCCTGCTTTACAGAGCAGGAATCTTAGACTTAGTTATCAGGATCACCCACACAGCAAATGGCAGGCTCAGGGTTTGAACTAATGTAAAGTCTATGGCTCAAATTCTTAAGGTTTAAATTATGGAGATGGTGGAGTGAGGTAGGAAGAATCAAAAATATAGACAAGAAATCTGGGTGCTGCCCCAGTACTACCAAACTCTCATGTGTCCTAAATGCTTTTTCTTAATATAGTCATATCACCTTTTCCCCCCTTTCTGTTTCCTTTCTGTTCATTTTGCTGTTTGTGTGTTATAATGTCAATGGTGATAGCTGTGGCATTAAGAAAAATGACATAAACTCAGTTCAGGTTATTTTATTATTATGCAGACAGCTCTGCAGAGCTGAGAGGAATATTCATATCAGAGCTCACTATATTCCCTTTTAAATATACTCCTCATTTACGCTCTCTGAAGTAATGGCACAATCTTCTTTTCATCTTCACCCAAAACCTGGGCATCTTTCTATACTATCGTATTTCTATTACTATTTACTAGAATTCTCTTTGAGTGATTTAAAAAAACAAACTACACTATATCATTCTAAAAGCACTGTATTCCTTTTTACAGTACTTATTGCACTCCTTTGAAATCATGGATAGTCAGATGTCTATTTTCAGGCACCACATCTTTTGCAACTGCTTCCTGGTCCCCAGCATGGTGCCTGGTACATAGTAGTGTCTCAATAAATGGTTCTGACCAACCAGATGGAAATTGGGCTTCTGTAACTTCTCTGTGTAATGGGAAACATTTAACTTGCTGTGAACATAGGGGGAAAAGAAGGCCTTCAATTTTCTACCCTTTCTTTCTCAGCAAAGGACAGGTAAAGCTGTGATTGCCTGACTTCCTTTTTGTTTCCTTTGATATCTCACCCGGTGTAAGTCCTGCTGTTCTTCAAATGTCAGACTGACTTGGAGCCAATCCTTTGATTTGCTATTTCATGGGGTTTGCAGATACTGAGTTAGGTGCATTTGATTCTCTGTGTTTCTATTTCCATGAACTCTTCTGGAAGACATGAGTCAAAGACCTCAGGGTTAACTGACACCTAAATGGCATTTCGACCACATTTTTAGACTCTCAAATACTTTGGACACCTAGTAAAAATGTTTTGGTTACTGCTCCCTCCTAGTGATTAAAAACCAGCAGTGTTGGCAAAGAATTCTTGAATCAAAGGTACCCAAGTAGAGTTTCTTTAAGGTCACAGAACATAAAGCAAAATCCTTTAGCTTCCAAAGGAGGTGGGCACAGCTTGCACTGAAGAAAGAAGCACGCAGGGGTACACTCCTCAGGCTTCGACTGTGGCTTAAAATGTTGCTCTGCCACAGACGGAAATGCATCCTCAGTCCCTCTCGTTCTCTTCTGTAATAATTTCCACTTGGTGCTCAGACTATCTTTCAGCCAGCCAACTTGCAGAGAGAACTCAGCCTCTCTACCCTGCCTGGGCACTGCAGCTTTCCTGGACAGTGGGTTTGTTTCTCTGCCGGCAAGCTCTCCTCTCGAACTGACATTCTAACCTGCTCCTGGCTGGGTGTCATCATTAGATCAGCATCTGTAGCAGCTGTAGCAGCTGTGGCTTCCTCTGGCTGAAAAGTCTCAGTGTTTGCCTTTCAGATGTCATTCCTTCACCTCGCTCAACATTCAGACTCACTCACTCGCCAGTTTGGTTCTAGCTGCCCCCAAATGTGTTCAGAATAAATGATGCACAAAGGACATTTCAAACACAGGCAAAGCAGCTGGAGGCAAGGCATCTCCAGTCCACAGGGCTGTTCTTCCTTCACAACAAGTGTTGCATTGTCATTTAAATGCGTTCCTGGCACAGGAGACACTGGCTGAATCTCTGCTGTGGCAAGAGCATGTATAGTGGTTGCCTGGCAAAGAGGGAAAATGATGAGATGAAGAAGGTGTGGAATGATGGGTGTCTGTAAATTGCTTTTCCTTTGTTCTTCATTCTCACTGTCCCCACTGTCAAACTGAGCTTTACCATGGCAAAAAGCCAGTAATTTGCCTCTTGTCTGCCCACAATACCATCTCCATTTCTCTCCACTTCATCCTTGTGTCTTGGCCACGGTAAATTTTGCTGAAGATTTTCAAGTTTGTCATTTAATCATTATGGAAATGACAATATGAATAGGTTAGTAAACAGTGTTTTTTTGTGTGAAATAGTAAATACCATACAAATACGAGGTGTTATCATGTAGTAAGCATGCCAGAATCTTGCCCAGAAATGAACTCTTACAATTCAAATATAGCCTTTTCTGCAGACATAAGAACAATGTAGCTCACACACTTTCTCTCTCTCTCTCTCTCTCTCTCTCTCTCTCTCTCTCTCTCTCTCTCTCTCTCTCTCTCATAGAGCCAGTAATAGATTTTATATATATATATATATATACTGGGGATTGAACTACCCAGGGGTATTGTACCACTGAGCCACACCTCTGGCTTTTTAATTTTTTTAAATTCTGAGATGGGGTCTCACTAAGTTGTTTAGGGCCTCGCTATGTTGCTGCTGGGATTTCGGGCATGCACCCCAGTGCCGGCTCAATTTATAATTTTTAAAGCATTAAATTAACTTATTAAAATGACATCACTACCTTAATGCCATTAGGGCATAATTTTGAATTCGTTTTTTTCAGTGACTAACAGAGGAGTAATCAGATGCATTTCTACTGTGTAGTCTGTCTTCATGATCCATTTGCCTCATGGTTCGCCAGGGTTGAGGGTTTAATCTGTGGCTAAAAGCAAGGTGAAGCCACATGACCCACTTAGGCATTAATCCTATCACTTTGACCTCATTAGAAATAACTAACCACAAACACAGTCACTAGGTAGGGAAGCTTCCATCCTGGTAAAATTAGTCTAAAGTTTTCAGATCAAATGGTGGTTCCATTCCCAGCTTTCCAAGAAATCTCCATACTGCTTTCCACCATTTGACCCAGCTATTCCCCTTCTCGGTCTATTCCCTAAAGACCTAATAAGAGCATGTTACAGAGACACTGCTACAACGATGTTCATAGCAGCACAATTCACTATAGCAAGATTATGGAATCAGCCTAGATGCCCTTCAATAGATGAATGGATAAAAAAAATGTGGCATTTATACACAATGGAGTATTACTCTGCATTAAGGAATGACAAAATCATAGAATTTGGAGGGAAATGGATGGCATTAGAGCAGATTATGCTAAGTGAAGCTAGTCAATCGTTAAAAAACAAATACCAAATGACCCCTTTGATATAAGGGGAGTAAACAAGGACAGGGTAAGGACGAAGAGCTTGAGAAGAAGATTTACATTAAACAGGGATGAGAAAAAGGGAGGGGAGGGGAGGGGAGGGGAGGGGGGATAGTAGAGAATAGGACAGACAGCAGAATACATCAGACACTAGAAAGGCAATATGTCAATCAATGGAAGGGTAACTGATGTGATACAGCAATTTGTATACGGGGTAAAGTTGGGAGTTCATAACCCACTTGAATCAAACTGTGAAAGATGATGTATTAAGAACTGTGTAATGTTTTGAACGACCAACAATAAAAATAAATAAATAAATAAATAAATAAAATAAAATCAAAATAAAACCAAAAAAAAAAATAAAGTTTTCAGATCAAGGGGGATGAAAAATAGTTCTAATTTAAAAGCTGAAATCACTCCATAAAAGTTGCTCTGCCATTTTTATTAATATACTTCAAATAAGAAAATATTAGCCTGCTTTTTAGTGCTATAATTAAAGCAAACATTGGGTAACTATTGGTAGGTGTAAAAGTTTCACTGAAAGGCATTAAGTGTTAACTAGTTAGTACTTACCAAGTTCTATGAAATAGTGATTATTCTAATATTACAAGTGGGTAAACTGAGGAACACATATTTTTTATTCTTTTTTAGAAGATTGCTAGTGACACACAGTAAATTTTAGAACAAGTATTTAAGATTAGGTTGCAACTGCAAAAACTATGTTTTTGATCCCTATATTCCTCTCTGTTGACCTTGATCTGCCATCATGGGCAACAATAAGCAACCAGATCAATACTTGCTCTCTCTTTTTCTTGGTCTTGTCACATTTCTAAGTTTTCATGGTCCAACTCAAATGTTAGCTCTGTCAATCACTTTGTTTGCGATCCCTCCCACAATAGGTCACTACTGCTTATGTGTCAGTATTACCATGTTACTGTACATGTTCATTTATTTTGACAACATATACTAATACAGGTATGTACTAATGTCTCTTTACTGATAGGCTGGGGCCATGTAATAGTAATATCTATATTTCCAGAATTGCCACAAATATGTGTCCTGCAATAAGAAATCAGTGCTGATTTTTGAAGTTGGACCTCAATAAAATAGTTGACACTGGACTTTGGTTTGAATATGAACATGAAAGCACTTAAGAGAATTTATGTAGCTTAGTAATTCTGGATTATAGTATATAAAATGTTCATTGAGCTTATTTAGTATGGAGCTGGTGTGGAAATTAAGGCAGGGGGTACAAAAGATTTAATTATTTAAAAGGGGTTTTGGGGAAAATAACTTTTACATTCTAGGAAAGGTGTATTTGTAATATATTCGAAAATTTTATTAAATCTATTCTAGTTTTCCAAATGCAGTCTAGTTATAAGATGACACAATTATGCCATATTATTAAAAGTCAAAAGCAAACTAATCATCTGTTTTTTGTGATGTGGCTACCATACTATATAGCTGTAGAGAAAGCAGATTGTATGTTTTGGACTGGTTCCCTTGGTGCAGACCTCCTACACATAGGGTTTTTCTTCTGTACATTGCTGGCATACTATGGGCACAGATAACATTAGGAGAAGTACTGTCTCTCTAGCTATGCACCTCGATCCCCTCACATCTAAATGTGAGGAAGTCCTCCCAAGAAGATTTACCATGAAGAAATCTAGCAGTTCCTTCTCCTCACAGAAGAGATTGACTTTATGTTTGAGGATGTAATTTACAGTTACCCTATATACCTCAATGGTGGGCATTTAATTTTCTCTCTTTTTCTAATTTTTACCTCCATTCCATTAGAAAGCTGTATTAGCCAGGGATATAGCTTTGTGGAATTACAGAATTGTGAATATGGAATTGTGGCTCAGTGGTAGAGCGCTTGCCTAGCATGTGTGAGACACTGGGTTTGATTCTCAGTACCACATGTAAATAAATAAAATAAAGGTCCATTGACAACTAAAAAAAAAATTAAAAAATATGTCAGCTAAACCTTCAATATATATCCTAAATCTGATTATTTTTAAATACACTCTAGTCCATTTCTTACCTGAGCTTATATTTGTTATAAAACAACTTTTCAAACTTGCCTTCTGGTTTTCATTCTTGATCTCTGTTCTTCAACTGCAGACAGAGCAATTACTTGAAATTGTAAATCAAATCATGTCACTGCTGTTTCCAACCCTCCGCTGGCTTCCATTACATTTAGAATAAACCCAAATCATTAACATAGCCATGCATGAGTGGACCCTGACTATCCCTTCAAACTCCCTTCCTACAGCTCTATCACTCACGCACTCCACGGGAAATACACTGGTTTCTTTAGGGAGTGCATGGTCTTTTTTGTTTTGAGACAGGGGTCTCACTGTGTTGCACAGGTTGGTCTCAAACTCATGATCCTCCTGCTGTAGCCTCCTGGGTAGCTGGGGTTATGGGCACATGCCACCATGGCTAGTTCACACTGACTTCTTTGTTGTTGCTTGAACTTGACAAATACTTTCATATTCCAGGGCTTTAGAGCTTGCCCTCAGATTCTGCCTGGAATGCTTTTTCCCCCACATCTTCTTGATGTTCATTCCTGTATAATTTGTCACCTATTTCAGGTGCCACCTTGTCTAAAAATACTCCTTCTAGTCATACTCTATTCCCTTACCTGACTAATGGTTCTTTACAGTACTCTTCTATTTATGTGTTTATTGTCTGTCTTCTACTAGAATATAAACTAAGATCAAGGACTGTTTTGTTCATCATTTAATCCCTAGCAGATAGATAAGGCATATAGCAGGCAATCAATAAATATCTGTTGAATGAAAATGAAATCCAATTGACTTCTATATCTAAAATTCAAGTTCGAGGTAGCATTTCTGCTTTGTGCTGTGAATGGCTACTTTCAAGAACCCATCAGTTACTTTTTAGGAAAAGTAATGAAAATCCTCATTTCTTTAGTGTTTGAAGAATGTTACTGATATAGAATTAGAAGCAAAGAGGGCTTGGCTATATCTATAGGGACACAGCAATGGTGAGAAAGAGAAAGAGAAAGATTTTTATAGATAGGGTCTTTATTGTTTTCAATAATTACAAATCTGAATTATGTATTGAAGCACTTTGAATATTAAGAGCCATGGGAGTCTTGTTAATATGACCCACATAAACAATATGATTAAATATTTAGATATTTTTATACCTCATTTGGAAGTCTATAGATTTGAGGAAATGTTTTAAACTTTGGGTTCTGACATGTTTGCCAGATTTTCAATTCTTTTGGAAAATGCTCTCTGAGCTTGGGCATCTGGGCAAGATGTACAGAAGGAGTTGGATGGTGCAGGAAGGAATTCATTGCCTTTTTTGTACATTGCACTTGAAGTTGCTGGAACCTAAAGGCCTCAGTATCTTTCACTTTGGCTACTTGGCTGCATTTAAACTCCACATGTAATGATTTGTATAAAAGCAGTGTCAGTTGATAAAGCCTAGACTCACATAGCTCAAATGTTTATTTTGAATGATTCCACTGTGAGCTTGCTTGTGATTTCCTAAAGGAAACTATTTGGTATGCTTATCATATCATATACTCACAATGTCATCTATTTCCAAAGCACAGCTGAAATAGAAGTTGACAATATCCCACTGCTCTGACCCCAATGATGTTGCTGAAAATAGCTGGGCAATTCAATGAAAAACCACTAGATACATTTTGCACTGTGGATTTGATAATGGGTTATAGTCTTTTACTCTTGGAGGAACAGAGTTACAAAATTTTGGAGCAATGAGAGATTGTACATGACATCTACTCAAGACTCTCGTTTTATAGTTGTGAGAAATTAGTTCCCAAACAGGGTAATGGCCAACTATGTTCATCAACAAATGAGCCAATCCCATGGCTTTTTTTTTTTTTAAGAGAAAGAGAGAGAGAGAATCTTTTTTGTAGATGGACACAACACAATGCCTATTTTTATGTGGTGCTGAGGATCGAACCCAGGTCTACCCTGCCCATGCTAGGGGCGTGCTGTACCTCTGAGCCACAATCCCAGTCCTCCCATTGCTCTTGATATGCAAAGTGCTACAACAAATGAAACTGGAAAATGGTCTTCTGAGCACTAGTGCAGATATTTTTGTTTGTTTTGAGTGGGAAATCGAGGGAGCTGTTTTATTGCAAAATTCATCAGTGTAGGAGGGAAAAAAAATTGGTTTTTCTTACCTCAGGTCCTGGTGTTATATCTGTAATATATATATATATATATATTTTTTAATATGTCAAAGGGATTTTTCCACATGTAATTAATGGTACTAATCAGCTTGCATTATCATAGGAAAATTGTCCTAGATTATCTAGTTATGTGTAGTGTAATCACATAAACTTTATAAGGAGAAGAGAAATTAAAGAAAGGAGAAACACAAAAAGAATCATCCATGCCAACAATGGCCTGAGATGGAGATGTAATGAGCCGGAGAATGTGAGTGATCACAAGAAACTTCAGTCAATAGTCAACAAGGAAATGGGGACCTCAGTTCAATAGCCACATGGAACTAAATTCTGCCAAAACTTGGATAAGCCTGGAAGTTGATTTTCCCCAGAAAGGAATGCAGTCTTGACAAATCCTTTGATTTCACAGTCCAGCTGTGTCATGGAAACTGAAATTGAATAGGTGTTGTTTAAATGCCTACTTTTGATATTTTTTTGAAAACCAATAATCTCGTTTGTCAAAATACTTCTCCTATCCTTTCTGAATCTTTTTGACAAGTGTGCTTATATAACATTTACCTCATTAAACAGGAAAATGTTTATGCAAGTGTCAACTTGTATAGTAACCTCCACCCACACACTAATAGGGCATCCCTCTCCTGAGATAGGTGTTCTTCAGATCTTTCAAGTCTCCAGTAGGAAGGATCGCTTACACCCTCATACTTCTGACTCTTTTTCTTGGGCCTCTGTTGTGCATTTCTACTGCCTTCTGATGCCTTAGCACATCATGAGATGACTCATATCCAAGATAAGGGAAGTGCCACAGGAAACTCCCAAATCACTGAATCTCAGGGAGCAGAAGCTGGGCTAGTTCAGCACAGAGAATATCCTCCTTTGTCTCTATCTGACAGCTGAGTGCTATACTCCAAAACAACTCTCCATTCCTCAGAAGCTCTCTTGAGGTCCTTTCTATGTTCTTTGTGAAATCTCAAGAAAACACTTTTTGTACTATCTGTCTCTTCCTAGGACAATGAAAAGCCATTTGTGGGGCATGAAGTAGGAATGCTCCTATCTTCCTTCCTCTGTCCCTCCTTTTTCTTTACTGTTTAATTATAATTGTACAGAATAGCAGGTTTCATTGTGGATATGTGTATAAAATACTGTGATTAATTTTATTCCTCAATTCTTCCCTTTACTCTCTTCTCCTTCCTCCCCACAGTCCCCTACCTCCAAAGTCCCTTACTTTTGGCTCTCATAACAATGCCCCCCTACTGCCTTTTCCCTCTAGCTTCCATATGTAAGATAAAACTTTTATACCTGTCTTTCCGAGTCTGGCTTATTTCATTTAACAGGATAATCTCTAGGTCCATCTATTTTCCAGCAAATGACATGGTTTTGTTCTTCTTTATGGCCAAATAAACCTCCACTGTGTATTCAGGCCACATTATCTTTATCCATTCATCTGCTGACAGACACCTACTCTGATTCCATAGCTTATTTGTGAATAGCACCATATAAACTTGGGCACGCAGGTATCTCTTTTGTATGCTTACTTCATTTTCTTTGAATAAATTCCAAGGAGGGGTATAGCTGAGTTATATTGTAGTTCTATTTTGCTTTTCAAGGAGCCTCCATACTGACTTCCATAGTGGTCAGTCTAATTTACATTCCTACCAACAGTGTAAGAGAGTTCCTTAGATTTTCTCCCATTCTTTAGGTTGTCTTTTCACTCTGTTAATGGTTTCTTCTGCTGTGTAGAAGCTTTTAAATTTGATTCCATCCCAATTATTGATTGTGGCTTTTATTTCCTGAGCTATAGGGGTTCCATTCAGGAAATCATTGCCTGTGTTGATATATTGAAGCATTTCCACTATGTTTTCTTCTATGTTTTCACTATGTTGCAAAGTTTGTGGTCTTATATATAAGTCTTTGATCTATTTTAAGTTGACTTTTATATAGGGTGAGAGAAAGGGATCTGATTTCCTTATACTGCATATGGTCATCCAGTTTTCCCAGCACCATTTATTAAAGGGTCTCTTTTCTTCAGTGTACTTTTCTTTTTTATGGCACCCTTGTCAAAATTCAGATGACTACAGCTGTGGGGTTTTCTCTGTGTCTTCTGTGTCTCTTATTTTATTCCATTGGTCTACATATCTGCTTTTTTCCCCCAGTACCATGATGCTATTGTTTCTATGACTCCATGTTATGATTTGAAATCAGACATTGTGATACCTCTAGCATTGCTCTTTTTTGCCCAGGTTTGCTTTGTTTTTCCTCTATGAATTCTATGGTCTTTTTTCTAGTTCTGTAAAATATCATTGTTACATCCGTGGGCATTACATTGACTCTGAAGAAAATTTTTCATAATAAGGCCATTTTAGCCATATTAATTTCTTAACCATATTAATTTTGCCTCTCCATGAACATGGGAAGTCTTTCCACTTTCTAGCATCTTCTTCAATTTTTTTTCAGTGTTCTGTAGTTTTCTTTGTCGAGAACTTTATCTCCTTGGTTAGATTTGTAAGTTCTTTCCATTCCCTTGCTCAGAGTATTTATCATGAAGTGGTGTTAAAAGTGGAAAGTTTTTTTCTGCATTTATTGAAGTGATTGTGTGATTTTTGTCCTTGATTCTATTTATGCATTGTATTTTGTTTATTGATTTGCATACATTGGTGCGTACTTGCATTCCTGGAATGAAATCAACTTGATCATGATGTATGAACTTTTTAATATGCTGCTGAATACACTTTAGAAGTATTTAAGGTTTGGTGCGGCGGTGCAAGCCTAATTCTAATGGCTCAGGAGGCAGAGGCAGGTGGATTGTGAGTTCAAAGCCAGCCTCAGCAACTTAGTGAGGCCCTATGCAACTCAGTGAGACCCTGTCTCTAAATAAAATATTTTTAAAAAGGGCTGGAGATGTGGCTCAGTGTTTACATGACCCTGGGTTCAATCCCTGGTACAAAAAAAAAAAAAAAAAGAAGAAGAAGAAGAAGAAGAAGTATTTTCTGCATCTATGTTCATATGGGATATTGATCTATGATTTTCTTTTCTTGATGTGTCCTTATTTGGTTTTGGTATTAGGGTGATATTGGCTTCATAAAATGAGTTTGGAAGCATTCCCTCCCTTTCTATCTCATGGAATAATTTGAGAAACACCAGTAATAATTCCTCTTTAAAAATTTGATAAAATTCAGCTGTGAATCCATCTGATCCTGGCTTTTACTTACTATTTCAACCTCATTGCTTGTTATTGGTTTAATAGGTTTTCTAGATATTCTTGATTTAAATTTCACAGGTTGTATGTGCCTATAAATTTATCCATTTCTTCTAGAGTTAATTTATTTAAATATGTTTTAAAATTAGTCCCTAATGATACTCTGTATTTCATTAATTAATTTTATTAATTTTGCTCTTCTCTCCCTTCCTTTTAGTTAGTTTGGCTAAGGGTTTATCATTGTTGCGTATCTTGTCAAAGAATCAACTTTTTGCAGCATTGATCCTTTGTTCTTTTGTTGTCTATTTCATTAAATTTAGCTCTGATATTTGTTATTTCTTTCCTTTCTTCCAGTTTTTGCATTGGTTTGTTTTTGTTTTCTTAAGATCTTGAAATGAATAATTGGGTTGTTTGAGATATTTTTTGATTTTTTTAAAATGTAGACATTTATAGCTATAAATTTTCCTCTTAAAACTGCCTTCTACTTGTTACACAGATTCTGTTGTGTTTCTATTCTCATTTAATTCCAGTGTTGGATTTCTTAAAATTTTTCATTGGCTTGTCTACTGTTCTTAGTTTTTGTCTCTCTTGGTTATTTTTATCTTCTTCTGTGTGTAAAATTCCTTTAATTGTCTTCTGCAATGTTGGCTTAGTGGTCATGGATTCTTTTAGTTTATGCTTATCTTGGAAGGTTCTTATTTCTCCATCGATTCTGAAGTATTGCTTTGCTATCCTTCGGCAGTTATTTTCTTTCAGAGCTTGAAATACATCATCCTGGCCTTTAAAGTTTCTGCTGAGAAATCTTGTGTTATTCTGACAGGCTTGACTTTATAAATGATTTGGTGCTTTCTATTGCAGTTTTTAAAATCCTTTCTTTATTCTACATTTTTGGCATTTTAGGATAGTATGTTGTGGTGAGGTTCTTTTCTGGTTATGTCTATTTGGAGTTTTAAATTTCTCCAATGCTTGCATGTCTATTTCATTTCCAAGATTCGGGAAATTTTCTATTATTATTTTACTGAAAAACTTTTGAATGTGATTTACCTGTATCTTCATGTATTCCTTGAGACCTATGAGCCTTTGATACACAGGAGAAGCACCATGTATACAGGTGGTAGAGTGGGTTCAGCTTTGTTCCCTATGCTTGCTGGTGGGTTTTGCCGATTTTGGATTTGTAGCGCTCTCACTGTAGGCATTATTCAGACGATTTACTACGAGGTCATTCCTCTATGGTAATATATGCTGCGTTCTCTAGGTGAGAGGAAGAAGCAGGCAATTGTGTTTCCCTAAGGTGTAAGCTTAGGTGTGACCCTCAGTGAGGTGACTCCATCACAGAGCTCTCCACTTATAAATTGAGAGAAGCAGAGTACTTCTTACATAGCAGCTTGCTATGTAGTCCCTGGTTCAGCTAAATCCAGACTAACTTTCTCTTCTGTCAGTTTTCTGTAACGATTTTCTCAGATATGCCTCTCTTTCACTCCTTTTGATGGCCCTTCCCCTGTGACCTGCCCCCATGCTGCTAGTGTAGGTTTGGAGCTAAGTAACTTTCTCACTCTGTTCTGAAACTAGGCTCTCTGAGCCTCTCCAAGTCTCCGAGTGTCCAATATTGAACCTCAGTGCATTCTCTCAGTGACCCACCTCACTGAGTACCTGTTCACTAGCTATTTAGATTCCAAACTGAGAAGTAGCTGGCATGTGCAGATGCTTCAATGCCACCATCTTGCCTCCTGATCTCTTCCCTCCTTCATATCTTGGCTCCTCACCCAGTAGAACATCTTTTCTCCTAGTTATAAAACAAAAACTCTCACCTACTCTAATGAAAAGCTGGCCAGTAGGTTCATGCATATGTTGTGACCAGCATAAACATTCCAAATAAATGTATGTATATATGCAGTCTGCATTTGATAAAATTGAAAAACTTAAATTTTTGCCCATCTTATTTTAGTGATAGACAATGTGATAGACATCTTTTATCCAAGGGGGCCTTAAATTCAATGACAAATGTCCTTATAAGAATGAGGCAGATGGAGAAAATTGACAGACTCAAAGAGGAGAAAGCAAATTGAAGAGGAAGCAGTGTGACTTTGGAGACAGAGATGGAGTGATGGTCCCAAAAGACAAGGAATGCCTGGAGCCAGGAGAAGCTGGAAGAGGCAAAGACGGCATCCTCCCCAAACACCTCTGAGGGGTGGAGGTGCAGTGCTACTGTGACCTTGATTTCAGACTTCCAGATCCCAGAACTATGAGAAAATTAATTTCTGTTGTTTTAGGGCAAGATTATGGCAATTCATTATGGTAACTGCAGGAAACTAATATAAACAACATACTCTTAAAATAGTGTAAAATATATAAAACTCTGCCCAATACGGATATTTGCTCATAAAGAGAGGTACTCTACTGCATGTGAATTACCACTACCACTATCAGATGTTGAGCTTAGAATATTTGGTCAAAGTAAATGCTTTAAAAGGTTGTAATATTGTACTGTGCAATGTTGTTGTTCTATTTGTATTATCAAAAGCTTACTCTGAGTGAATCAAATCAACATTCTAAAAACAATGGGAAACAATGGGAGAGGAAAAGAGTAAAGTAAATGAAATAGGGATAATAGCTAGCACAGAGCACTCACTATTACGTCGAGTACATTCTAAGTGCTTTGCATATAAAATGCAAAATCTTCACAACTTCCCATGAGGTTGAACTTTTATTATCCCAGTGTCCTGAGAATACTGAGGCAGAAGATGTTAGATTACCTGCCAGAGTTGCTGGAGGTGATAAGTTGCAGACCTGGGATTCAAAGTCTACTTATTTGACGGCCTCTGACTGTGTGTGATGGACACAGCCATATCTCTGAGGATAAGTCACCAGCTGGAGACAATTTCAATTGTTGTCAAGCCTTGCCACAAATAAACATCAATGAAAATTACTACCATGTGATAATTTACTACTATCTAAGGACAATTTTTTTTGGGGGGGGAGTGGGTGTCATTCCAATTCTTCTAGAACCTTCTAATAATAAAAGCTTGTCCTCAATATCTGTTTTTCTCCCCAGAGCCAGAGTCATTAGTGGGAGCCAATGGGAACGTGGGAATGCAGCACCCAGTTTCCATTTCTTCTTTCCTTGCAGTCCGGCATGCCAGCGGCCAGTATTCTCTGCCTTTTGCAGCTCTCGGTTCTGACAATGGAGTCTCTGTATCTATGGATGGCTGGCATGAAAGATTCACACCCAGAACCAGATCCCTTTTCCTAGAAGCATCTTTACCGGGGAGACACGGGGAAAGGCACAATAAGAATGATTGATTTTCCTTCCTCCAGCTCCCACGTTTGGAGCCATTCTGAATATTGGCTTGGTTGCAGTGTGGAAGATGTTTGAAGCTCTGTGCTCTGTCGAGTTGAAGGTGGCAAACAACCTCTTCTTAGGTCTCTTTTTTCACTGAATTGATGGAGGAAAGGCAGTAAACTTTGCTATGCCAGAGAATCACGCTTGTGAGGGTTGAAGCTGCGCCAATCTGCTGCCTCTTTTACTGCAGGGAGAGGCTTTGAGAGGAGGTACTGGTGGTGAAGAACTGGGGATGCATGGAAGGTATGCCAACACCGTTAACAGAAATCATGAAGAAATTTGATTTATGTTGTTGCAAGAAGAAGAGGGAACAGAGGAAATTGAACATCCAGTGAAGTCTGATAATTAAACTCAGGAGTACTGACAGGGTAGCTGAGCACAACAGATAAATAACTACTTTCCGGTAATTATAAGGCAGGATGGTAACAGATTAGACAAGCTGGTTCATTCTGTATTTTCAAGGCTGGCATTTCGATTCTAGGGGATATTTGGATCTATGCTAACAGAATTCTTTTTCTTTTTTTTTTTTCCTAAATTTGCTTTTCCTTTTTCTGCTCCACATGCTCCCTGAAAATAAAATGTGACTTTGCAGGTGCCTCTTCTCGGCATGTTCCATACGGCCCCTGCATGTCACAAAGCAGACTTCAAAACCCGTTGCTGGTGGACACAATGGCTGAAGTGGTGTCTGCTTTTCCAAAGACTGTAAATATTACTAAAAAGATTTAAGTCCCTAGTAGAAAAAAACATGGTTTGAATTGCATATTCCATTTACTGGCCCTTCACTGGTCACAGACAGCTAAAGCTGTTCACAAGTCATTCCATACTACAAACACCTCGTTCCACAAAGGGAAATGGAGGCAGAGAGCCCTTTTCTAAAGGGCACTGTTTTCAAGAGGAATAAAACAGACACATAAGTCAAGGGAACAAAACCAGTCTCTTTTGTGAATAGAGATCACACTGAGATACCCAATTTTCCTTCTCTCTTGAGAACAATGTTAGAATACTTTTAAAAGCTGAATTTACATAATAGAATAAAGATTTTGCCCTTTTCTATGTGGTGCGTAGACTGGATGGGTGCCATGGTCCTCTGGCAGCAATAAAAAATGCTAGCTTTTTCTGTCTCTGTTCCGCAAGGAACTAAGATCCCCCCCGCCCCGTTCGCCGAGGGTCTCCAGCTTGAGTGATCTCCAGGGTGTAGATTCAAACTCCAGATGGTTTGGATTTCACATTGTTGACCCAAACCCCATGTTTTCTGTCTGTCTTTCCTTCTCGTAATTCAAAAAAGCAGGATCATAATTTATTAATTGATGTGGGGAAATGAACTCCCAATGCCTGTCCTGTGGCCTGGCAGGGAGAAATTTCCCAGCTCTGTTTGGGAAGGCTGTCCACCCGGTTTGGCACTTGAACAGGCTGACACGGAATGTCTTTTGTTGTAAACACCTAATTTGTTCATTTTGAACTGTCTGAGTAACTAGATCAAAGAACAATGTCAAATGCCCAAAGCAGTGTTTGTCAGCAGTGGACTTTTTATTCTTCTTGTTCTAAAGCAACTGAAAGGGAAAAAGACTCATACTGTATTTCCACAAAAGCATAGGAAGGCTTGAGTTGGCAGCCTCTTGCGACAGAATGAATGCATGCTACTGAGTACAGACCATTTGTCTCCTGATTACAACAGACCCCAGGGGGACTGGTGCTGGCTTTGAATTCCACCTCTTTTCTCTAAGAGCCTCCTTGTGACAGTTCCACCCCCAATCCTCACAGCACAGAGCCCTGGGGATTCAGAGCTCCTCTCTGCTGTGGGTTTTAGTCTACTTTTTAAATTCAAACAGGGCCCTGTTGTTTGGAATGTGTTGATTTGTCTTGAGCAGTAATATATATTTTTAAATCATTCTTATTTGAAATTCAGTGGAGGCTGTAATGAATCCACTCAAAGTTCATGTGACTTTCACAGCCATGATAACAAGAGCTACTATAGAGAGGGAACAAGCAGAAGGGCCTGCAAAGCCCCAAATTAAAAGTGGCAGACAGCACATTGACTGAATTTGTGCCTACTATATTGTTTAATTTTTTTTTTGCCTCTTAATTTATAAGGACTCATATATGCTTTTCTCCCTGTAGGAGTATTGATCTGAAATGAGATAATAGAACAATAATAGAACATATCCTTATTATCCTAAAAGTGCAGCTTTATTATCAGGCAGTTTTGAGGATACTTGGGACTTGTTCCTCTCGGTCACACCTCTCGCTGATATTCCTTAAGAATTGTTCATATACCATTGGCAGGCAAACTTGAGGTTGAAAAATTCCTTTCCGACTTAGCAGCAGTTGCATCCATTATCTTTTTTTTTTAAATTGGTTTATTTTTGTTTTATTATTTGTTTCCTTTAAAGGAAAGAGAATCATAATAAAATATTTGTGAAAGCTTTCTCTATGTCAGATTATCTAAATTTGTATTGGACATTTATCTCTGTTGCTTCCTAAATGCTGATTCACTTTCTTTTCTTCCTCCACAGTTATTTTTCTGAGAGAGAGAGAGAGAGAGAGAGAGAGAGAGAGAGAGAGAGAGAGAGAAGTAGCAGCAGACCTGTCATTTGGCAGTTTCTTTTCCATTATGTTTTCACTGCTGGGAAATGCTGGAACAAAGACAACCAAAGTGTTACTGAATGGGGATCAACATTCATCCTGCTGGTGAGGCTGTAATCAGCCTGTCTAGGATGAAAATACATGTTTTTCAGCACTGGTTGGAGATTTCGTATTTATCTTTGGAATGCAAGCTTAGCCCATGCAGTCATGTGAGGTGTTATTACCATGTCCTTATGTGGCCCACTATTTTCTGTGGTAAAGTGGAAGAAATAAAATGTGACCTGTCAAACCTTAGTCGGCAGGAAGTAGTCCAACAGATGCTTTTAAGACACAGCATCCCAGCTCCTGTCCATGTCAATTTGGAAAACATGTTTTTATCAGGGATTTCGTTCCTGCCCTGTACTGGCCAGACATGCATGAGGGGAAGCTAGACCACTTCTGCTGATAAGTTACTACTGAATCATTCTGGGGGCAGAGGTAGTGAGAATGGAATGAACCAATGAGCAGTGGGCATCCACGGCACTGGAAAAGGAATGCGGTTATGTTGGTCACACTAGAGAGTAATCCACATGTCAATCACTGGACAGAACATTTCTATCACCTGAAAAAGTTTTCTGTACCCTTTTCCAGTTAATCTTCCTGCCCTAGCTGAACCACTTTTCTGATTTCTATCCTGAAGATTGGCTTTCCTGTGAACACATTTGCTTTTGAATTCGCAAGGAATATGACGTAATACAGCACATCAGCAAAATAATCCTGCTTCTGAACTTGAAGTCTGAGGTTTGACTTATGTAACCCTTGGATTCTTCAGATGCTATCAGGTGTAACCTCTGTGTTGAAAATTGTTGTTTAATTTCCCCCCGTAAACTATACAACTTATGATATTTCCTGAGAAATAAGCATTCAGGGAGTATTTAGTTATTAACTATCAATATAGACCCTGCAAGTTGAAGTCTGACATGGCACATGGCTCCCAGCATCTTTGAGATAGCAGTGTCATAGTATAGTGATAGTCTCTTTGGATGAATCAAGGTTCTTGTTCTGTGTGCAGAGCACAGTAGCAATGCTGTGCATTCTCCGCAGGTGCCTGCAAGTGGGCTGTTCCTAGGCTGTGTGCTCCCCGACCTGTGGAAGCGATGCCTACATTTATCAAGTTTTACTTCCTATTGTTATTATTGTATTTAATAAATATTACACATAGTAGCCAAATATGAATGTTGAGCAAAGAATATTCTATTGCTCTAGAAAGAAATTTAATGCTGAGGGGAAACTTAATAAAGTCGATCTAAAAAAAGGTAAAAGCAAAATTCTTACTATCAAATTAAGTGAACAAAACACTTGAGGAAAAATACTTTAATAATTCTTAATCATCTAAAGAAACTAAACTGGAAGTCAAAGCTGATGCATTATGGGAGTTTAGGTTTTGTTTATTTAGTAAATACTTACTCAGCCCTTTCAATGAAGCAGGGGATATTCTAATTGTTTTAGAAATACTAACGACTCTAGTTCTTATAACGACTCTGTATGGCAGGAGATATTCTATTTGGCAAATAAGGACAGGGCACAGAGGGGTTATAGAACTTCTTCAAAATCACACAGCTAGCAAGTATTCAGAACACTGGCAGCTTTGTCCAGGGTTTCTTCTATACCCACTGTGCTGCCCTACCCTGAACAGAATGGCCACCTAAATCTCTGATTAGAACATCTTCTGGCAGGAGGGGAGAAATAGACTGTGGCCTTAAGCAAAAAAACAAAAATTGAATGAATGGCTGAGCCTGATCCATGCTTTAGTTAAACTACACTGCTTACATTACCTGGGTTGTTTTTTTTCTTTTTGAATACTAGCTTTAACCTATTTCACTCTTTCCTTTCCTTTCCTTTCTTTCTTTCTTTCTTTCTTTTTTTATTTACTGACTTAATTGGGTTGGATAAATGAACTTGTGCTTTATAAACAGTGGCTCAATGTACACATTTACCATCAAGTTTTAGAATAGCACAGCTGTTTGCTGGATTTGTTAGCAA
This sequence comes from Ictidomys tridecemlineatus, assembly GCF_052094955.1. Taxonomy (NCBI): domain Eukaryota; kingdom Metazoa; phylum Chordata; class Mammalia; order Rodentia; family Sciuridae; genus Ictidomys; species Ictidomys tridecemlineatus. The sequence goes on along the minus strand of NC_135477.1, from coordinate 135,583,322 downwards.
GGCCAAGGTTATCTATAAAATTTTTAAAAAAAGTTGGATTGGATGATTTTTCAGACCCTTTCTACAGTTAAGGTTCTGTGGTCACATATGTTTAGCCTCTGAGTGGCTTCCTCAGCTTCACTTTGCTTTATGACCACAGATGTCCGCACACTTGACCTCACTCATCCATTTCATAATTGGAAAACAGAGAAAAAGGGAGTGAAATAAGCCAAAACCAGCTCTGCTGTTTGCAAAATAACTGTTGACAAGTCATCTCCTCACATGAAAGAACAAAATCTCTTTCCTTTTTGTTACCATTTTTAAAAACTTAAGCATAATTTATGTACAGCAAAATACAGGTCTTAAGAGTACAGTTCTATGAGTTTTATGAAATATATATACCCAATTGACCTTTGCCTAAATCAAACTACATATTCTCAGAAAAGTTCTCTTGTGCCCTTTTCTGGTCATTTTCCTCCTCACTCTATAGGCAATCATTTTCTGATCTCTATCCCCATAGATTTATTTTTCTGTGAACACATTTGCTTTTAAATTGCCAGATAATATAGTGTACTATAGCACATCAGAAAAACAATGGTACTGCTTTTGGAATTGAAATATTAGGTCTAATTTATATAACATTTGGACTCATCTGACAAGGTAAAATATAATCTAGTAGTCAAATAATACCATACCAATTTCATCATATTGATTTTTAAAATATCCTCTGAGAGAGGCATCAATGAGTTCTAGAGATCTGGGGTTTCTAGGTTTTGTCACTAAGTTTGTTTGAAGTTCTATAAATCATGGAATCTCTATTGTTCTTCCTCTCTTTCTTTAGTCATGTGAACATTTAGAGCTAGACTAATGCTCTCTGAGGAAGGCACCTGTCAGGTTTAACACCTTTCAATGCAGTACTTTTTTCTCCGAGCACTATATTTCAAGCATACTATAAATCCAAAACAAAGTCATTACTTACTTAAAATTAATGTTCTTTGAAATATGTCCTTTGAAAAATGTATAGGTGAGTGTTGCATAATAAGATACCTACAGGAAAAAAATAATTTCAAAGTCATTAGTTCAGTAGCTATTTTTTTTCGTGCTATTTGTATTCTAATTCATGCCATTTTAAAATAATGAATGCTTCAGTTATCTATTGCTGTGTAAGAAACTTCCCTAAGGTTTGATGGCTTAAAACAATAATTTATTAATCTCTCTCACAGTTCTGTTGAGTTGCCTGGATTCATCTGGGAAGTACCCCCCTAAAGATTTCTAATGTGGTTGCAGTCAGATAACAGCTGGTGGAAGCTGGATCCAGAGTAACCCGAGACTTCTTTACTCAGGTGTCTTATGTTAGCTCTTGGCAAGGCTTGACAGCAGGAAAAGGTTCCCTACTTTCTCTGTGCAGCTTCCTGACATGACTCCTTGGTCTTCATCACAGCATGGTTCATTCAGAACTTGCTTAGGCCTTTCACATGGTGGTTGGTTGCTCCAAGGGTGAGTGATGTAAAGACTCACCTCCAAAGTCATGAAGTTATTATTCAATCATGGTTTCCACGTTCTTTTGGCCATTAAGTCACTATACCTACCTAGATTCAAGGGGAGTGGGATTAGACTATATTCCTGGACAAAATGTAGAGTTAACAAAGAATCAGAAGCCAACTTTCATTTACCATTACAACATTTCTATTTTTAGATGAGCCTGATGCTCTCTCATTTATGCACTTAGCATATTGAACTCACAATTCTTTAATAGCAAGTCATCACTAAGTCAAAAGAACCAAGATCTCATAATTTTGAATATGGGATCTTGACCAACTTACTCCACCTGTATGAAACTTGGATTTTTCAGGAGTCAAATTTGTCTTTTTCCTTTCAGAAGGATTATATGGATCCAGTTGTTATAACTATGCCAAAGTACAAAACAGTGAAAACTTATAGAAGTGGAATGTATTATTTTGGTTATTATTAAAGCAACACTGCCTTAATTCTTCTGTACAACAATGAAACAAAAGCAATATTTTATTAAAATTGTTATTGGTACAATATAATTATACATCCTAGTTGGATTTCTTATGCCATATTTGCACATGCACATAATTTAGTCAAACTCATTCTCTAATACCTTCCCATCCCTTCTGCTCCTCCATTCCCACGATCTACTTTTTCTACTGATCTTTTTAAGGGTGCTAAAATTCCCCAAGACAGTTCTAGACATATCTCTTTTTTTCCCATTGTCATGAAGGTCATGTTCATTCAAAGAGCCCTTCCTTGTCCTCTGTCCTTAAAATAGCCTCTGACTCACTATTGAGCCTGCTATACATTGTTTTTCAAGTAATACTAGTCTAAAATGATATTAGATACTTATTCATCTACGTTTTGTCTTTTGTGTCTTCTAGAACATGAGTTTCTGTGGCAGAGAATCAAAATTTCCTCAGTTTTTGTATTTAGGTATCAGATGTTTAACAAACATGGTTGCATGAATGACTGGGTAAGTGAGTTGTGTTATTACTGACAAACCATCTGGTATCCTGGTTTTGGAGTTTCTTTCCCCTTAGAGTTCCAACAGTGTTTTTATCTACATGTGACTTCAACAATATAGTTCATCTCAAAACTCATCACTTCCTGAAGTGACTGCTTTTCTCAATCTCCCTTCTCTGATTTTGGCCTCTTACAGCTGTGCTAAAACTCCAGCAATATTGTTTGAGGCATGTCTCTGGAATATGGTTCATTCTTTCAATCCTCACTACCATTGTCTTTGGCCTGCGATTCATCATGATCTCTTACATGTTACAAAAACTCCCTAGGGAAGTTTTCTTGTTCACCAATCCACAGATATTAGCATCCTGATACATTGGTTTATAACTTCGGTCTGCTCTCTAAGAAGCCTCAGGTAGTTCACCCATGCCTGTGGAATGAATTGCAGGCTGCTAAATGTTGTAAACTAGTTGTGTCTCCATCTAGTTTCTATCTAACTTTTCCAGCAACATCAACTTTCAACACTTCCACCAATGCAAGCTTTCTAAACCAGTGTGTTTCGGTCTTTGGCAAATCAATATTTTGCCAAATACATACAAATCACCTAGGGATGCGATTCAGAAGTTCAAGTATGGAACTTGAGATTAAGCAGTTTTAGCAAGCAGTCACTGTTGCCAGTGATTCCACTTAAATTTCTCTTTGAATAGCTAGGATCCATCATTGTGTGTGTGTGCCACGTGCCTCCATAGGTCAGGACCTTAACGGTTTTTCTTGCCCTGGATGTTCTTTACTCACCTCAGTCTGCTGAATTCCTGTATTTTAAAGACATAGTTCAAATGCTATGCTTCTGGAGCTTTCTCGCTGCTTTAATCATCTACTTTCTTATTGTACTTTGTTGATATTTAGTCATTTGTTAAATAAGCAACTAAAGCAAAATCTTCATAAATCTATATTCATTTGACTCTTAAGGGTCTATAACACAATTGGAGTTGGAAATATCATTCCCCCATTAGCACACATGATTTGTTAGATGCTATAACATCAAGCAGATGTTATATGTTATATCTTCCCTGGAGGCCACTGCAGTTTAGTTGGGAATAAAAACTCATGCCCAGAGTAATTATCATGTGATGTATGAGGTATAACATATATATTATATAAGATATATCCACAAACTATTTGAGAATATAGAAGTATCTAAAACAATTGCGATGTCAATTAAATGCTAGTTTATAATGGTTAGTGCATAGCAGGTGTGCTATAAATGTTTGTTGAAATGGCTTTTAAGTATTATTTTTGGTTACTATGAGAAATTACTATGAGAAGTTACTATGAGAAAATGCGGGTCTGGTTTTCAAAAGTTTTTACTCTCCATTGGAGAATCTGTTAGACCATAAATTATCTTCCTGAAAGATGTACAATATTTACTATCTTATTTAATGATCCAAAAATCTGTACTGAATCAGAAGTAGAAATGTTAAAGTAATTACATTGAGAAGTCAATTTAATGAATGCCCAATATGTGAAAGCATTATTTCTGTAATCTTTTTTATTGCCCAATTTATCATTTTTATTGTTAATTTACTTATGCTGTATAATTCTAGGATGAATTATAATCTCCGTCCCCTCCCCCATATTTTTCAAGAATGATCTCTTAGAAAGCTGTAAAAAGCTTTTATTTGAATAGAGTTTTTAATACTTGTTAAAGTGAATCTATTTGATTCTTATGGGCTGGGTATAATTTCCCCAGAGTCTTCCCTTAATTATATCATACATGTGTTTGAACAAGCATTTGCTTTCTGGCAGTCCAAATTCTTTCAACTTGATCTTCCAGGGTGGCCACAAGACTGGAATTGTTCTGTTTACAATCACTTAATGGCTGTGGTCTTCTAAGCCCAGAATTCCGAGTAGGAAAGCAAAGTCTTAGCATAATATAAATATTTGTATTTCACAAATAGCAGGAGAGACATGCAACGAAGTTGACAGGTCATTACATGACTTTGGCCACCCCTACCTTAGATGAAAAATAAGAAGCAACAGATATCATTTGTTACCATCACAAGGAAGAAGTTTTTCTCCTGTTATAATATACAGAGAAAAATTATGTTTAGGATGGAGAATTTGACTGAAAAAACAAAATCCAATTCAGCTTCAACTTCTATTAAGGATTTCTTGCATGGTTTCAGCTTAAATTTCAGTATATTATATACTTGTTATACAAACCTTCAACTGAAGCTTTGTAAAATATTTCCATTCTTATACTGTCTAACAAATCATGCATGCCAACAGAGAAATGTTAGGTCCTAGCTCAAGTTTATTGTGTGATAATAGAACTTTAAGGAGTAAATGAATATGGATTAAAAAGATATTGATAATTTTCTACTTTGAGTGTGAACTGAATAATTTTAAAGAAACTACTGTAGTAATTCAAACATTGCCTGAAGTGTTCTTAAACCTATTACACAGAGGTAGCATAAGACTGATAATGCTGAAGAAGAAAAAAAAAAAAGAGAGAGAGACTTTTAAAGTAAACTCCAGAAGAATAAAGCATTAAAAAAAAGAGTCAATCATTTGAATGACTTGAGGTTGTTTTCAAGCTTGGATTACACTCAAATAAATTTTATTTTTCCAGACAATGAATATGATAGTAATAAAAATAATACCTGTCATGTTGTAGTACTTTATTTCAGAAATTGTGGCAGGTGTGGGGATGGAGCAAATCATTGTCCAGTTTCCATTCTAAAGTTGGGAAGAAATCTTCTGGGGGTTGAATCCAGGGCCTTGTTCATTCCAGGCGACTCTTCATCAGTAAGATACATCCACAAGCCTCTAAATTGATTTTGGTTGTAAAGAACTCACCAGCTAGGGTTGTGGCTCAGTGGTTGAGCACTTGCCTCGCATACGTGAGGCACTGGGTTCGATCCTCAGCACCACATTAAAAAAAAAAAATGAATAAGATAAAGGTATTGTGTCCATCTACAACTAAGAAACAACATTAAAAAAAAAGAACTTGCAATTTTCCTGCTGACTGCCTCAAACTGCTAATGTGACAATGGGTTGGAATACATCTGTAATGTCAATTCCTATTGGTAAGCCTAATGTCTTAGGTTTTGTCATGATGCTAACTGCTGGTTATAAATTGGATTTTTTCCATATGCAAAATGAAAAGTTTTCTTCGTGAGTTGGGATAATGTGAACAAGCGTCAGTGCAATCCTGTCTGTGAACATTAGCTCAGTTTATTGAAACATGATTCTTCAGTGGCCACCGGCCATGGCTTCTATCTATGCTCTGTGGTTAACTAGTTAGCTTTGATGTTTTTCATGGTAATGTAACACCTCATTCCTGAACAACCATCTTAAAATTGTCCAGTTATTCTTTGCAAGAAACCAACAAACAGGATTGTGAGTTAATTAGAATAACACTTCCATCTCTTGAGAATAAAACCATGTACCTGAATGACAGCAAATTTGAAGGTTTATCTTTGCATTGAAGGGACAGTAATAGTGAAATGTATTCATATTATGCATGGAAGTCTTTGGAGATTTTGTTTCTCATGTTTAGATCCTTACTTGAATAATATATTAAGAGTAAAACACCCTAAGGCAAAGAAGAAAGTGTGTTCCTTCTACCCCAACCACAGAGCAGTAAAGAGAAGCCTCAGAGGCCTGCCGTATAATGTAGAAACACCTGTTTTCCTGGGTGGTGGGTGGTGACTATTACACATATCTAGTAAAGAGGCCCCTGCCTGGGATTGCTTATTTTTTTATTTTTAAAAATTCATTCATTTAATAATAGACACAGTGTAGGAGAAACAAAGAGCTATTTCCTCTAACAAGATTAAAAAATTTGAAAGGAAACACTGCAGCTCTCTCAGAAGTGAGGGAAGAGTGGCAAGTACAGAGAAGACATGAGGCACCAAGAGAGGCTCCCAACTGGAGGAGAGAAGAAAGGGTCACAGAGCAGAGGTGCAGTGAGTGTAGGGAAAAGAATGAACATTCTCTGTCACCTCCAGTCACTTAGAGTCCCAAGAGATTGAGGCATCATGAGACATTGACACAGCTTATTTGGACTGCATGGTTAATGCTTGTGGCTTTCTGTTAGATTTCTTCCTAAAGTACTGCATTATGCTCGTTTTAATAGCAAGTTTTGACCTATCCAATAGAAATCATTTCCCAGTTGCTGAGTGGGGACTTCATGTGAAGCAAAAAGTAAAGCTCCTTAAAAAAAGTAACCCAGTCCTTTGGGTCAGGGTCATCTTAACACAAGAATTAAATTATGCTAATATTAATTGAAATTCAAAGTCGTTGCCCTATATAATCCACTCATCTATCCACTTCACTTTGCCTGCAGAAATAATCAGACAGTAACTTTTTTTATAGACCAAACTGGAACGTAGGATTCACTATATAATAATTCTAGTAGACTATAGAAAAGATATCATGACGAATTGAAATGATTTGGTCTCTGAACTTGTCTTGTTGTGAATAGAAATGCCAAAGTCAAATTCTCTTGACATGGGATTTTGCGAGATTGATAGCTCCTTTCTCTTGCTTTCCCTTCCATTCCTTCCCCTCCCCTCTTCCTTTCTTGAGGAAATCAACTTAAAAATGGATTATTTCAGCTCACAGTTTTGGATATTTACTCCACTACCAATTGGCCTATTGCTATGCATTAGAGCAAAACCACTGACCTCATAAGCCAGGGAGCAAAGAGGAAGAAGAAGGAGCTAGAGTCCCACAATTCCTTTGAGGGCACATCCCTAATGACCTACATACCACCCACTAGCCCCATCTCTCAAAGGTTCCACCACCTTTTAATAACACCACCCAGGAGACCAGTTTTTAACACACTGGCCTTTTGGTGACATTCAAAAAACCAACTATAGAACATTTCCTGCCCTTCCCTTCTCTCTCTCTCTCTCTCTCTCTCTCTCTCTCTCTCTCTCTCTCTCTCTCTGATATAAGATAAACACTAGGGATTCTACATTTTTTGGTGACTGTTTAAATAAATAAAGATTTTTGCCAATACAAGGCATAAGAGACTAGATTCTTTACACTTACACCTCAAGTTCTAATATATGTTGAAGTCTAGTTCCAAAGCTAGTGCTTTGCATATATGGGAGCCCAATGCCACTGATGTCCTCCATGTGGATGCAAGGATCTGGACTGTGAATTATTTTGAAAGCTCTGCCATCCATAGTTAATGCAACAAATGAACACAAAATGATAGCAGATTCTCCATTCGACTATTTTGGGAGAATGTATTAGAAGAAACGACAGATTTTTCTTTAATGCTTACTCTCTTTCCAGAATAAGCAATAACTGAAAGACATTTCTTAAAGCCATTGAATTAAAAGAACAAAGCAGCATATAAAACTGCAGCAATGTTATGACTCAGCTGTAGGAATATTCCTTGACAGTCACACAGTTGGAGGAAGCAGGTAAAGCATAGGGGGTGCTAAATTCCTCTCATTTCAAGTGCATATAAATTCATTAGTTGGGTTTTGTTTTTCATTTTTTTATTTTTGGCAATCTCAGTGTGTGTGTGTGTGTGGGGGGGCGAACAGAAAATACCCTCAAAATATAGATCCAGTTTAGATTTTACCAAAGATTTAAAGTCACTACAACCTTCCACAGGGTTCATTTACTCTCAGCTGGGACAAATATTGGTTTAGCAAGAATTGGTTTACAATCCTGCTGACTCCTGTAGTGCTAACAAGTCCAGAAATACTACTTGGATTGAAAACATATGATAATCATACATTTTTTTTCTATCCATTTCATAGTCTCATGTATAAAAATAAAAAATGCACAGGGCTTAGACATCCCTTTATTGTATCAAATTAAATTGGATTTAATGCCTGGTTGTGTGTCATCCAGCTCAAACCCATTTGTACAAGGCTGTGGAGTGCTGAGCTGGTACAGATGAATGAATAGCTTTCTCATTACTTCACCACCATTCTGCTGTCTCTTTTCCTGTCCTTTGTATTATAATGGAGGACAGCTGTGGCAGTGAAGTGAATATTAACTAACCCCAGTGCCTCAGCAGATTGTGACTTTAATCCCCGCAAATACTACTAAAATCAAAATTTAATTACACTCGGAGTAGCTCTGTTAATGCCTGAAAAATATTTAACAATTAGTGGTTGGCTTAATTAAGCAAACTGCCTTTCACAAAGCAACCTGAAAAGTCTGCCCAAGCCCTTCCCCAATCTTTTTTTTTTTTTTTTTTTTTTTTTATCCAGTAGACTAATTAGTCTGATGTAAGCTCACAGCACTTCATTTACTGTTACTGAGTCTGCTGTTTAGACGGTCTAGGCTCTGAGCTTAGCAGCTTGTAATAGGAGGAGTTGTAAAAAGAAAGAAATTAGGTTCACTGCACACAGCTATTTAATAATAAAAAGATCCTTTTAATACACCACTAGTCATCACTAGTCATTTCTTCATATATGATATCTATATGAGAGTAGATATATCTCAGTTCCAAGTGTTAGTTTTGGGACACTCAGAAAAGCTAAATGACAAATAAATTAACACAGAGTCACTTCTATTCCCTTTCTATGTAGACTGGAAAATGTTGTTGACATTTAAACTTGGAAGGAATGGATGGTGTATACTTTTACCTGTAAATTATACAATCCAAGACTTAAATAAAAACAAATAAAAAATGAAAAAATGGCTGCTAAAATTTAAGTCCTACTCTAATTGATACATGGCATTACCTGACCTACTTGGTTATGTGTTCATTCATTTTCTAAACAGCAAACATTTACTGAGGGTTTAAAGTGACTAGTTGCAGAATAGAGATACACTACTCTAAATCTTTGTAACCATACCAATGGAATGTTTTAACATGCTGCAAAAAGGATAGATTAAATTACCTAGTTTTGAGCTTTGTTTTTCTTGACTTGAATTCTCAGGCAAGATCTTGCCACTGAATAATTGAGAAAAAAGAATACAGTGCCATTTCAAAAGGAGGTAACTTATTCAGCAATTAAAAAAAATCAGGAAATAATGAAAAATTACCATGGTAAACCAAAATAAGCTGCAGAGCTATCAAGGATCTTAGAAAGCATGGAGGTGAATCTTCTATAAAGAATGGGTGTCGAGCACATGAAAGAGTAAATACAGACCACTCAAAGCCCCACTGCAGACTTGGTCCCTTTTACCTGACGTTGGACACAATTACAGCAGACACATTATTTGATTTCCCAAATTGCAGAAGATTAGAAACCACAAATTAGAGACTGAAGGCGTGTTCTAGAGGCTTAGTGTTCAGTGAAATTAGTGGGAAACCTGAAAACACATGATAAAATTTAGAACAGTTAAAAATTAAAGTAAACTAGAAAAGGTAATCTCTTGGTAACACTTAAACCCAGAAAACAAATAAATATCAAAATGATTTTTGATTTTACAGTGTATGTTCATGCCACCTCCACTCACTTTATTGTGGGCCTGTTTCAGGAGAGAGAGAGAGAGAGAGAGAGAGAGAGAGAGAGAGAGAGAGAGAGAGAGAGAGAGAACATGAATGAGGGAGGGAAAGAAACAGAGAGAATGTGAAATTGAAAATGAAAGAGGCAGAGACAGAGAGAATACCAAAATGGATTAATGCTGACAGGTTATTTATTATTATTATTATTATTTTTCTTTTTTATTTGTTTATAGACCTTTATTTTATTTATTTATTTACATGTGTTGCTGAGAATAGAACCCAGTGCCTCACACATGCTAAACAGGGGCTCTATCACTGAGCCACAACCCCAGCCCCTGGTGAAGATTTTTATGTTGTTGTTGTTATTTATTTATTTATTTATTGTACCTAGAATTGAACTCAGGAGTGCTTAACCACTAAGCAAAGTCCCCAGCACCCACCCCCCGCCCCCCACCTTTTAATTTTTTTCTTTTGAGATAGGATCTTGCTAACCTGCGTAGGCCTCACTAAGTTGCTAAAGATGGCTTTGAATTTAAGATCTTCCTACCTTAGCCTCCAGAGCCACTGGTATTACAGGTGTGCACCACCATGCCCAGACAGTTATTTTCTTTTTGAGACTATCAAAAGAAACTTTTTTTCCCCCTGTTTTTTCCCCAAGTTTTCACTGATACTTTAAATGAAATGTTCATTTTTTAATGTAGAAAATAAAGACCTGTAATCTCATTTTTATGGAATGCTTTCACTGATATGGAATTATTATTCTATGCCTACCTATTATTTCTTGTTTAAGACTAGTCCTTATTGAGTATACTGGTTGTTGTGTAATTCAATAATTAAGAGACCAAGCATTGCTCATCTAAAAGAATGCATTACATATACCCACACCTAAATCTGCCAACAGTCTCCAACTCCATATAATTATGTACATTTCCACCTAATTGGCAGGCTATGCTTCAAGTCTCATGGTTGGTTGAAGATGAACATGAAATTGTAGTTTATAATACAGAAGAGAAAGTGCATATGGCTGTGATTGAGATACTTGTATTTTGACTGAAGCATTGTGCAGCATCTGGCAGGTGTATAAATCCTTCAGTGGCAGTGATTTAACTTTTTAATGGTAGAGGAAACAGCATATAACATTTCAAAACTGATATCTTTGAAAAATGTGTATTAACATGATGATTTAAATTGATGTAAAATCTTCTTATGGGTTTTCCAGGAATAATTGTGCTTTAATGGTGTATGCAACTTGTGTTTCTAATTCTTTTGTCTATTAGTCACATACACATATCTTTATTTCTTCTAAATGTATGCTGCATAACTATTAACCAAATGTTCGTTCACCATCAAATTCTGTTTCTTTAGTGTGTTTTCTCATTCAAAAGCACATAATGATTCTCCTTAATGATACAAATAATCCACTTCTAATGGACTATTATACCTCTTTTTCCATTCCTAAAAAGCATTATTGCTTTTAGGTTTTTACTTAAATGCCATACATTTTCAAAATAGTATAATATACTTAGATGATCTTTAAGTTTTTTTCTGTAAAAGAGCTGCAAGTATTAAAATCCAAACAGAAAAATTGCCAAAGCCAATTCACTTCAATTCCTCTGTCAAAACTTTTTTGTGTAAAAAATGAATGGAAATGCTCTTCTATTTCAAGTAAGCAAATTTGTGGATACAGCATTCTCTTTTGACTCTGAAGATCATATGAAAACAAAAAAAGCTTGTCCTTGCTTGTTTTCAATTTACAAAATGTCAGCTGTATCCATGAAATGGCACTGAGCCTCATCATCTTGGCTAATAGGGAAAGAACTGCCTTCTCTTGGAACGTACAATAAATCTTTCATGTTCCCAAATCTCACTTCATGTTTATCAGCAAGAATTTATCTAACAGCATACTGGTGACATAAACATACAACACCACCTTTTCCCTACATCCTGCATTGCCTACACACACGCACGAACACCCACACTCACGCAATGTATGCACACAATATGCTCTATCCTTTAACCTTCTACCACGAACGCCCTTAGAAAGAGAAGGGAAACACTCATAACTAAGTGTAATATTTGTTGTGATGTAAATTGCTAAATGATTTATGTTTAACTATATGAATTTATTTCATTTTTAAGCATGACACAGTGAAAAGATCTTTTTTTTTTTTTTTTTTTTGAAAAGATCTTAATAAATGCCTGGGCCTAAAGTAAATCATATCTCAAATCCGACTTATAAAGATACACGGACTAATAACTTTGGAATGACACAAAGAGTCCAACCTCTCTACTTCAGACAGAGTATTTCAGCCTTTTCTTAAATATCTCTAGAGCTAAAGATTCTACAGTTAAATAGCAGCAATAAATCATAATGGTACTAAGGAATTTCTTATGTCCATTTGAAAGTGTTTCTATTTTCTTCTCTAAGATTTTTCCATGGTGGTCAAAAATAGCTTTGTAGGACATTCCCTGTGCAATGGCAATTGAGTTCACTTCTGTCTTGTGGTCGATCTGACAGAATTCACTTAATTCTTCTGTTCAAAAAAAAAAAATTTTTTTTTTTTTAAATCTCAGATGTCCTGGAGTGTTCTAGTTTTTAGTGGTAACACTTGCCTATATTGGAAAAATAATATTTTGAGCTCTCATTCCATGAAATATAGGAAGTTGGTCTTTTATCTCTCCTCTTTCCTCACTGAATACCTGAATCTGTCAGAGGACTAGTTCTATTAAATGAGTACTTACTTGTAATTTGTAAAAGTTTCTGAGCTCAGGACACTGCCCCTCTGGAACATAACCACTCAGCTCTTCCAGGCTGCTACCCTGGAACCGATGGCTCTTCACTTTCCAAGTAGATCTCAGACCTTTCCAATTCCTGATAGGCAGTATTCTTCTATACTCTGGAATGTAAAATCAGAACTCCGAGAGAATTCTCAGGCAATCCAGAAGTCATAAGTTATTCCTATATTTAATAATACTTTAACTTATGATAATAATAAACCATAAATTATTTTTAAACTAAGAGCTTCAGAAGTTTTATAATAAAAACATGGATTTCATATAATTAATATTTCAATAACATGAAAAACTGATCTCTACCTGATATAGAAATTGGATGATAAAAACATTAAAGAAAGTTGCTTTCACACAAAACAAATGACAATAATCATTTTAGTAATTAAAATGCCACAAATATTTTAGAATTATCTCATCTTTCCTAAAATGAAATTTTAAAACTCACAACGCATTGATTGTTTACTATATCGGCTTGGTCATTTTTTCATGACAAATAATTCAGGCCAGAAAATTTTCGACAATTTTAATCAAATTAAGAATATTTCCACAACCTTCTTTAAGCAGTAGGATACGAATTGTATCATGAATCTTATCATTTTTTTAAATGATGAGAATATTTTATTTGCTTATATTGATTTGGAATTTGATTTGGAATTAATATAGTTTTAATTATTACAGATTTTAGAACAATTTCTGAGTTCTTTTTGGAATATTCAACAATAAGCATCTTGTATTTGAATTTCTTCTGTTCAGGTATTTACAGAGAACTGTACCCTAGCACAGATCCAATCTCAAGGAAATGCCTGAGAATATTATTATACAGCATTCAAATAATATAACATTCAGCTCTTCTAGCAAGGCTAATGACAACCCATAGAACAATATGTCAAAACTGTTAATTTAAGGACTTAGTTTTGGATCCAAAACTTATTTCTTAGGCCACCTTTCAAAGGACATGTATGAAGTATATCAGGTGAATAAGCTCATAACATTTATATTATTTGTAAAAATGACTCACTGTTAGCAGCTGGCAGAGCCAGGAGCATACTATAACAACTCATGTAAGAAGGTTTAGATCAGAACCATTGCTCTCTACTGTGCTCCTGGGAGCCTCTGCTTTAGCCTTTGGTTTCCATGTCAGCACCAACTGTCCCTCCTTTCCACTTCTCATCAGTGACTTCTAACCAGTACTCTCCTGGGTTAATTGTCAACCTCTAATTATCATAAGAGAATTATATTTTTCCCCAATTTTATTTGTTCATTGTGGCTAATTTTTCTTAGCATTCAGGAGTAGAAAAAAAATGTAAAAAATTTCTGAAATATGTTGGGAGATTATTTACACCTGAGAAAAGTAAATCCAAGTCATTGCTTCCTTCTTCCAAAGCTGTAAAATGTTGGTGGTGGGATACTTTGTTCATTTTTCAAGTTTTTATGTGTTTAATACTTTAAATATGTAGACATTGAAAAAGCTAGGATATATATATATGTGTATATATATATATATATATATATATATAACCTGTATCATAAATTATTAATATATAACCAATATTCCCCTTCATCCCTACCTACCTCAGGTTATTTTATAGTAAATTCTGGATTTGCCTAGGTGCTAAGAAAGTGAAAATTCACATGCAGAAGATTGAAGTTGGATGCCCAGCTCATACCATGCATGGAAATATACTCAAAATATATCAAATATCTAAGCATAAGAGCAAAATTATAAAATTCTTAGAAGAAAAGTTTATGACCTAGAATTAGGAAAGTTTTTTGAATGTGACAAAAAACAAAGAAAATTGGATTGGATTGGATTTTGTCTCAATTTAAAATTTTTGTTCTTTGAAGGACATCATCAAGAGATAAAAAATGATATTATTGAAGGAGAGAAAATATATGCACATGATATATCTGATAAAGGTTTTTTTTTTTGTTTGGATGTAAGATTTCCCCTAAAAAGTTTATGTGACAATATAAAAATGTTTAGAGATAAAATGATTAGATTATGAGAGCTATAACATAAATCAATGGATTGATAGTTTGGGGATTAATAATTTGGACTACTAGGTGGTAACTGTAGGCAGATGGGTTATCCCTGGAGGAAGTAGGTCACTGGGGCTGTGCCCTAAGGGATTTATTTTGTCATTGGTTTCTTGCTTGCTCTCAATGCTTCTGAGCTGCCATAAGCTCAGCAACTTTCTTCCACCATGTCCTTTTGTCTGTTATACTCTGCCTCACCTCAGGCCCACAGCAATGGAGTCAGTCAACTATGGACTGAACCAATGAAGCTGTGAGCCCAAAACAAATTTTCCTTCTCTAAGTTGCTCTTATGTGATATTTTGGTTACAGCAATGAAAAGCTGACTAGCACAAGTGTTTAGTATCCAGAACATATAATGAACTCTTCCAATTCAACAATAAAAAAGACAAATACCCTAATTAAAAATGGTGAAAAGGATTGAGTAGAGAAATCTCAAAAAAAAAAAAAAACAAACAACCCTCATTCAAGATGTTCAAAATCATTAGTTATTAGTAGATGCAAATCAAAATAACAAGTTAGTACTTCATTCCTATTAGGATTCCTAAAATAAAATGATGTGTTAGCAAGGAAGTGTTAGCAAGGAAGCAGAGAAATCAAAACCCATATTATCTTCTGGTAGGAATGTAAACTGGTGCAGCAGCCTTGAAAAACATTTTGACAACTACTCGAAAGGACAAATGCAGAGTAACCATATGACCCAGTATTTTTGCTTTTAGACATGTATCTAAGATAATTGAAAACATGTTCACATGGAAAATTTGTATATGAACACTCCTAAATCATGATATCCCCAAAGTGCAAACAATACAAATGTCCAACAACAGATGAGTGGATAAACAATGTGGTACAACCATACAATGGAGTATTAATCACCCCCAAAAAAGAATGAAGCATTTATGTGTGCTATAACATGGGCAAAACTTCCAAACATTATGCTAAATGAAAGAAGTCCATGTCTTGTGTTATTCCGCCTGTACAAGGCATTCAGAATTTTTTAAAAATCTCCATAAAGATAGGAAATAGATTAATGATCAATAGGGACTTAGAGGAGGGAGAAATGAAAAATGACTAGTAATTGGAACAGGGTGAGTTTCTTTTTGAGATACTGAAAGTTTTCTGGATTATATTTTGTAAAATATCAAACAATATAAGATATTTATACCTAAGGTTGAAGATATTACATACATACACATTTGTATATGTATTTTCAAGTTTTTCTCTTCTGTTCATTTTTTTATTTGTACAAATTAATTAGATAAGTATGCATGAGGTGCTTATACTATGTGATATGTCATTAGTATGGAAATCTAGTACATGTCTTTCATAATCTTAGGTATTCTTTTATAGCACCACAAAATTGACAGATACAGAATATTTTCCTGGAGAAAAGAGATGATGCTATAACACATACATGCAAATGATTTTGCAGGTAATGGGTAGGGGCTGGAACAGTGCTGACTATTGGAAAAAGCCTGTATTGCTATAAAGAGAACTTTAGGGGAAATTCTGTTGAGGGGATGATTCTGGCAAAGGAACAAAAGAAGAGAACTGTAGACAAAGCCTCAGTCTTAAAGATTACCTAAGTAATTGTGAACAGAATATTGGGAGAAACATGAATAGTAAAGAACATCCCAATGGCATTGCAAATGGAAGTAAGAAATAAGTAGTGGAAACTGGAAGAAACGTCATCCTTATTACAAAATGAAAAAAAAAAAAAAAGAAAGAAAAGAAAAGAAAGAAGGCTGAATTGTGTCTATGTTCTACTCTCCTACTGTTTTATGAAAGGAAGATTCAAAACTAGGATATCTGACAGAAGAACTCTCTCAGCAAAGTGTTCAGGGTGTTATGTATTTTCTCTTAATTAATTGCCTAGAGTAAAATGCAAAAAGAAGAAAAAAAATTTTAAAAAGTTATCAAAATGAATAAACATAAAATATTTTTTAAATTTCTCAATATGGCCCTACAAAGCATATTTAGGAAATAAACCAAGGATGTGGCCAAATGACCCTTTGATAAAAATGAATATGGATGGATAGAAGAAAACTAGATGCTATTCAACAAAAGAATGGAAACAGACCCTGAGGGCATTTCAGAGATCTTCAAGGATTTTACAGTCCTCATAGTCCCAAAATATTAGGGCCTTAAGGGCAGAACTGTGAAAAGGGAGGGGCCCAGGACAGACAGGTTACCTCAATCTCACTGCCTGGGGCTACCCCATATCTCTGCTCTCTGCATTCCTATACAGTATTCCTTGGCTGCCCAGCAATGGCTCAAATCAGCCCAGGGGCAACTTGGGCTACTACTCTGCATGGTATAGGCTATAAATTACAGTTGTGTTTACATGGTGCTGACTCTGTATGTTTAGAGAGTATCAGAACTTTCAATGCATGGGTACTTTCACTGGATTTCAAAGATTTCAACAGAGAGCCCCCACTAGGGCATTGTTTACTGAAGCTGAGGACAGGGCTGGCTCAAGACTCCAGAACTAGTAAATCCAATTGTGTGCAACTACAGGTTGGAATCTTCTCCCCAGCTCTCCCAGCCAGTAAGAGTTGCAGTGTTGACTGCAACCAAGAAGTCATAGGGCAGAGTTTTACAGGCTTCGGGATCAAACACCACTCCAGCATGCCCAGAAAGTGGGGCATGTAGTCAAAGACTATTTTCAAGTTTAGGATTTAATGTTCGTTCTTCTGGAGTTTGGATTTAGTCAGAACATATTAGGCATTTCTTCTTTCCTATTTTTCCCTTTTAGAATGAGTAGGTCTACCCTATCCATTGTCCCATCATTGTATTTTGGAAGCATATTACTTGTTTGAGTTCATAAGTTTACAACTAGAAAATTATTTGCTTCAGCAAAAATCACATCTTTAAGTCTCACCTGTCTGATTTAGATGATATGTAGAGGGAAATTGGGGCTTAGACTTTAAAGTTAATGATGTAATTAATATTTTGGATGGTTGTTGGAATGAAATGAATATGCTTTATTTGTTTGTTTTGTTTGTTCTGGTATCAGACATTGAACCCAGGGGTGAACCCAGGGAGCTACATCCCAATCCCCTCCTTGAGACCCTTTAGGAGGTGATTGAGCTATGAGAGTTCTGCCCTCATGAATGGACTTAGATGCTGTTATAAAATGACTTGATAGAGGAGTTTACTATTTTCTTCCCCCTGCATCCTTTTCCACCAAGGGAGTTTATGTAGGTGGTGACATCAAGAAGAAATTAGCCCTCATCAGACTCTCACCTTGTGGCTTGATCTGGAATTTCCCGGCCTCTAGAACTGTGAAAAATAAATTCCAGTTCCTTATGATTACCTAATCTCAGGTATTTTGCGACAAAAGCACAAATAGGATAAGAAAAAAAAGTTAAGGATGAAACTGACCTTTCTGTACAGAAACAAGTTTGATCAAAGGACCCATCACATTGTTTTATACTTTAAAGGATTAATAAGTTGATACTGAATATATGAATGTAGCCTCTAAGTATAAACTTCCCTGTATCATCACAGATCTGTTCATGGCTGTAACCCTGGCAGCTTGGGCTTCCCAGTATTGTGGAGATTGTTGGCTTTTGACAAGACTGTATTATGGGTAAAGTCAGTGTTTGACTAGAAATCACTCTTCCATTTCTGAATTCATTCACTTCATATGTTCTCAAAGCTTAACTTTTATTCATACAGAATTGATAGACAAAATCTAACAAAACTTATGCTGTTATCTTTCCCAGAGATATTATTTATAAGTAGGCTTACAGATATGAATTCCCAGTAATGGTATTTTAGACATCATGTTGAGGTTTGGTCATGGCATTTCTCTGATGTTTTCTTACAATCATGTATTAAAGAAGCTATCTCATATACTTCGGGGGCTACATTGGTGTTCCTTTGTCTTATCATGTTAAAAACTACAATAAAAACAAGTATAAAATTTAAAAATTATCATTATTGAATCATAAATAATAAAATCATAGTTTTAGAGGTTAAACTGGCTGTACTGAATTCTAACCTCTACGTATAGGACCACAAATAGACAAGATCATAAAAGAACCTCTCCAAGATGCATCATAATCAAAATACTTACCAAAAAGTAAGGAAATAATATTTAAAGCTACATTAGAAAAACATCCAGTCAGACTGAGAGATAAACGAATAAGCTCATTTCTGACTTCTCAACTCAGACCCTAAAATGAAAGAGGGTCTGGAATGAGATATTCCAATCTCTAAAAGAAACCAGTTGATATTAGCCAAATTATATTTTTATATTGTGTGGCTGTATGATATGTAACAACAAATCCCATCATTATGTTCATCTATAGTGCACCAATAAAAAAATGTGTAAAAAAATAAAAAAAAAACAATTGCTAACCAACATTGCTACATCCAGCAAAACTCTCTTTCAGAATTAATGCAGAAATAAAAACTGGCCATGATATGAATAAAAGAATTCATGACCACAAAACCAGTCCTACAAAAACATATAAGGATACACTACAAATAGAGAGACACAAAACAACCCCAAATCTCTCAAATAAATGCAGCTCACAAGAAGAGCAACCAACTAAATGAAAATGAAGACTGAATTAAATATAGTAAATAAGTCAACATAGCAGGAAATAACAAATATCTATCTATAATAACACTGAATGTAATGGTCTCAATTCCTTGATCAAAAGACACAGATTGACCCAATGGATTTAAAAACAGGATCTAACCTTATGCTGTTTACAAGAGACTCGTCTCATAGGCAAGTCAACCATAGGCTGAAAATAAAAGATGAAACTTTTTTTTTTACATGAAAACAGATTCCAAAAGCAAGCAGTAGTGGCTATTCTTATATCTGACAAAGCAGATTTTGAGCAAAAGTTAATCAGAAGAGTCAAAGTAGAACACTAAATACTGAGAAAGGAAACAATCTAACAAGAAGATACAAATGTCACTCCAAAGGTCAGTGAACCTAATTACATTTTAAAAATACTTCTTGATATTAAATTCCAGGTAGACCTCAATATAATGATACTGGATGATTTCAACATATCCTTATCTCAATAGATAGGTCATCCAAACATAAAATCAATAAATATATTTCTGACCTAAATAATGTCTAAATAAAATGGACATAAAAGACATCTATAGAATATTTCACCACAAAAATGCTAAATTTACTTTCTTCTTAGCAGCTTGTAGAAACACTTCCAAAACAGACCACATTCTAAGCCAAAATGTAAGTCTTAGTAAATACAAAAAAAATTATTAGTCTTGTGCATCCTATCAAATCAAAATGGAATGAAACTAGAAATCAAAGGAAAAAATAATAGAGACCACATAAACATATGGAAATTAAGCAATAATTTTTTTTGAATAAGGGATGGATCATAGAGGAAATGAGTGAAGAAAATGAGAAATTATTAGAAATAAATGAGAAAAGAAATACAAAATCTATGAAACTTTACAAAGACAGTTCTTAGAGGAAAGATTATAGCATTGGGTGTCTACACTAAAGCAATAGAAAGATTCCAAATAAATAAGCTATGCTCTACCTCAAGGCCATACAAAAGGAAGAACAAACTATCCCAAATCAGTACATGACTAGAAATAATAAAGATCAGAACCATAATTGATGAAATTGAGAACAAAAAACTATACACAGAATCAATGTAACAGAGTTGGTTCTTCAAAAAGATAAATAAGGCCAATAAACCCTCAGCCACATTACACAAAAGAAAAAGAAGAGCCACTTAAACAAATGCTGCAGGCATCACAATATCTTGTCTCAAATTATACTACAGTGCTATAGTGACAAAACAGCATGGTACTGGCATCAAAATGGACAAGACCAATCTAATATAATTGAAGGCATAGGGACAAATCTACATCTGATACTCTGTCATCTGATACTTGACAGAGTTGCCACAATATATGCTTGAGAAAAGGTAGCCTTTTAAACAAATGGTCCTAAGAAAAGTGAATACCCATATGTCCAAGAATGAAACTAGATTCTTATCTCTCACTGTGCACAAAAGTCAACTTGTAACAAAGACCTAGAAATTAGACTAGAAACTTTGCAACTAGTAGAAGAAAATACAGGCCCAACCCTCCAATATATTGGCACAGGCATCAACTTTCTTAACAAGACTCCTAAAGTGCAAGAAATGAAACCAAGAATCAATAAGTGGGAAGCCATCAAATTATAAAGCTTCTGCACAGTAAAGGAATCAATTAAGAATGAAGAGAGAGTTTGCTGAACTGGACAAGATCTTTGCCAGATTAGGCAAAGATTAATTCCCTAATCTGACAGAAGAGTAATATCCAGAATATTTAAATAAGTAAAAAGATTAACACCAAGAAAATACAAGAACAAAAGAAAAAACAAATAAACATATAGCCTAATGAATAAATGGGAAAAAGAATGAAATAGACTCTTTTGATAAGAATAAATACAAAAAACTAATGTTCATCATCTGTAGCAAACAGGGAAATGCAAATCAAAACTACTCTGAGATTTCATCTTACTCCATTCAGAATGGCAATTATTAAAAAATACAACTAATAATAAATGCTGGCAAGAATGTGGGGAAATAAGTAAAATCATACATTTTTGATGTAACTGTAGACTAGTACAACCACTTTGGAAGGCAATGTGGAGATTTATCCAAAGACTAGGAATGGAACCACCATATAACCCAAGCATCCCACTCCTTGGGATACTAAAAGAACTACAATCAGCATAGTGTAGGGACACAGTCACATCAATATTCATCGCAGCACGATTCACAATAGCTAAGTTATGAAACCAGCCCAGATTTCCTTTCATTAAGAAAGAAAATGTGTTAAATATACAAAAGGGAATATTACATAGCCATAAGAAAGAATGAAATCATGGCATTTGCTAGTAAGTGGATGGAAGTGGAGAACATGATGCTAAGTGAAATAAGCCAAACTCAGAAAAATCAAGGGTTGAAAGTTTTCTCTCAAATAGGAAGTAAGAGAAAAATAAAAGAAAAAGTTGGGAAGAAAGTGCTGGCAATCTGATGTTTAAAAAAATATAGGAAAGATCAGTGTTTTAGAAGAAGAAAATTAAGAGGGAGGGGAGAGAGATAGGAAATGGGAAGATATGTGGAATAAATTTAACAAAATTATGCTAGGTGCATGTGTAAATATACCACAATGAATATCTTCTTTATGTGTATTTATAAACCATCAAATAAAAAAATAAGCAAACAAATAGAATGTAGACCAGTACAGTAGAGAAAGCCAAATAAGGGAAAGAGAAGGGAGGTGAGAAAGGAAAGGGAGGAGGACAGGGGACTGAAATGGAGTAAATCAAATTCCACACATGTATGATTTTGTCAAAATGGACTGAATTATTATGTGCAACTATAATGCATTACTAACAGGAGAAAAAGATAGCCTCTGCTACTTGCCTACTTATGACCTATATACAGTGCAGAGTATATATCTAGTGTATAATACATACTATGTTTATTATCTTTTTTTAAAAATTTGAATTAGGAATTAATATGATATTCTTATGTATACTTTTTATTCACTGTGATGCCATATTTAGGACACCGAGATTCTTATTTCTTTAGAAACTATTCCAATGTTTGCTTCTATGCCAAGATTTTGAGTGAGTATTTATTATCTCTTTAAAAATATATAAAACAGGGGCTGGGGATGTGGCTCAAGCAGTAGCACGCTCACCTGACATGTGTGCGGCCCGGGTTCGATCCTCGCACCACATACCAACAAAGATGTTGTGTCCGCTGAGAACTAAGAAATGTTAAAAATTCTCTCTCTCTCTCCTCTCTCACTCTCTTTAAAAAAAAATTTAAAAAAATAAAAATATATAAAAGAAAATGTTTTTAATGAATGCACAAAAATCATAACACATTGTGTACTTCTTTACTAGAAATTATTTTTTGAAGCCCCAAAGGTGTATTCAGAGAGAATACAATACAACTATGCTGTTAGGGTCTTAAAAATAGATATTTGATTTGGTGTTAATCAAAATATAAAGAAGCTTTCTTCTTAGATTAGTCTCCAAATATTGATGTAAAATAAGCCTCAGAAATCTACAAGAATGCAATACCTAATAAGTTGCATAAGAATTTATCTTTAAAATTAACTTTAGTAACTCAATAGGATAATGGAACTTGTTTAGTTATCATTAACGCTTACCATGTATTAGGCAATGTGCTAAGTACTTCAGATGGATTATTTTATTTAATCATCAGAATGAGCCTTTGAAGTAGATGGTATTAAAGTCCTATGATACATGGAAAGGGAGCCTCAGAAGGATAAAGTCTCTCAGCCAAGATTCTAAGCAAAGTCATTGGCTCCTGTTTCTGCCTCTTAAAATATTATTGTTAGTGTCTCAACTGGTTTTTTGCTTATTTTCAGATGCATACAATATTTTTCTTCTACATAGATCTTCTGTGTCTTCTTTCTTCCTTAATAAGACCTTCTGATCCCCAGATTTTATACTTATTCATATATCTTCACTTTGAAAGATAATTCTTTTATATTTAGGTCAGAAATCCATCAAAAATTGTGTGTGTGTGTGTGTGTGTGTGTGTGTGTAGTGAGTGGTAAGAATCTCTTAGTAGCCAATCACCTCAACAGAATCTATTGTCCACCCATTTGCCAAGTTCATTTGAATTGGCATTTTAATTTTGAACTAAATGAAGTTGCATGTATGTTTTAGGTCCTATCCTACTCCACTAATAAAGTGTCTCAGAATGCCTTTAATCACACTATTTTACTTACATCTTTGTAATATTTTTGTTACCCAGTAGAGGAAATTTCTAGCTTTGTTCTTTCTCTTTCAGATTTTATACTATTCCTACATATGAACAACAACCAAATATATTTTGACAATCAGCTCTTTGAAGCAGGAGATCAATCTGGTTCCACTTTTGATTTACTAACAGTGCCAGTGATCTCCTTATTGTTTTTCCACTCGGGTCCATCTTTTTATACTTATATACAATACATTTGACAGACTCCATATTTGGAGTATTTGCTTCCTGTTATTTTCTGCCCATGAGAGTTAGTGGTGTTGAAAGTGGGAGGATTGAGATATTGGGCTCATCCCCCTTTTCCTCTGGTTTGCAGGAGCAGAAGACAATGAAGGCTCTCACTTCTGGTTTCTTTTTGGAGTTCTCAGCACGCTCTGGTCTGTGCTTCCCATGGTCTGGGCACTAACTGTGTCACATCCACTCAATTGTCAAAATACCAAATACCTGCTGTTTCCTCCCAACCACTCCACTTCCTGCCTTTCAAACCCCAGGTGTGACCTCATATGCTGTTCTCCCAGCAAATGGAGCATCCGTGATGAAGCATCATCTCTCCAAAGTCACATCTCCTGTGAGGAAATTTCTTGAGAGGTCTGAGCACTAGCCATGGATGATACTCTCAGAGTTTTAAACACCAGTTCCGCAGGGGCTTCCTGAATCTTCTACTTTCCCATCATTACACCTTTCTTTTAGCTTACTCAGCCTGAAAGGTGCTGGTGCTGAGTAGTTCTTATGTTTTGGTCTCTCTCTCTCTCTCTCTCTCTCTCTCTCTCTCTCTCTCTCTCTCTCATCTTAGATGAACACAATAACTTTATTTATTTTCATGTGGTGCTATGGATCAACCTCAATGCCTCACACATGCTAGGCAAGCACTCTCCACTGAACTACAACCCTAGTCCCTATTTCTAGTCTCTTTTTTAAAATTAACTAATTTATTTTAACTAGGTATATATGACAGCAGAATACATTTTGATTCATCGAACACAGTTGCAGTACAATTTTACATTTCTGGTTGTACACGATGTAATCACATACCCATATGTTATACATATACCTAGGGTAATGATGTCCCTCTCATTCCATCATCTTTCTTGCCCCCATGTACCCACCCCACCCTCCTTCCCCTTTGCCCAAATTTCCTCCATTTTCCCATGCCTACCCCCTCCCTGTTATAGATTGGCATACACTTATCAGAGTGAACATTTGGCCTTTGATTTTGGGGGATTGGCTTACTTCCCTTAGCATGATATTCTCCAACTCCATCCATTTACCTGAAAATGCCATGATTTTATTCTCTTTTAATGCTGAGTAATTTTGTATATATATTGCATTTTGTATATATACCACAGTTTCTTTATCCATTCATCTATTGAAGGGCATCTAGGTTGTTTCCACAGTTTAGCTATTGTGAATTGAGCTGCTATAAACATTAACGTGGCTGCATTACTATAATATGCTAATTTTAAGTCTTTTGGGCATAGACCAAAGAATGGGATAGCTGGGTCAAATGGTAGTTCCGTTCTAAGTTTCCTAAGGAAATCTCCATACTGCTTTCCAGATTGGTTGCACCAATTTGCAGTCCCACCAGCAATGAGTGAGTGTGCCTTTTCCCCCATATTCTTGCCAACACTTATTGTTGTCTGTATTCTTAATAGCTGCCATTCTGACTGATGTGAGATGAAATGTTAGAGTAGTTTTCATTTGCATTTCTCTAATTACTAGAGATATTGAACATTTTTCATATATTTGTTGATTGAATGTATATCTCCTTCTGAGAAGTGTCTGTTCAGATCCTCAGCCCACTTATTGATTTTTTTTTTGATGTTAAGTTTTTTGAAGTTCTTTATGTATCCTAGAGAATACTGCTCTATCTGACATGTGTGTGGCAAAAATTTGCTCCCAAAAATGTAGGCTCTCTGTTTACCTCTTTTGCTGAGAAGAAGCTTTTTAGTTTGAGTCCATCCCATTTATTAATTCTTGGTTTTAATTCTTGTGCATTAGGAGTCTTGTTTAGAAAGTCAGGGCCTAATCCAACTAGTCTCTTGATATCAATTTTCATCTTTGCTCTTTTAGACTTTAAAAACCAATGTACCTAATTCTCTCTATTAAAAGGCCCCTGTTGTAATATCTACTGTGGTTTCTGCTTTTGTAGCTGGTCTCTAACTTATATACCTACAGTGCCTATTTAAATATATATCAGCAGTAAATGTGATGTTTAAATTGAGTAATAAATAAAATTTTCTTTTGTATATTTCTTGGTTCACTATATTTGATAGTATTTTGAACTTTTAAACACTACTAGCTCATTATTTTTAATGTAACAAAAATTCTAAAAGTCATCAAATCCCTTTTCTTTCCTTTTCTCCCTAAATTTTAGTGATTCCTGCTGACACTATTTTGGCATTGTAAGAAAGCCAAAGTTAAAATGAAAATGTTATTCAAAAGTATTTTTTAAATATCTTATTTTAGGGTTAGATGAAATAGCTTATTTCATTTTTAGGTTATGTTTTAAAGAAATCTCTTTGGTCAATACCTAATAGTTGGACCAATTAAACTTTGACTCATGTATAAATATGAGGCAGACACTATAAAAGCAAGAAAATATCTGCATAACTTAATGGGGTCTAAATATCATTAAGAAAACTGTTTTTAAGTTTAAAAGAGAACAGATGGAAGATTCACATGGTATTTTTGGACATAATCCTGGTACAAAGAAGAAATGTAAAAACAGAAAACAGGCCAAAAAAATTGGACTCCATTAAAAAAAATCATGTGTACTTTGCAAATTCCAGCAGATTTATAGAGATAAAAAGCTTGATATTAAAGGGTACAGGCTGTAATATAAATTGTATTTATGCATTCCCTTTGTATCTTAAAATTTATATACATATAACATATATATTTACAGCTCATCATGCACTAGACAGATGTATTAGCAGGTTTTGATGACTCGTGCAAAACATTAAGAAGTAATTAGGAAGCCATCCAAAGCTAGTCAGCACATTCATAGGTCCAGAAAGTTCATATTGGATTTCCTTATATTTGCCAGGTACTCTCATTTTCTGGGAATGGGTCAGCTCTTTCAATAGTTACAAATCAGCCTAATGTGCAAAATTATTGCATGGTGTCATGAATACATGCAAAACAGCACTTGCTTACTCTTTGCTTCTTATTTGTAGATTTTCTTAGGTACAGCATTCCATGTCATTCAGTATTTTTCATATTTGACTTGGTACTTTCATAAGTAGGTTATTAATCCTTCTTAACTGATTTTTAAATATGAGCCCAAAATGATGAATTATTTGTCCAAATCTTTTCTCTGACACTGAGTATAATAACAGTCTGGGGTTTAAACCAAGTGATTTGACAAAATTTTTTTTTCTGTTTTGCCCCTAGCAAATGGTTCTTATTAATAGAATAATAGTAAACCCTTGATTATATATCATTTGTAGTTGCTAATAGAACAAAACATGACCGCAAATGATACCAGATATTATCATAAAAGAAGATATGAGAGACTTATTGAAGAGGGTCAGCACTTCCAAACTTTTAAGAAAGGAGTGGAACAATTTCCAGTTATTGTTTTATCTATAAAGTCAGGTCAGTATTTTAGAAATTGATTTGCCATTCAATTATTTGAGTTTTTATCTAAATCCTGAACAAAGAAATTTTATAATTGGTTGAAATAGGTGTTATCAAAAATTTTCATGCAAATCTCTGCATTTGGTGGAAATGTTGAAGTTGAAATTTATATATTGATACTAAACCGTCATTCAGATGCACAACATTCAGATTGTAATTTTCTTATATTCAAACTCGAGTAGTTCATCAGAATAACTTGTTTTAATTCATTTAAAATTCACATTTCCTTTACATTTCTTTACCTCTCAATTTTTCACTAACTGTAGAGAGAGAGAGTCATGGTTTGAGGGAAACTGCCATGTCTACAATTGTTTGTAACATTGAGGAGTGAGCCCTTTACTAGATGTGGTGATTATCTGGCTAATTGTATCAATATGTCTGCAGACAGTAATTCAGAAGAGGAAAAAAATACCTTTAGGAATTAACATATTGAGTTTGTCTTCTTTATTGATCAAATTAATTGGATGATTTCCAAATCTCCACTTTACTGAGTATTTTATTGACATAACCTTTGACCAAGAAGCATATAGATTTCAAAATGTCTTTTTTTATAGACAGCAAATCAATTTGGTTATTTTAATAAATATAATTGTTGGAGCAAAATAGTTGGTTGAGCAATTAAAGGATTGTCATTACCGTGGGTGTGGGCAGGGCATTGGAGTTGAACCAGTGGAATCAGGTTTTTGACACTGGTGGTCCTAACAGTAAATAGTATTAACACAAAAGAACCAAAAAGGAGATCTTGATTTTATGCAGGAATGTTTTATCATAAAAACATTAAACATTCATTGTACAGTTTTATAAAATTCAGTAGCAGAGAAGACAAAATTTGTGTTTTATACTTTTAATTCAAAGAAATATTTTCTTGAAATGACAATGACCAAGTTGTCATTAGAAGGATGTAGCAAGCCTATGCTGGCTTCTTGAAGACAACACAGGTTAGTCCTGGGTTGGCATCTTGGCTTTATCTCTTTAGTAATCATTTATCCTCTTTGTGCCTCAGTTTTCTCTTTTGAAAAGTTAGAAAAATACTGGTACTTCCCTGTTAGGGTTGTGAGGATGTAATAAAGCAAAATGCCAAAAAAGTAAATAAATACACACGAACGATCATTTAGAGAAGTAAATGCTCAATAAATGTTAGCTATTGCTATATGTTCATCTTGAAGTAACAAATACATACTCTATTTATGGCCTAATGAGTTATCATTACATCTTAACAGCAGCTTTCTGGGAAATGCTTTAAAATTTAATATGTTCACTTGATGGTTTTGGATCATTTTAGCATTAGTTATTTTTCATTGTTTAGAATATTATTATTAGAATTGCTATCCCAATTAATGGTTTGATTACATGTGAGATAAATACACTTAAATATCTGTGTATGAGGGCAGAGGAGCAAATGCAAACAAATAAACAACACATTTAAATTTAATTTGCAATATCATAATTCTTGAAATCATACAGCACACTCATGACAGTCATCAAATTTGAACTTAACCAATGTTTTTACTTTAATTCAAATCTCTAACTAAAGGCTCAGATGATTTACAGAAATTTATAATTTCTAATCTGTGGTGGATGGGGTTCAACTCTACTCAACTGCAATAAAAATAGAATATTTTAAAAGTAATATTTTGAGTAAAATCTGGGAGCATTTGTTTCTGAGCATAATTTGAACATATCTAAATTCCAAAATCTAAACATTAATAAAATGTAAATATTTATTTGAAAATTTGGTTGATTAATAATAATAACACTAGAACTAAGTCAATACTTTTATATTTCCTGTCTCCTCAAAAATACTAAGAGTAGTTTTTCCAATGATATTTGTTCTGAGTACTGGTAATTCATATTATCACATAATTCTTTTAAAATGACCATATGCAGATAAAATATAAACTATTTGTTATTTAGTAATTTGTTTTACATAATTAAGTTATCATGACTTTATTTTTTCAACAGAGGAATGAAAGTGTATCTACACTCTATAACAGATGACCAAACTGTATCAAATTGCATCTTCAAATGGGCACAGAAGCATTGGTATATGTACATTTTTATTAGAGCAGAAGTGAATCCAAAATACAATCTCTTGAGTTCAATTATAAAACCCATATGCTTGAGTGAATGCATGGTAAAAATGTGCAACTTCATTACACATTAGAGGCACTACAAATTTCAGCTTCAATTCAAAAAACATTCGGATTGCTAATGTGGCGTACACTGCTAAAAGGCGAATATCATTGCTGTGTGGAGTAATATAAGTAGGCAAGTAGAAACATCTGTATTTTCTCTGCTTTAAAAATGTGGCTTTTTAATCCAAGGGCATATCTATGTAGAGGATAAAGCCTGTAATAACACGAAATGCTTATACCAGGGAACTTAGTGAAGAGTGACAGCAAAGTAAAAACACAAAGTGTCATTGGAATTAAATGAGTTATAGTTTAAGCATTAGTGCCAATGTAAGCATACTCATGAAGAAGTATTCTTGCCCCTTTTTCAGGATAAATCAAAGATGAACATATTTAATGAGTCTTTAAAAAACTGAGATGAGTACTAAAAGTAGCCTCAACTACCTCCAATAGGAAAATAGGGAAAAAGTCCACCAAATCTTTGGATTTATACTTCTGAAGACTTGGTGATGCATCAGGATATGTCAGAATGAAAATGTGTTTAATTATATACCAATGGTACTTAGGGGCCTCATTCATTCTCAGTTATTAGTTTGTGCTTAAAAATATGCTTTCAGTAGTTCTGATACTTAAAAAGCTGTATCAAAGAACAAAAGTTTCAACTTTATAATATTTCTAGAGGAAGCTAATATCAGAGTGATCAACTAGGTGTTGAGAAGTTCAAGTTCTAGCTTAATTATCTGGCTTTGGAATCCAAAAATGTTAAAATTCTTAATTCCCTATTTAGAAAGCAGACATACATCATTTCATAGAACACTGAGAATTAGTGACATATGCAAATTATTTTGAATTCATTACAATATCCAGAAGGTATATTGTCTCATGTTTTCTACATCTTTAAGAGACTGTGATAGACAGGTGGCACTTGATCCTCACCTCCCGATGTTCATGCTTCTCTTCCATTGTGGACAGGATGTGTAACTTCTAACCAATGGAATGCAAAAAATGTGATGGAATAAAAATATTTATGTATGAGACTACTCAGGAGTATATAATCTGTCTTGTGGAGAGTCTTTTCATTGATGATTTTGTAGACACTGTTGCCATGAATCCTATACCTGCAAGGAAATTAGTTATGCTCACAAGTTGAACATGCTTGGAAGTAGAATATTTTCCCAGCCAGCTACTCACAAGAATCTAGTTTTGGTTGAATGCAACCTTTTGAAATCCTAAGCATAGCTACACTCAACTATAGTATTTCAACACCTAAACCTGACAGGATTCATGCCAAGTTTTTTTGCAAAAAAAAAAAAAAAAAGTGAGTGGGACCATTATGTGAACTTTGAACAATAACAACAAAACCCAACACTTTTGCTGATATTACTTAAAAATCATTCATTACTAAGCTGTCTCATGGTGCAAGATTAGAATGCATGGAATAGTTGTGAATATACATTAAAATTGAATAATCTGTCATAATTTCTTTGTGACAGTTTGGTGAATATTTTTCTCATCTGCAAAGAAAAGTTAACATGTTAGTTGTTATTGATTTATGCATTGTAGTCAAAATATCATACTTGAGAAAGTTTATTACAGTGTTGAAACCTATGGATGTTATAAAATTGAATGTCCTGTGTTAGAAGATTCTTTGCTGCCACCATTGGTTTATTTGTCTGTTCACCATCCTCATCAGTGCCATTTACATAAGATGCATTTAATATTAGTAGTGCAGCACCCCAAACAAACCACACAAGTTGGCTTTTGGAAATAGACTGACAATATTTTTCTGCTGAGAACTCTAGGCTACTGACTTGCAGTGCTCAAACATGCTCTCATATGTCAAAAGTGCTCCCATATGTCACTGACAAATATATTGCTGCTCTGATTCTTTGTGTACCTTTTAAATGGAGTGAGGAACCGAATTATACCATGTGATGGTTACTTTATGAAAGGTTATAAACCAATTTTGGGACAGATAAAACAGGGTGCCAGGCTTATATGGTGGTGATGATTATACAGTGAATAGTGTCATCCCAGAATCTGACACATAGAAGCTGTGAGATAATAAAAGTGTGTTGTTTTTAAGGTACTAACTTTGTGATCTTTATTGCACACCAATGGAAAATTAATATACAAACATTATAAATATTTGCATTTTGGAATACAGCACATTTATACATTCATTTGTGTATTTATTTTGAAGTTAGTGGAATGAAATTTTGAAGTACACAACTCATTTCTCAGACACTTGAGTTACTGCGTGGGAGGGCCTCCAGGATGCCTCCTGTGACAACTCACTCCGCATATGGGCACAGGGGAAGATTCAGAGCACTTGTCATGATGCTAGATTCCAGGAGTCAAGGAGAAATAAAGTTTGAAATGTGAGGAGCCAAAGTTAGCCTGTGAAAAACCCATCAAAATCTTGGATCAATATGTAAAATAGACGTGAAAAAATTTTCCTACATTTGATAACAACCTTAACAATCACTGATGAGTTTTGAAGTTAAAAGTAAAATATTCTAAGAGTCAATAATAGAATTTTTAATCAATCATTCCAGAAGAGAAGTTAAATTATCTTTCTATTCTCATTATAGAAAACAGTATATCAAGATTAATACCATATGAAGAAGCAATAAAAGATTATGTAGCCAAAACCGTAAGAAAAAAAATATTATTTGTATTATAATCTGTTCTTTTTTGATGTTGTTGTTACTTTTGAACTTTTTAATATTCATAATATTTGTGATTCATTTGTCATTCTAAATAAACATGTACTTTCCTATGTATAGGAAAATTATAATTTTTATTCTTTGTCTTAAATAGGATATCAAAAATCATTTTTAAATCCCACAATATGCACATTTCATCTCCTCATGCAAAACCAAGAGAGAAACAATACTGTAAAATGCTACTAGCAGTTATAATGAGATGAAAGCAGATAATGGACCCTTATAATGGGCAACAAAAATCTTTGCTGATTTTGACAAGAATTATTTCAGATTCAGAGGGATGGCATGGTCTGAAAGCAGAAGAGGAGAATGGACAGTGAATGAGAAGTTCTGTAGCATGGTGGGTACCAACTAGTCCCATAAACAGCTTGGCAGTGAAATTTGTCAAGTAGAAGAGGTAGCAGATGGAGGGGAATGTGAGGCCACTGGAGTTTTCTCCTCCTCCTCCCCTTCCTTCTTCTCCTCCTCCTCCTCCTCTTCCTCCTCCTCTTCTTCTTCTTATGAAACAACTTCCTTTGTTGATGGGAATGCTCTAATAGGAAGGCTATACAGGGGCAACTGTATGAGGTAGCCATCCTCCAGGATGATTCCTAAGGATTCCACTTCTTGGTATTCAATCCCTATATATATCCTCCCTAATTAAATGAGGAAGAAAACACATGGCAAAAGTGATGGGGTAGTCACTTCCAAAATTAGGTTTTAATAGACTACAGCGTCACTTGATGCTGTTTCCTTTCTTGCACTCATTGCTTATTCTCAGAGAAGCAGGCAGCCATATTGTGAGTAATCCCAAGGGAGGGCCAAATGGTGGAGAATTGAAAACTGAGGTCTCCAGAGAGAGGCTGGTCAATGGCCATGAGCTTCTTGAATGAGCTTGCAAGTGGATGGTCCAGCCACAGTCCATCAATGCTAGGACCATATTCCCTGCTGACAACCCAACCACAAGCTTGGAATAGACCTTACTCAGACACCCTATGAAGATGCTCTTGGATTCTTGACCCTCACAGACTGTGAGATAAATAAATGGTTGTTTTTAAATGTATTTCAGAATAATTTGTTATGCAACAAGAGATAATTATTATATCTCAGGAGCAAAGAACTTGAGAAGACAAAAGAGAAATTAAAAGCACATTTGGATAAATTGTCTCCATGAGTAGAAACAGGGATGAGTCTATATTTTAAACAAGAGAGAAGATAGAGCTTCAGGGTACAGATTTGCATGAATTTTTAGATATGTTTGGTGGATCTTTAGGAAATTTTAATTTTATTGATTTTCTTTTCTCAATTATGCATGAAGCAAAATGTTAAGTTGTGAGTAATGTGAAGAGGTTGGAAGGGATGTGAGATTCAAGAACTGTAGAAAAAACTGAAATACAAAATTTAGAGAATGAGAAAAATTTGTAAGCAAATATAGTAGGATTAGGGTTAAGGTTGAATTCCATTTGGGTTTTGTATTGTGTTCAAAGTAACTTTTATCAACTAGTTGTGTGACTTTTCCCCATCAATATTTAATTGTTTGTGTTCAGCCATAGAGTAAGCAGTTGTCTGGATTTACCTGGAGTTGGTGTTTGCTAAGTGCATACAATGGAGGGAGAAAAGCCAGAAAATTGATGGTATTTGTGAAGGAAGAATTTCAGTTATGGTTCCTGAAGTTCCTTCCAGAAAAAAAGAAAGAAGAATGGGAAGATGACCAGTGGTGGCATAGCTAAATATCCGAAGGTCTTGCCCAGGAATACTTGCACAAGGTGAAGAAGGTAAAGTGAGCTAAGCTAAGGAAGAGACAATACATGTGACGACAAGAACTTAGGGTGTGGTGATGGAACAAGTGTCTGAAGTGGGTCAGGGAGAAGAATGTATTGAGGTTTGCTAGGACAGGGTGACTAGTGAAGTTAAATTCAGGAGAAAAAAATCAGGGAATTTTTGAGCAGAGAATACTTGCAGAAATATGCAATGATGGACATTATTTAACTGTAAGAGTGAGTGGGCTAAAAAGGCTATTGTATTGCTCTCACCAAATGGACTCAGTGCCAGCCAAAGCTTATGCACAATGGTTCTTGTTAGTTACCTTAGAAAAATGGTTTTTGTTACCTTAGCAATGGGAACCAAACCTTAACTTAACAGCCTTTTGTTGAGAATATTCACAAGAAAGTAGAGAATAACTGGAGAGTAGGACACACATCACTTCTCAAGTTTCTTTTGGGTGACAGCTGGGGAAACAGTTTAGACCGAAAGAACAATTACCTCACACGTGTAATACTTGATACTCCTGAGGGCTGCCAACCAACACTTCTCCTTTTTCCTTTTTACATTACTGGAATTGAACCCAAGGGTGCTCTACCTCTGAGATTCATCCCCAAACTATTTATTTTTATTTTTCTTATTTTAAGACAGGGTTTTGCTAAGTTTCTAAGGTTCAAATTTGCAATCCTCCTGCCTCCACCCCTTAGTAGTTGGGAACACAGGCATATGTTACCATGCCTGACTTTATTTTTTACTTACTTTTTAAAAAATAAGTAAGTCAGTGTTACTCCTTTTGGTAACTTCTCTGAGCCTGGGTTTAATTTGTTCAGGTTTGGAAAAATCTATCAACCTGCAAATTAGAATTCTCTCCTGACCTTTACCTTTACTTTGAGCAAGTTTGAGTTCTCCTAGAGATAGGAGTGGAAATAGCAGTCAATGCCTAAAGTACCACTGAAACCCAGAGTTGACATTCAAAATGTTTTTGATGGTTACATTAATAGTAAGTGCAGGTTGGTAATGCATTGATGCTCATTTTCTTTGGAGACATATCAGAGCCTACTTATTGACTTTTATGATTATAAAATACTCAGGTCATGTAAAAAGTTCAAAAACCAATAGAGCAAATTACCACATGTACATCACTCACTTAAGAATTAGGAAAAAAAAGATATAATTAAAATTTTCTGCCCAAGAACCCAATCACTTCTTTCCTAAAAGTTTTCTCAATCTTGTTTATTATCCTCCAAGCAGTTTTGATAAATTTTTAAATTACACTTCCACAAATAAAATATTCTTTAGTTTTAAAGTTTTAAAATTACACTTTCATTTATGTGGCTTGGTATAGCACGAATTCTGTAACTTGCTTCTATTGCCCTTATTATTATATGTGTACATGGCATCGTGATGATTCAGGTAGCAGGGGTTCATTCCTATTGATTGATGAATAGCACCTGCTCATGAATCTACTGTCCGGATGATGAACATTTCACTTATTTACAGTTTTCCATGTTACAAAGGATACTACACTGAGAATTTCTGGAATTTCTGAGAGTGTATATGTATTGCCGTATTCTAGGCCGTACATATCTTAAAATTTATGATACTTTGATGTTGCTCTCTGAAGAAGGTGAGCCAGTTTACACTTCCCTCCAAGATAGTCTCTTTTGCCCAATATATTCTGGTACTTCCGAAAATTTTAATTTGATGATTCTGAAACAGGATTCATTATTTTAATTTGAAGTTTCCTGACAACATGTAATTTCAATAAAAATAAATTCTAGAGAGTTAACACTCTTTGGCTGCTAGAATACCTCAACATGCTGCCTCTGAAATTTTCACTGGATGGGTGAAAGTGATATGGTCCCCCAGGGAGAGGGATAAAAATTCCTAAGGTGAGGCATGAGGTATTTTCATCATCTAAAGGCATCTTCCTTCCTTCCTCCCCCCTCCCTCCCTCTCTTTCTTTGTCTCTCCCCTTCCTCCCTCCCTCCTTCCTTCCTTTCTTCATAGGACTGGGATGGAACTCAGGGACTCACACGTGCTAGGCAAGATCTCTAACACTGAGTTACTCTCCCAGCCCAAGGCAGCTTGGTCTTAAAAGGTGAAGAAATCCTAAGTGGAGGAAACAAGGCCCAGTGGAATCCTAGTGGTTCTATAACCACAGATAAGGAAGGCAGTATTTGTGATCTGAAAAATAAAAAAGTGACTTGAGATGAAAGGCAGAGAATGAGAATAAAAAAAGAGCTGGCTGAAATGAGGAAGGCTGCCTCAGTTTCCTTCAAATTTGCCTTTTTAAATCTTACTCTTAGTTTGCTCTTGTAGATTACAAGGGTGTCTCATTATATCCTGCTTTAGGGCAAGTGGCTTGCTTATAACAGAATTATAGAGTCATAGAATGGGTAGAAACCTGAGATATTATTTCATTTTGTATATGAGAACACTAAAATTCAGAAAGAAGTTACACGGTTGTAATGAACCAGAATTAATGAAATTATTGAAGAAAGAGATAACAGAGACCTTACTGTTTACGTTTATTGGGGGGATTAATTTGATCATCTACACAGATGAAGGGTGCTCCTTCGGTGCCATGGCTATAGTAGAGTGGTTGAGAGCATAGACTGCAGAGTAGAGAGGCCTGAGTTTGACTCCCCAGTGGAGCAACTGTGAAATATTTGATCTTGTTCAAGTACTGTGACTTCTCTAGTCTTAGTTTCCTTATTTGTAAAATCGGGGAAGTTTTGACTCCTTGCTTTTTTCTGGTGGTGTGATGAACAGATGAGATATAATCTTATCCATCTCTGACACATACGAAGCAACTGAGGAATGGCAGATATTATGTTTTTATTTTAACCCCTTAGTGTTTGACACATACTTATGTCATTTAGTGTTCTGACTCCAACTACCAGTGGGACGAAGGGGAAGTTTTGGTAAAGAGCTAAAAAGGTCAGTAACTGCTGCTTTTGGTCCCCATCATGATACAGCCTGGGATGCCCTTGAATATATTGACTTGAATTTAAAGATTAAAAGAAGTGCAGTGCTCTGAAGTGTCCCCTGATTGCTGATGTGTTTCTCTTCTAATAAGACTATTTGGAATCTTCAGAGCAAACAGAAACAGAACAGACTCTCTTCTTATTTCTAGGTGATTTTCTCATGGCTGCATTGAGAAGACCCAATTTATTTATTGCCTTGCTACTCCATTTTATTTATTTCCAAATTTGAAAATATGTTCCCCTCAAACTCTCTCATTATTTTTTAAGGGAAAACATTGGTGATTTAAAAAATAATGATGAGTCTTATACTTGGGTATCCCATCTCTTTTAGGTCCCCTTCTCTCTTTCCTCACTCCCATGTGCCTTACATTTAAATGATCTATTTTATCATTCTTTTACCTCTTGCTTTTATATCTATTGCCATCCTCCACTTCAAGAAGGCTGAATGAACCCATATACATTTATAAGCTTACCTTTTCTCTTTCTTAAAGACCTACTACAAAGAAAAAGAAGATGATGACCAAGAAGAGGAAGAAAATGAAGAGAAGGAGAAAGACAAAAAGAAGAATGGGGTGGAGGAGGAGAAGAAGAAAAAAATCTCTGGCATTAAAAAAAATCCATTACAACACAATAATATTGAGAAATTTTCAAAAACTCCTAAATGGATAGATGAGTTTTTTTTTTTTTAAACTTACTTCAACACAGTCAAAGACCTGCCCATAGAATACAGGGATAATATACAAATGCTAAAATGGTAAAGCCCAGAGGTCCCTGGATGAGAACCAGGATGAAGGTGAAGGGATGAAGAGAGAGGCACTGTCTTGAGTGTCGGATTTCAGAGGCTGCCCAAAATCCTCAGAGACTAAAATTAAATGGTATTGTGAAAATAAAAAGTAATGCAAAAGTTCCATCATAAAAAGATCATTATTAATTGTTTTTCTTTCTGCTCATATTTCACTGTGGTTCAGCTCAGCATTGTTCAGGATGCTGTCTTTATTTTAACTTTCAATTGTTTTTAATCATGGTCTTCTGCATTAATGTCGATTCTTCGAAAATACTGAACTAAACTATTGTTTGTGGTGATTACTGTTTGATTTAGCACCTACTTAAATTTTGTGTGTGAGGGAACCTCACTTACCTCATGACTCCCACCTTAGTCTTGGCTGGACCAGGGGTCACCGTCAGGCCAAAGTCTGTAGAAGTAAGTGCTGAGGTGTCTTTAGAAATATGTTAGAGAAACATAAATCATTTAGCTAAACTCCTTTTCATTTGGGGGGGGGTGGGATATGAGGGATTGAACTCACTCAACCACTGATCCACATCACCAGCTCTTTTTTTAATTTTTATTTAGAGACAGGGTCTTGCTAAGTTTCTAAGAGCCTCACTAAGTTGCTGAGACTGAGTTTGAACTGCAATCCTCCTGCCTCAGCTTCCCAAGCTGCTGGAATAGACTCCATTTTTTTTTTTTATGTGAATGGCTCTGTTGTTGGACCTCAGGATAAAGCTTGAATATAGGTCATTTAAATAATATGATAACTTCTCCATGAAGAAAATTATAGTGTGTGCTTGGAAGTTTGAGAAAGAAGTAAGTGTCTAAGTGACTTTTGTAATATGTAAGAATCACCTGCATGCAGGAGATAAGCTCCCAGGTAACCAATCACACACACACACACACACACACACACACACACAACAACAACAACAACAACAACAAAAACTGAACAATGTGCTCACTGATCCCACTTGCCAGGCCCTTTCCTGGTTATTTGCTACTGATGAGTAGTTACAACTAGATAAGCTGTGAAAAGAGCTCACAGCCCTTGGGGGACAAAGAGATTTGTTTGACCTGGGGAAGATCTCATTAGTCTTCTATAGAGATGGATCATCAAGATCATGAGAATAGCCAGCTGCA
Source organism: Ictidomys tridecemlineatus (assembly GCF_052094955.1). Classification (NCBI taxonomy): domain Eukaryota; kingdom Metazoa; phylum Chordata; class Mammalia; order Rodentia; family Sciuridae; genus Ictidomys; species Ictidomys tridecemlineatus. The sequence goes on along the minus strand of NC_135477.1, from coordinate 135,544,666 downwards.
TAAAAGAATAAAATCTCTCCTGAGAAAGTAAAGCTGTTACCAGAAATAGAAAAAAAACAACAAACAACAACTTTAAAACAGGTGTTCATACCTCCAGAAAGATTTAACAGGATACCACATTCACAGAACAAGAATAGTCTGCTTACACACAAAGTAATCAAAATCTGGGAAAACTTAGAGCAAATTCCAGATAATTAAGAGTGATGAGATAGTAAAGTGACAACCTGAGCATAGGTTTCATGATAACAATAATTTTATTCTTTACATATCCCTGACACTTAAATGAGCTCAGTATATATTGATTTTGTGAAAACAACAGGTTTGTGTTACCATAATGAACTGTGTAATATTTTCCTATTATTCTCTATCTTTCTTGTTGCACCATCATATGGGAGAAGCATACATCGCAAGCCCCTTGAGGTTACTCTTGGGCATGTGACCTCCTCTGGCCAATGGGCTGTCAGAAGGCAAGAAATACATCATATTAAAAAAGAAGCTTTGAGAGTTTGAGTGCCTTAGGTCTGTTTTATTGTACTTAAAAAAAAAAAATTCCCCTCAAAGTGGCATATCCTGACAAGAGAGTACTCGTTCAGCCTTGATTCTAGAGGGAAGAAAATATGCATAGTAGAGATACAGTCAACATGCAACCTTCACTGACGGTGTGAAACATCAGAGAGAAGTAAGCCTTTTGTGGTAAACCACGGAGGTCTGGAGGGTATCGCTGTATCAGACAGAGTTGACTAAAACAGTTACTGATGAATTTTGATGTTGCATACCAAAGGTTTTTGTCAATAATATATGAAACTTAGTAGAAAAGTAGAAATAAATTTAGAATTACCTAACTTTGAGGAAAATCAAGGCTCAAATAAAATGTGACCAAGCAAACAATAATCAGGAAAGAAAAAAGTAGAGAAGCAAAATAAGAAATAAAAAAAAAAACAGAATAAGTACAAATGTCTTAGAGATAAAAATATAAATACATTAAATCCCTATTGAAACAGATTGAGTAGTTGCTACTGAAAAATAAAAACTCACATCTGGTAATGTAAGCACCAGATTATTTTGTGTGGGTTGTAACAGTATTCCAAAAAAAAATAAATAAATTTTAGTGAAGATTTAGATTTATTTATGCAATATTTGAATGTTTTAAATGGTTCTAAATTAGTCATTTCCATCTATCTGCTTAACATGAGAAAGTACACACAAATACATATATTCATACATGCTTTCATATATATCCAGGAAAACCTTTGAATAGAATGTTTTTCCTATAATTGTGTTTTGTATTATTCGTCTGAAGATGGCTGGCAAATTTGTATAATATTTTCAGTGAAGAAAAATAGACTACCCTATTTTACTTGAGAATAGTACTACTGTCCCTAACTCTTACCCTGCCCAAACTGAAAACAAATGACCACACACAAATAAGAAAAGAATTTTCTCGTAGTGAAATAAAGCAAACAACACACACACACATACACACACACACACACACACACACACACACACACAAAATACCCAAAATATTTTTTGGTCAATGACTCTTCAATAACTGCTGATATGTAGAGTGACTATCTACATAAAGGTACTAACATAATTATCACTAGAATCCCCTTTTACTCTTAAAATTGTCCAGGGTAGGTAGACAAACTCTTACTTTTCAACTACCAACATTACTATAATTTATTACTATGTATATAATAAATGGAAATAGAACCACAGAGATTTCAGCCAAGGAGTTTTACTCTTAATAATAGTGTGCTAATCCTGTGAGATTCAGAGATGAAAATGGTTAGTACACAAAATGAATCATTAATTGACCTGCAATCTAGATCCATTACTGTCATTAAGTTTCTATTTTAGTTTAGTCATGTGTAAAGGAAAGGTAATACATAATTTTAGTAACTTTGTAATGTTCCACTAAAACCTGGATATTACAGACATGAGACCATTTTTAGTATTATATAGTGCTTTAAACATTTTAAATGCATTATAGTTGTCTGATTATCATCTTTTACGCAGCCCTAAGGTACTGTTATTCTCATTGATAATCTAAACATTATTTAGAGTATTTAGGATACTTGCCATGGTCTTTTTTTCTTTGACAATCCTGTGTATAGATTCGTGGAGAACAAAATGTCCTGAGGCAATGATGTAATATATTGTTTGAGTTTAAATAACATTATATTTAAAACTAATTTTTGAGAATTAATTTTTATATAAGAGACATTGTGTGGTTCTTTCTATGATTTTCTTAGAACATCTTTTTAAATGTTTTTATTAGTACATTATAATTATACACAATAAAGGGATTCATTTTGACAAAAATCATATATGTATGGAATGTAATTTTCTCCATTTTAGTCCCCAGTACCTCCTCTTTCCCCTTCTCCTGCCCCCTGTTCAAAACATCTTTATTCAGACATAACCTGAAGAAAAGTCAATAAGACTTGAATATTATTTCTCCCAATGTGGAAATAGCCCTCAAATAGTTCAAACTTTACTTGCAGACAAAAGACATGCAGTGAAATTTCTCTAATTTTCCTGGAAACAAATGGCTTATACTATTTAATAAGATATTGTTATGATAAACTACATGTCCTTCATTTTACTTTTAAATTAGAAATATGCAGGAAGAGTAGCCATAAAAATCTGATTTTGGTTTTCATTTCTTATCATGCCTCAATTCAAAACTCTAAATTTGTCAACACACCTACAGCCTAACTTTCCACAAATAGCATGGTGCTCTAAATTTAGGAAACAGCCATTTTATTATGTATTCATTTTTATTAATATACATTAATTATATAGAATGGTGGATTTTATTCTGCTACAGTCTTACATGCATAAAACATAATTTTATCAATTTCACTCTCCAGTACCTTCTCCATCTTCTCTGCCTCCCTCCCTTTGATCCCCTTTTTCAACCTTAATGGTCTTCCTTCCACTTTAGAAATTCCTTTTATTCCCCTTTTTTTTCTCTCTAGCTTCCACATATAAGAGAAAACATGATACTTCTCTCACTGAGTCTGACTGATTTCATTCAACCTTATGATCTCAAATTCCATTCATTTTCCTACAAATGACATTCCATTCTTCTTTATGACTGAGTAAAACTCCATTATATATATATATATATACTACATTTTCTTTACACATTTATCTGTTGACAGACACCTAGGTTGACTCCATAACTTAGCTATTGTGAATAGTGCTGTATCTCTAGATTATATTGACTTTAATTCACTTGAGTAAATATCAAGGAGCTGTGTAGCTGCATCATATGGTAGTACTTTTTAAGGAAACTCCAAACTGATTTCCATAGTGGTTGTATCAATTTATATTCCCACCAACAGTGTCTAAGTACTTCTTTTTCACTTTATCCTTGCCAGTATTTCATGTTATTTTTATTCTTGATGATTGTTATTCTAAATGGAATAAAATGGAATCTCGGTGTAGTTTTTTTGTTTGTTTGTTTGTTTTTTGGTTTTTTTTTTTAAAAAGAGAAGAGAGAATTTTTAAAATATTTATTTATTTATTTTAGTTTTTCGTGGACACAACATCTTTGTTTGTAAGTGGTGCTGAGGATCGAACCTGGGCAGCACGCATGCCAGGCGAGTGCGCTACTGCTTGAGCCACATCCCCAGCCCCCAATTATTTGTTGTTGTTTTTCCAGTGGTGCTGGGGATTGAACCCAGGGCCTTGTACATGCGAGGCAAGCACTCTACCAACTGAGCTATGTCCCTAGCTTGGTGGAGTTTTGATTTGTATTTCCCAGATGGCTAAAGATGTTGAACACTTTTTCATGTAGTTGCTGGGCATTTGTACTTTTTTTGAGAAGTGTCTGTTCAGTTAATTTGCCCACTTGTTGATTTGGTATTTTTTGTTTTGTTTTCTTTCTTTTTAGTGTGGAGTATTTTGTGTTCTTTATATATTCTGGATATTAATCCTCTGTCATAAGAGTATCTGGTGAAGATTTTCTTCCATTCTCTAGGTTGTCTCTTCACTCTGTTGTTACCTCTGAAGTACAGAAGCTTTGTACATTTGATGCATCCCTTTTATGAATTCTTGCTTTCATTTCCTGAATAAAGGGGTCCCACACAGGAAGTCTTTGCCTGTTCCTTCATGTTGAAGTGTTTCCCCTACTTTTCTTCAAACAGTTTAGTTTCTGATCTTATATTTAGGACTTTGATCCATTTCCAGTTGACTTTTGTGCCTGGTGAGAGATAGGGATTTAGTTCCATGCTTCTGTATAGGGTATCCATCCAGTTTTTCCAGGACTATTTGTTTAAAAGACTGTCTTTTCTCCAATGTATGTTTTTAGCAGCATTTTCAAGAATCAGCTGACTATAGCTGGGGTTTCTCTCACTTTCTTCTCTTCTGTTCTACCGGCCTACATATCTGTTTTTATGGTAGGTAACATGATGCTTTTGCTACAATGGTTCTGTAGTATAATTTAAAATCAGGAATTGTGATGACTTCGGCATGGCTTTCTTTGTTTGGCATTACTTTGGCTAAGGAACAGCCTGTTTTAACGTGAGTTTTAAATTGTTTACATTACATCAGAGGTCAGAGTTGACTTCACTTGGCTCTATCAAAGAACCAAATCCATTTCTTATCAACTTACTTGAAAAGCTGAGTTCCTTTAGCTTTGTCTCATCCAAACAATTCCAGGAGAAAATTCACAGGGCATAAATATGTACAGATGAGGCATATATACCTTGTTCTTGACCCTGCACAAATTTCTGATTTTAATAGTTCAAAACACGATTTGTATTTCATACAAAAGGATGTTACATTTTCAATATGATTTTGAAGATTTCTATGCTAGCCCATGTAAAAATATGCATCAAATTTTGCTATTGTGTGCAATGAAATGGCAGGCTATTGGCATTTCTAAAACTCTGCAGAAAGGCTTAATTCACCCTCTTGATTGTTGAGGAACACAGAGATGGAGAAGTTCTCCTTGTGGCATCTGTTCAAAGGAGCACAGAGCCAAACTGAAATACCCCAAGAGAGGCACTTCTACCATCTAGAAAGGTCAGAGAGAAGACAACAAACCCGCAGCCCACAGCAAGACAGTGTATCAAAGGTAGTTAGTCCCCAAGAATAATGATAGTGAACAGTCAACAAAACTCAAGTCATTCCCTGGTGGCTCCATTGCTGAGAATCAGATTTATGAACTCTCTCCTGGTGCACGAGGGATTACTTTAAAATAGGGCAACCTCAACAATGAAAGATGTTATTACATCATTATTGCTTCCTTGCACTTAATGAAAGAGTTAATTCTGAGTCTCTTCTTACACCTAATTAACACTGGGAAGGCTTTAGGCAAAAGAAAAAATAGAACTCTTGGGATTAGGTAATCTCATCAGTAACTCCAAGTAAACCTAAAGAATACCTGTCAGCCAGATAGAAGGAGGCAGCAGAGAGGATTTGCAATCTGATTTTTAAGTCTTTCTGTGGGAAAAGAGATGTGAAGGCAGAAAAGAAATTTGCTTCTGCTAAGTTTCATATTCTTAGAGGGCTGTTAAATCAAATTCACAATCTCTGAGAAATCTAACAAGTATTTGCTTTTGCATTTAGTAAAATCTCACTAATTTAGACTCAAGGAAAATAAATTTTGAACTAAAGAATATATTTAAAGAAACAATGGAGAGACTTGAAACTAGGTAAATAGAATGTGGCTTTGGGAGATTTTAATATTAGTTGTGATTAGGACATCAGTTTATACTTAATATATTTCTTATTTTAAAGGTAAAAGTGATTTTCAGTTATGTAAAGGGCTATCGTGCAGAACAAGGAACCAGTCTGTTTTATTTGCTTTAGCTGGCACAGCTAACATCTTTGGGTTGTTTCAGTGAGCTCATGATTTTGGCCCTCTGCTGAACATGACCTTGCTGCTTCCCATGAGGAAGTAAGTTTCCCGTCATGCAGCAGAATCCAACTACTCAGGGGCCATGGGCAAAAGCTATTATGTAAAATATATTTGTATTTGCTAAGACTTTGAATTAGATCAGTATTTTTGCATGTTTTTATTCTGCAACAGAAATTTTGAAAAACTGATATCTTCCTCAGAATTTCAGTGTAAAAATTAACAGATTAAAAAACCTGAAATGATTCTTCAGTGAGTCAGAATGATTCAGATAACTCTATCCCAGCACTATGCTGGGGCCCTTAAGCTTCATAGAAAACCGAGCAAGCTGACTCTTAGGCCCTGGCTTTCTGACTGAGTTTTAAAGTACTACTTGAGGATTATTTAGTTGAAATAAGCAAAGACAGAAAAAAATAAGACTTCCTAAAAATGGGTGCCATAAGCTTCCAGATTCCTTCTTCTAAGTAAAAGTTATCAGCTTCAACTTATTAGAGAGCTAAATGAGAGTTTTCAACTGATAAATTATGCTACAAACTAGATTCAAAGATGTGGAGATTTTCTAAACAAAGTCTCAGTCATTGTGGTAGACAGTCTGCGATGTGGCCCCTGATAATTTTTACTTTCTGATATTCATGTCCAAGTACAGTCCTCTACACTGAATTAAGACTTTTTATTAGAATTCTGTGAATGGGGTTATGTTTGGTGGGTGTAGGTCTTAAAGGGTGTGGCAGTTTCCAACTTGGCCTATGGGTTGGTTGTTTGCTCTGAGGGACACTGGTGCTGTGTAAGAAGGACACTCCAGCTTTGTGGATATGTCAATGGCTAGGAGCTGAGGTCTCCCACAAATAGCTTGTGTCTGAATCACCTTAGAAACATCATCTTTCCTGTTCTAACCTTCAAAAGACTACAGTTCAGCCAAAATCTGACTAACCTCATGAGAGACACCCTGGGTCAGCACAGCTCAGCTACTCTATTCCAAAATTCCTGACCCAGAAACTCTGAGGCAAAAATTACTAGTGTTGTGTTTTACTGTTTTTTTTCTCAAAATGTTTAATTGACAGATAATAATTGTACATATTTATGAGGTATAAAGTAATGTTTTGATCTATGAATACATTATGGAAAGATCATATCAGGATTATTATCATATCCTGTACTGGAACATTTATCATTTCTTTGACACTAGGATTTGTGGTGATTTGTTACGCAACAGTGAAAATCAAAATAGTAATAAATAAGTATGATTTTCTTGGGAGACATTCTTCTAAATCCATCACTGTTTCTGATAATGGAAGGGAAGATGACCTCAGAGATCTGTGAGCTCAGTGCTGCTTCTGGTTTTTTTTTTTTTTTTTCCACCCTTATATCTTCAGTAGCTTTCAAAGTTTACATCCATTCATATTATTTTGTTGTACAGATGAACCAGTAAACACAACAATATTTTCACAAGTTAAATTAATGAGGTCAAATTTGTAACTCTCATATTTCCACTTTTTAAAAGTAAATACTTTTTTGAGGAAGGAGGTAGAGACTTTTCCTAAATTATCAATTAAGTTTCTATAAAATATAAATAACATTTGTATTGTTGTTAAGGAAGGCATTTCTAAGCTAATAGGATTTAACCCCAAAGCTATTCAGAAACATATGCTCTTCCTTCTGCCAGAAATGACCTTGCTTTCTTTCTCTGTGCTCAGTTCCCTTGTCTTCCAAGACTCAGAGCTATGGTGGCCCCCTGCAGGGGAGTGTTTCCTGATGCCCTTGTCTGGTCATACTATACTTGGCATATTTACTTTTCTTTTTCCAAATAGCTTTTTACTTTTACAAAACAATACACATTTACTGAAGAGGAGAAAAATAATATAACAACTACTCAATTATTTCCTGTTACTACAGTATTGAAGTGAGTGATCATCAAATGTAAGTTCCTCAGACCAAAAGGTCTAAAAGCAAAAGAAGGTGCAGCTATCAGTTTCTCAACAAATTAATACAAAGAACACATTATACATATATAGTAATAGACATTTTCAAGACTAGGACTCAACTCAATGTGGAGATTCCTCTCTCCATGTCCTAAAATCTTCTCTACAATCCCTAGCATATTGGTTTAACTCAAATAGATATATTATTTTAATTTTATTTTTAAGTAAATTGCCAGTCTTGCAATAGGAATGACAGTTCTGCTTCTGAATCTGTATCTAGGCTTAGTAATTCACCAACAGGACATTATGTAAATAGAAATGAATATTTTCCTCAACTGGTAAACTGATGATTATATGACTTGTCTCTTCGTCATCTTAAAGAGTGAGTATCAGGATGCCATAATTATTTAACAAACATTTACTGAACACTTACTAAATATGAGCCATTGTGCTAGGTACTCATTTTGGAAAGAGAAGAAAGGAAAATTCCTTGCCCTCAATCTCATGGAATTTAGGGTTTAACTCATAGCATAGGAACACATCATCAACCAAGGCCACATGGCCTCTATTTTAAAGGTCCTTTAGCTACTTGCACATCCTCTAAGATATAAGTTAAGGCAAAGGAATTGCATCTGCTTAGAAAAATGCTCAAAATAATTTTCAATCAGATCATTTTGGCTAATGACAAAAGCAGGAAAATGTCAACTCAGGCACAGTCTAGACTGGTGTAAACTTCTGAACCCATTGGTCATACTGTATCCTATTACAATTTAGTGTAAGAAATATGAAAATTTAAATTTAATAGCAAAATTGAGTGTAACCAAGTCTGTCTTTATCTATAGTGAAGACCACAATGAAGATCCAAACAGTAATCCATCCTTAGTGTTTCTAAGGAGGTCACAGTGAGTAACTGTACGCCTTTCAGATCTGAATTGACTTTATCAATATTCTACACTTTGGGCTGGATTAAATGGTTTCTTCTTTTAGCTGGGTCATCCTAAGACACTATGTTATAAAGTGGAAAGTTGAAACATAAGGTCATCACAAAACAATTGTCTGTCTGCACATGCTCAGAAATGGGAAAATAAAATGGTAAAAGAATAAACAGTGAAATTCGTACTTTTCTCAGAACCACTGGCTAAAAGACATGTCAGATTGAAAAGAGGTATTGTTCATTCTTCAATTTGTTCTAACATCTAAATGAATCAACTATCAAGACTATCACAAACTACAGTTTTTTAAAAAGTCTAAGATGCTGGGGTTGTAGCTCAGTGGCTGAGCATGTGCCTTGCACATGTGAGGCACTGGGTTCAATCCTCAGCTCCACAAAAACATAAATAAATAAATAAGATATCGTGTCCATCAGTGATACTTTTCTAATTAAAATGTATGTAATTCAGAAACATTTCCATTTGGTCTGTGGAACTGCATGTAGAATATAAACACACACATTTTTTGAGTGTAACAAAAATGCTGCAAGGGTATGCCTACTTCTTATTTAGAAAACTATTTAGCAGAACAAAAGAACTGAATAAATTCTATATTTTGGCCATTAATAACAAAGATGATCACAGTCATTCTTAAATGGGTTTTCTGTACCTACTTATGATCCCAGTTTGACATGAGTGATAATTTGCCTCAATATTTAGGGAAGAGAAAGTTTCACGGGAAAAAAAAAAGTCTTCTCTCTTTATTTTCACAGGTTTAAATTGATGTGCACATTACTTTCATTCTTTCACCTAAATTGAATTTAATATGTAAAATAGAGTATCTGAATAAGCAGCTTGTCAGGAAGAAAAAGGTAGCATGAATCCTGATCACTAGAGGAGAAAGTATATTAAACAAATTGAAAATCATATAATTATAAACCATCGTAGATCTTAAATGTGTGTCGCTCATGCAGTTTACTCACCGACAGTATTGTCATTCAGGCTGCAAAAAATAGACATTGACAGAAGTGTACCTATTCTTCACTAACTCTTTAGAATTTGCAGGAATAAGGAAACTATAGATTTCTTTTTCAATATTTAGCATGGAAATAAAGAACCTCCTGCTTTTTAGCCATTAAAATCTCTAAGTTTTGTCTACTGAGTTTTTCTTCTATATTGTTTCATGGATGCAAAAGAGCAGCTAGAATTTCTGCATCAGAATTATCCTGAATTTCAGTTTCAGTCAGAACAGCAATGATCATACTGCCCAAACCTGCTATTTCACAGATAAGGCTGACAGAGTTTAAAAGAATGTCCAGAGTAAGAACTGAAACCCAACCAAGGCTAGGACTTGGGGCTTTTTCCATTACCCTAGGCTTGATCTAAGGTCAGCTCTATCTAAAGGCAATGCACATTCAGTTTTGTAGTTTTATCAATGGAGCCAGATAAAATTACAGCCCTCTTTCTGGTTCAGACCAATGAGACCATCTGAGGTCACACTATTTCTGCCTCCACAGCTTCCTGGATCAGCACACTACCAAAATACCATTACCAAAACAAGAGGTGGGAGAAATTTTAAAGAAAAATGGATAAATGATTTCTTAGGGGAAGGAAGAAAGAGTAGACTCTCTGAATTGACTGAACTTTCATTAGCCACAGGATATACCCACATGAAAAAAAGTCACATGCCCAGTGAGATCAGTACTGGACTTCTTAATCCAAATTGTGCTTTCTTTAAGGGAGAGTGAATGCAAAATTGCCTAATCTCAACATGGAACTGTCTGGCAATAGGAGAAGTTGAAAAGAGAGTTGGGAATCACTATACCATGATACCTGGATGCACCATATTTCAAGCTATTGTGTTGGCTGTACAAAGCCCCGAATTTTTGCCAACTCCCTTTAATTAATCTTGTCATAAGTTCTATGGTGAGGTGGGTGAACTTTCAAACATTAAGCAGTGGAATGACTCACCAGGTGGCTTTTCCCAAACACCCCCAAACCCAATTAAAGAGTTGTATTTGGTTTGGGTTTCCTCAAATGGTGCTCTTGTTAACACTCATCAAACACAGGAAAAATAAAACAGCAATTTAACTGTGCCCACAGTGTGAAAGGCTTGTGCAAATAATCAGCACATTTCTAACTGGTTAGTAATAGGCAGAGTGCAAAAAACAAATGACCAGATTTATACCACTGGGCAGGTCTGAAAGCAACATTACAGCTGAAATATATTCATTTACAATTTAAAGCAAGCCTTTCAGTGAATAATTGTTTACATAATAGTGAAGAGCACTTGTGCTGCACAACTGGGATCCATTTACAATGTGTTAACCAAATAATGCATGTTTACAAAAGATTTAGAGTTTGTTTTTGGAGAAAAGAATCGCAGTACCCATGCCAACAAAAGCAGAGCAGTGTGTACAGTTAGTAAATCTTTTCTTAGCTGCAAAATTAGTGTCAAGTTGCTTGAGCCCGTAAACTACGTCAGCATAAGTCACTCATTAAATTGATGTGTGAAGGTGGTATTCTTAAACAGCAGGTTGCTCCATTCTGAATTTTTTAAAAATCAGGCAAATAATGAGGTGGGGGTAGAGTTGCTTAACCAGGCCAAGGGAAAAAGAAAGCAGAATCATCTTAAAACGGCCATCCTGGATTTAATAGCCTACAACAAAACCCTAAGCAGGTCAACTTCATGGTTCAGCAATTCCTAAAAGCCTTGTCTACTTCTCCAAAGCTTATCGGTGACGGCTGGTGCATAAGAGCTCCCAATGAGGACTGATTTACAGCACTGAAGGGCTTTGTGGTGACAAAGGAGGGTCAGGGTCCTTCAGTGCTTTCTGTATTTTTTAGATCCCAGAAGATGATGTGGTTCTGTGATTGGAATCTCTTACACTTTTGCCATTGACATAAACAGGTCACAGTGCCTGGAAGAGCGTCTGCAGGAGTCAGAAGCAGTCTCTCTCCCCTGCCCCCCATCTTTTTTTCTAGGTCAGAGTCAGATTTTATCGAGTCAAGCTATCTAATTGAACACAAACCATGTGATGGGGCCCAAACAGAGTGCATTAAAAATGAAACAGAAGGAGCCAGGTTGGTCTCAGTGCTAGTGCTGTCACAGGGATACATTCCAGACATCCTTGAATGCAAAAAAAAAAAAAAAAAAAAAAAGGTTGTTTTTTTTTTTCTTTCTGCATTGACAAAAATCTGTCGTTCAGGAGGAGAAAAGTTGAGAATAAAACACACACACGCGCAGGCGCGCATGCACACAAATCTAGTTTCATGCTAGATGTTTCTGTTGTGAAGCAATATGTTGGCTAAATAGGAAAAGTCAGGTGAGTTAAAGTCTCGTGGCAGCCTGATTTAAACCAGGGCTACACAATCCAGAGCCCTGTCCAGATCTCAGGAAAGTGAATTATATATAATAACACTTACAGTTTCCTAGTACTATTAGATTTGCCTTCTTACATAAATGCTTAAGTTATGATAAAAAACAGGGCCATGTCAGTTCCTTTCAGTCTCAGCACATTTGCTATTAGCATAAGAAATGCTGCTTATGGCAGAGCTAGTCGGGCTTGAAATTTCTGAATTAATGGATTTGATTTCCTCTTGAGACAAACCATCAGCCTTGCAGTAATGGAAATAGATATAGTTGGTAAAACAAATAAAAAGCTGGCATGCAGATAAAATGGGTTTCAGTTTAAAATAGTAATGTTGTAATTGAAGTGAACAATTACAGGGTTGCTCCTAGGCACAAAAGAAATACCATGAAAATGAAGTAATGTTTTTGTTAAGTATAGTCATTTCATGAAAATGTAGAGCTGCAGATGTCATTGTCTGCCAAAGGGAAAACTATACTTATTCTTCTATACAGAGATCATTTAATAACATTTGGCTAATTTTAATAATAATTGCTAATATTAACCCTATATTTCACTGGGAGTTTGAAGACAAAGGCTCTCCAACCTCCCCACCACCACCCCACTCCTGTTCTCTTCCTTCCTTTGGTAGTGAGCCTAGGAGAGCAAGTTCCTGTAAAAAGCTATTGGCAATGAACTCTCAGAAATCCCCACCCCCGGCGGCAGCCCTCTCCTTTTTAATGTCTTATTTCTCTTTCTTTGTCAAGCATCTGTTATCAGAAATGGAGCCCGTTAGCTGGCAATGGGAAGTGGAGGAGGGAGTGAGAATAAAGGGGGGGGGGGTTGGAGAGTGGGAACCCCAGGACAGCAAAGAGGGCTCTGGAATGCTCACATCTGATTCTCTTTGCAATTTTTTTTTTTCCTTTTTCCATTTTGGTCTGTTTCAACTTGTCTGTGAACCATATGAAATTCAGAACAGAAACTTCCATTTTTAGAACTCGAAATCTTTTCATGTTCATGTTCGTATACACACTAACAGAGGCAGCCAAGGCCACAGGATGTCACCAGAAACATAAGTGTCTCATCGACTCTGAAAAGACAGTGACACAAATACACTTTAACAAAATGCTCAGCTGGGTCTCAGCCCAGCCACCCTCCCTGCCTTCTCCTCCTCCTTTTTATTGCATTGCAGTGAAAGGCTTGCAGTGCGTTTCCTCCTCAGGTTGTAGTAATTAAAACAATATTGGAGCTCTGTGAAATTTTATTTGGAAATGCACTGTGCTTTGTTCCTCCAAGGCTGACTGGAGCACACAGACTGTTTGGTGTCTCTTTATCCAAGGGAAGTGCCTTCTCCTGAGGTTGGTAATTTTTTTTTTTTCTGTCTCAACATTGAAGAAGCCACAGAGGAGCCAGACAATGAAAGGTCCCCCTAACAAAGGATTGAGCTGTGACTTCTTAAGAGGAAAGGTTAAATCGACCAGCTGTGTGTCTTAGAGTGAAACCTGAGAAGGGCCTCTTCCTTTTTTACTCAGCCAGTTAGAATAATTCATTTCCTAAGGCAGCCTACCTGTGACAGTCACAGGTGACCTCCCCGCCTGCCAAGCTCCGATGATTTCCCCTTCCCCGTTGCCCAAGTACAACTCCTGCCAGAAGACAAATGTACTGCAAGCCAGAGACATATCTGTAGTGCAGAGGAAAAGCAGTCTGTCTACATATGTCATTTTAAAGCCTTGCGCAGAGATTTTACTGCTTTCTTCACACTCTCACACTTACATAAATACACCCACACAGTACGGGCAAGCTCCCCAGACTCCCAAACGTTTCCCTTCCATTAGGAGACATTTTAAAACAAATTAGCACCCTCCCCAAAAGCCTATTGGCCTAAATGTGTTTATTACTTTGTTTGCTGTTTTAAAAAACTCCTAATGGCCTCCAACAAGACTGGGGAGTTCCTGCAGAATTCAGCACACAGTTGGTCTAGTGAGGAACATACACATCTGACAAAGACTTACATCTTTTTTTTTTTTTTCCTCTTGACACAGCGGCTGGTGACACATAAATGTACTTTTTTCTTTTGACAGAGTAATAAAAATCTCATTATCTCTGAATAGGCAGCAATTTCGTTATCTAATCTTTTTACCAAAAGGTTAGTTAATTAATCAGAAACAAATCCTGATTATTATTTCAATAGAATTAGAAAGACAAATCACCAGAGTGCAGCTAAATAGGGCTGGCCTGCGGTTTCACCTGCTCATTGCCATGCAGGCCCCGTGGCTGTCAGGGCTCCTCCAGGCAGACAGCCTTCGGAGCGGCAGCCAGCAGATGGCTGCTCCGAGCGGCCAGCCTGCCTCTGTGCTAATGCCTGTGATCCCATTACCTCACTGAATCCGTTACCAGGGTAACTGTTAAATTGCTGTGAAAGGCATGGTAATAAAGTAACCTGTCACATTGGCAATAAAAGGAGCAGAATTTTCCTGTTCACTGAACTTTGCAGCTCATCAATACTCACTTGATGGAGAAATTCACCACTACTCCCGGGTCAGCCACAGGAATCCTTCCATAAGGCTTCTGAAATGCAAACGAAAGTTCATGTAAACACAGGGAAGATAGATTTAAAAGCTGCATTCTTAGCCGCGTGGAGCAAATGCTCTTCTCTTTCCTGGGGAAGGGTTATGGGAGCTAGAAAAACATCACATTTCCCTTTTGTTGTTGTTGTTGTTATTTTTAATTTAAAGCATGCTAGATAAAAATAACCTTTGCTAGTGAAAGACAGCTGTGATAAACTCAAGACTGGGAAAACAAAGCCCAAGGATTATATATATATATATATATATATATATATATATATATATATATATATATATATATATACCCTTGTTCCTAAAATCTGCCATTTTTTTTTCAGATCCTACTCAATGGCTCTTTTCATTCAAGGGTCATGGTAGTTAAAGGAAGATTTGGATTTGAGCAGTAAAAAAAAGGAAGAGGAGGAAGAGGAGGAGGAAGAGGAGGAAAGCCTTAGTGTTTAAAAGCCCTAGGAGTTGAAAACAACAAGCCCCCTCCCTTCTCCACCCCACAGGCCCCATCAATCCTAACTGGAGAGACTAACTCTGTGGCTGTATGGTATGGCTGTACCTACCACCAAACCCACCCTCTATAAATCCACCTCATGGGTTTTTGTGTCACGGATTCTAGCAGTGATGTCACCACATTACAGATCTGCTACAATTAGTTGAGTTTCTTTGAGGTAAGGCATGAGAATAGCCAAACACACTCAGCATTAAATTAAAGAATAAGAAATAAGTAGAAAACCCCATTTACCTCAATTACATTTTGCAGCCTATGAACATGCATGCAAAGTGGGGTATATCTATCTAATCCTCATTATTAGGCATTTGCAGACTTCACTCGTTTGGCTCCATTTGGTGCCGTCATTAATTAGGTGGTGTTAACCTTAGGATACTTTGGAGCTTGCCTATGGAAATAACTTTGGGCATGCTCATTTTTTCCTTTCTCCCTTTGATTTGCAAGTGCTTACAGCTTGTTATTAAAAAACTGACAATATTTCTTTGACCAGTTGGCAGCAGACATGAACCAAATCTCTAGTGGTAGTTGCAACCCATGTAAAGAAATACCTCCGAGCAGGTATCATCCTCATTACAGAGTGCTCAGCATGGGATTACTGCAGAGAGCCTCACTGCCTGGCCTCACCAGATAGGGTCCTAGATGGGCATCTTTGACACAATGATATTTTTACAAATGATGTGATAATGTGCTATACATGGAAAAGTGAATGAGTTGTCAGTTCAAATCGGGAAAGTGAAGGTTATGCCCTCATGATATCCAAATTTGTTTGAAAATTGAAAATATTTTCTATTTTGTTGAAAGCAATGATCAAATATGAAGTCACGACACACACATATACTTAAAATGTGCCTTTTAAGATATGTATTTTATTGCTGGTATTTAAAGCACTTCCTATTACAGAGTCAACTACTTTTGAACAATTCTAAGTCGCTGATGGTATGCTCTCATCTCTGTGAAGGATTTTCATGGTAAGAGGGCAGCACTAAGTCTTTTTCTATACCAGCGATTATGCAATTAAATGTAGAGAAGTAGAAGCTAGTATAAATAATCACCAAAAGTGAGCTAGATCTTTAAATCAGGGGCTTTAAACACCAGTGAGGCCAAGTGAATTAACATAAATGTGTGAAGAGAATTGGAAGTGAGAAAATGGGAAAGGGCAGCCCTGTGTCCCACTGGATAGTCCATTGTCTCTAAAGGGGGCACTATTTTAACTACCATCTAATCTACTCTTTTTATATAGTTATGGGGTGTCTACTATCATAAGGTCTGTTGACTATTCAATAGTCTCAAATGAGAATTTTATTAGAATTTTTAACTTTTAAAATCCAATTATATCAGCTTCCTGGGGCTGTCATAAGAAAGTGCCACAGCCTAGGCAGCTGAAACAACAGAAAGTTATTGTCTCAAAACTCTGGAGACTGGAGTATTGTATTAGCATCATTCAAAAGTTCAAGTCCATGCTCTTGTTTGAGAATGAATGAAAATTCTTTCAGATCTAATTGTTGGAAGGACTGGTTTCTCCCAAGGCCTCTCTCTGTGATTGGTAAAGGTCTATCTTTTCCCTCCACCTTCAGATGGTCTTTCTTCTCTGTCTTTTCCCTAATTTCCTCTTGGTAAAGGGTACCGATTATATGAATGGACTTATCATAACTTAATCGCTTCTTTAAAGACTCTTCCTCCAAATACAGTCACATTCCAAGGTCCGGAGACTTAAACTTTCTTATGAATTTGGAGGGGGGCACAATTCAGTCCATTAACAACAGTGAAGGCCACATAAACTTTTGTTCAAAGATAAGTCTTGTCAATGCTAATAATTACCCTATTACTACAGTATGAAAGGCATAGTTGTGGGTTTTTAATATTTAAGAAATATGTATTGTGGTTATTCATATTTCACAGATGATACTTTGCTATGGTTTGAATATGATTTGTCTCTTCTGAAACTCAATTGGAGTTTAATTCCTATTGTGAGGTAGAGAATAGAAACTTAATCTGACTGTAGTATTCAGAGTTTGGGCTTTTGGGAGGTGATTAGGACTAGATGAATTTAGCAGGGTGGAGTCCTATTGAATGCTGGTGGCTTTAGAAGGAGAGAGGGAGAGAGAAAGAGAGAGAGACAGACAGACAGACAGACAGACCGACCGACACATGGGCTCCCTATTTCTTGCCATGTAATGTCCTAAGCATCTTTGGACTTTGTCAGTAAGAATAAATCTGTGTCAGAAGATTTATTTTGTCAAAATAGATTGATTTTCAACTTTCTCTCTCAGTCTTTAGTATTGTTATTAACAACAGAAAATTAACTAATACACAAAATTGGTTCCAAAAAGTGGGGCTGTTGCTAATAAAAAAAAATACTCAAAAATGTGCAAGAGGCTTTGGAACTGGATAATAGGGAGAGATTAAAAGAGTTTAAAGAAACAAGCTAGAAAAATCCTGGAATGCTGTAAGCAGAATTATACAGGCAAATCTGGTGAGGTGAGGTCTAAGAAGATAAAGAAACTAGGGAAGTAATATCAGATGGAAATGAGGAGTCCATTGGAATTTGGAATGAAGGCTCTGTTTGGTTTGCCATTGTAAAGAACTTGGATGCATTGTGTCCAAGCCCTATGGATTTAGGGAAGGTCAAATTGAAGAATGATGAACTAGTTTATTTGCAGAAGAAGTTTCTAAACAGAAAAACATTTGTGCTACAGTATGATATTACTGTAGCCTTTAGTCAGATTTATAGTGAGACTTGGAAGCGAAAGACACTACATTGGAAAGAGAGACTTTGCAGGCTGTCCATACAAAGAGTGAAAAAATTGTACAAGTGTGTGGCTGAGCAATTGCTTTCTACAGAAGACATTGGCAGGAATAAAAGGGAGCCATTTTCTTTGCCATGATACAAGAGACAGAGGCTCAGAGACCGTCTCAAATCTGTGATGCCTCCTCTCCCATCATAAGCTCAGAAGGACAGATTGTCTCATGAAAACCTGGGAAACCTGCCACAGGTTGCTACCCAGGGGACACTGGGAATTCTTCTTCTGGTTCTCTGGTGAGTGCTCTGCAGTTGCAGTCATAATTCAAACTCTGCTCGGACAATGCTCATGTTGATGGCAGACCTTGGTGTTGTCCATATGTGTTGGTTCTGTAATCAAGCAGAGTGTAAGAGTTAGGGATTCATGGTGGCTTTCATCAAGATGTCAAAGAAAGCCTGGGAGATCAGAAAGAAATTTGTTTCAGGGCCAGAGCCCCAATCGAGAGCTCCAAGTGAGATGATGCCTATTGGAGTTGCAAAAGTGCAGCCTCATTAGGGAGCCTGACAAGGTAACCAGCAACGTGCAATGCTTGCCAGGGGAAACTGCGAGAAGCATGCAAAGCCAGCCCAAGAAAATAATCGGGTGACCTGTGACCGCCAAAGACCTAGGAGTAAAGTTGCTGTATCCTTGAAGTTTACCTGCCATTGCAGTGTGCTAGAGATGATGGATTTGAAGACCTAAGATTTCCACTTGCCATTTCTCCCTTTCGAATAGGACTGTTTACCCTGTGCCTGTCCTTCCAATGTATCTTGAAAGTATATGACGTTGTTTTTTGCTTTCTTCACAGGGATTCACAGCTGAAAGAATTTGCATCCATTCTCAGACAAGACCATAGACTTGAACTTTTGAATGATGCTAATACAGTTTAAGACCTTGGATTTATGGGACTATAATGAAGGTGTTTGACATGGTGACAGACACAAACCTTTGGGCCAGGGGCAGAATGCTATGTTCTAGATATGTTTTAAATGTGTCCCCCAAGTGTACATGGTTTGGAAGCTTGGTCTCCAGTGTGGCAGTGTGAGAAGTGGTGGAACCATTAAGAGGTGGAGCCTAGTGGGAGTGGGTTGGGTCATTGAGAGTATGTTTTCAGAGATGGTTAAGATGGTTCTCAAGTAACTCCTGAGTTGGGTCACACAGGAGGATTGCTATAAATAATAACAAGAATAAGCCTGGTCACTCCCCAGAATCTTTGATTTCCCTCCTGGTTATGTGGCCTCTTCCTCTCACATGAGTTAGCACCACAAGATACCACTAGAGTGAAGTTGATGCTGGTATCATGCCTTAACGCCCCAGAACAGTCAGTTAAATAGAACTCTCTTCTTTTTGTTACCCAGCCTGAGAGATTTTGTTATACTAATGAAAAACTAATCACCACTGCTATAACTTAGATCGGGAATATCCTCAAAGGCCTATGTGCTGAAGGCTTGGTCCTCAGTTGGTAGCACTCTTGAGAGGTTATGGAGTCTCTAAGAGGTGGGGCCTAGTGGAAGGAAGTTAGTTCACTGGAGGTGTGCCCTTGGAAGGGTTATTGGGACTCCCTTTGTTTCCCAGTTGCCATGAGATGAACAGGCCTCTTCTGCCATGTGCTCCCAAAATGAGGTACTGGGCCGTCACAGGACCAAAGCAACAGGACCTAGTAACCATGGATTGAAACCTCTGAAACAATGAGCCAAAATAAACCTTTCCACCTTTTAAGTTGATTATCTGAGGCATTTTGTCACAGTGACAAAAAAAAATGACTAACAGATACATATATGAAGGCAGAGTGAGATTAAGTCATTCTCCCATGGGATATCTGCTGAAGATAGGATTGAAGAACAAGTACCATCCAGTTTATAAGTTCTCTTTTAGTCTGTTCAGAGCTTTCATGGTGAGAAAATGCCCCATTGTGACCTTGGACCTGTAGATTAAAAGATACTTATTAGGGTCAGAGTCTTGTAATCTCCAGAAATGGGAATGTTCCTCATAAGATAAGGTTTATATAAAGATTCTATGGTTATGCACTTTTTCTGTCACCAATAGGTCAGGCCTCTGTGCTGGATAAACCAGCTTTGAAATAACAAAACACTCTTTATCATCTGGAGATGGTCCAGAGACTAAAGCAAAATTTTATCAAATTCATGCTCTGGAGCAAAAATTATCAGTATGAATCACTGAGTATCTGAGACAGGTAACCAAGACAGATTTAGAAAGTTTCTGGAAATGCTTTGAAATTTATGTTTTTCTTTCTTTCTTTCTTTCCTCCTGTCTCTCTCTCTCTCTCTTTTTTTTCTTTTTTGGTTGTATACTCCTTATCCATCTGGCCACCATTAGCAAGAAAACTAATAAAGAAAAGTATGTCTATTTACTTTACAGATCTCTAAAGAAAAGCTAGATTATACCCTATTCAGCAGTTATTCTTGGGAGACCAGAACCCTGAGACTCAGTTGTATACCTAAGAGGAAGAGTTTTCACAGTAGCTGTACATAAAAGAATTCTGCGCTGGGAATGTGGTTCAAGCGGTAGTGCTTGCCTGGCATGCATGCTGGTTCAAGCGGTAGTGCTTGCCTGGCATGCATGCAGCCCGGGTTCGATCCTCAACACCACATACAAAGATGTGTCCGCCGAAAACTAAAAATAAATAAATAAATATTAAAAACTCTCTCTCTCTCTCTCTCTCTCTCTCTCTCTCTCTCTCTCTCTCTCTTTAAAAAATATTTCTATGAGGCAGTGGTTGGCATTTCAAAACTGCTAGTGAGTTTAAGCAGGTGGGTAAGCATCTTTCTCTTAATTTTCCTCTCTCTCACTGCTTCTCTGTCTTTGTTTCTGTCTCCCACCCTACCCCAAACCCCTCTCACATTTCTGGAGAATGGTATAGAAATAGGGGGAAAAAAATTTCCCATTTTTTTCTGTCTGTTCCAATGAAATGAAGCAATGTCTCCATAGGGCCCATTATGCCTAATTAATTGATTTTCCTAATCAGACATTTTGGAAAAACAGTTGAGCTTTGTGAACATTTGAATGTTTTTCTTACTAGAGACTTGAGAGGCACATGCTTATTCTTCTTTGTAGTTTTAGACTGTTATTCAAGTACATATTAAGGCAAATTCTTTGTGCCTTCTATTTGCATAGGAAATATGCAAAACTCCCTGTCTGATTTGTTTGTTTTTACACTTCTTGTGTGCTTATACTAAGGCATTACATGAAAAGGAATTCTGTTTGGAGCCTCTGAAACAGAACAATTTGAGGTTACAAAGTCACAGGTCCAAATGGAACTATCATAATTCAGATATGTGCTGACCTAGAGCAAGTTCTCTTCCTTAACATAATTTCTTATTTTATTTGCCAATCAAATACGCAATCATCAAAATCAGGATTTATTTTAACATGGTGGTGGAAATCCTGTCCAAGTCCAAAGAGCAGTGAATCTGGGGAGAATGGAAGAGTATAAGTAGGACAACTCTCATTTGATATATTAACGCAAGAAATACAGAGACCGTTTTCAATTACATTTTTGTGTGTGTGCTTTAACTCCTCTTTGAATCTTTGAATGAAGGCATAATTTTTTAAACATCTATTTAGTCATACATCATATGTTCTCCCAGTCTACTTTATTTTTCCTCTATTACTACAGTTTGGTGGCAATCACAAGGTTGACAAGTTAACTCAAGTTCTTTGAAGCAATGCTGATTCTAAAACATCTTACCTGCCTTCTTACAAGTTTTCAAAAAGCAACATAGATATGTATGCATGCAAAAGACTTATGGCTGAAAGAACACGTTCATGTATGTTTTATGTGTTTAGTTACAAGACCAGAGAATGTGGAATGTTAAATGATTTGATTATTTCTGGGTTGCAGGATTATGGGTAACTGATATTCCATGTTGAATTCTTGTTTTCAATCACTAGATACAGATATGAAGATGAAAATGAAACTGTACCTCCACCCTCAGCTCCTTAAGCCATCAGCTCTTTTTATCTCTTACCTGGATATCCTTAACTAGAAGTTTAGTTACAAGCTGAACTCATTATAATAACCTCAAATCCTCTGTTTCTCCCATTGTCTTTCACACAATCAGTTTCCTCTCAGATGCCCAAGTCTAGTGGCTGACAAATCTGAGATCACTTTTGGTTTCTAGCATCTTACTTCTCACAAGTAAACAGGGAAATCTAGTGGGTACCATCACCTCAGAGTTTATAGATCACAGTCTCCCTGTTCTCTGTAGGATGGAATTCAGTTATCTGTTATTCCTTATGCTGATTCCCACCATAAGCAATCTATTAGCCAATTGGCTCTCAAGAGGTAGTTTCCCTCTCAAGATATCTGTAAAGGGTTTTATACACAGTCACAGACTCAATGAGGATAATTAAGCACATATCATATAAAAGGTATTTCTTAGATGTGCTAAGTGATGCTCCCAATTTGTAACTTATTTTCTTGAGAAGTATAGGCAATTTGAGCAGTAATTTTTTCATCCAGAATGACATAGTTCACAAAAATTTTAATTCCATATAGTGACAATTTGCTCTACCTGGCCTTCTGAACATCTTCCTTTCTTTCTGGTTTCACACTGTTTACTAAAACTTAAGGGGGTTAAACAAAAGGGCATAGGAAATATTTTATAAAATTCAATCAATACAGCCAAACCTAGTAACCATAACAATTGAAATCACTTTAATGCCCAGTGGGTTTGGAAAAGGAAGAAGAACTTATTGAGAATTAACTGTCAACAAAAAATGGACTGAGATTTGGCAAACATAACCCACATGAGTTTCTAGGTCCAGCTCAGTAGCAGAGTACCTGATTAGTATATGTTTTATCTGTAGAGAGTCAAATGGGTCATATCCTAAATAATCTTCTTCACCTTTTAAACAGTTTTAACAAGATATATTTCTTTAAAAGCTTATTTTATATGGATCACATTTAGAACCTTTCTGTTAAGAAAAGAATTAAATAATTGAACTAAATATAAAGTGAATGGTAATGATAATAATCAAATGCAGATAGATATTCTGGTCACCTTTTCTGTCTATAGTAACTATTAAGCAGACAAAAAGAAATATATCCTCCCTGTGGGATGCACTTTCAACTTTCCTAAGAAAAACATCAAAGAAACATACATCTACCTGTCTGCCTCCTAATCTGCTGACATCATCTGAATGGAAAGAAACCACAAAGGACAGGAGATCTCCTTCCACATAGGTTAAGATAGCCACAAATACTCTGTAATTACTGAATTACACTCTATCTTCAATTATCTACATTTTGCATACAAATTTAAATATTTTTAAAAATGTTATTTATAAGGCCATTGGAATATACAAGTGCAATTTATTTTCTCTTTTCTCTCTCTTAAGAGAGAAACACAAATCTTTATAATTTTTTGAAATTTTATGTGGTCACAGTTGTTGAATTAAAGCCAGACTTAGCACAAATTTTTTTTCCTGTAGAAGGTCCTTGCCTATTTCTATTTGTGTTAGGGTCTGTAAACAAGTCTGGATGGTGCCTGGCATTTTGCCAGAGGGAGTGGTTTGTGAGGTGGCGCCAGCGAGCCATTAAGTGTGGAGATTCCTTATTGGTTGACTGCTGTATCTAGTTTATGTTAATTAAGATAAGCAAAAAAAAATTTAAGATAAGCTGTGTGAAATGTATATATACCCCTCCTGTCCTACAATAAACGGTTCCCACTCCTGCTGTATCAATGTACACAAGTTGCTCGTCACCCCCTCCCCCCAGTTATTTTGCTGCAGCTGGACTGTGGCATGTTTGACAACCTAAAAGTCCAGAATAGGAAAACAGAACTAGAAATAAAGTTAATCACAAACATAGTTGGACCTTTCAAAAACTTTGCTTTGGTAAACTTAGTTATTAGAAATTTTTTGAAAGAAAATGATGGAAAATCTAAATGATAGGTTATTCTTCAGGCTGTCAAATACCCAGAGTATTATTTGTTACCATATATTTTAACTTTCACATTTCAGGGATGCTTATAACAAGACTTTTTAGTTTGAAAATTAACATTTTCCTATAGCAACCTGATTTTAAAATTTGGATATATCCAAATAATTCTATCTCCATGTTAATTTTGGAGAATATTGATTGGGAACTATACATTAACTATTTTACATATATATATATATAAAAGAGAAAATGGAAAGCTATAAAGTTAAAATTGGAACTATTTATTTTATTTCAAAAATTATTGCACTAGTATACTCAATAGTTATTGTTTTGCATAATTGTCTTATTACAATTAAAAGCTTACCAGGGGGCTCTTCTTAAAGGTGTCATGACATTATCTTTAAACTTGGTTATTTCTACCATGGAAGTTTTTTAAAATTATTTTTTAATTTTTTTTATTCTAATATGTTATATATGACAGCAGAATGCATTACAATTCATATTACACATATAGAGCACAATTTTTCATTTTTCTGGTTGTATATAAAGTATATTCACACTATTTGTATCTTCATACATGTTCTTAGGGTAATGATATCCATCTCATTCCACCATCTTTTTTTACCCCCATATCCCCTCCTTTTCCCTCCTACCCTTTGCCCTATTTAGAGTTGGTCTAATCCTCCCATGCTCCCCCTCCCAACCCCACTATGAATCAGCCTCCTTATATGAGAGAAAACATTCAGCATTTGTTTTTTGGAGATTGGTTAACTTCACTTAGCATTATATTCTCCAACTCCATCCATTTACCTGCAAATACCATGATTTTATTCTCTTTTATTGCTGAGTAATAGTCCATTGTGTATATTACCACATTTTCTTTATCCATTCATCTACTGAAGGGCATCTGTGTTGGTTCCACAGTTTAGCTATTGTGAATTGTGCTGCTATAAACATTGATGTGGCTGTGTCCCTGTAGTATGCTATGGTTTTTATTTAAGTCCTTTGGGTATAGATTGAGGCCATTAGAAGAAAAAGTAGGTCCAAATCTCCCTCATGTCAGATTAGGCCCCAATTTCCTTAATAAGACTCCTGTAGTATAAGAATTAAAATCAAGAATCAATAAATGGTATGGAAACTCCAAACTAAAAAGCTGCTTCTCAGCAAAAGAAAAAAATCAGTGATATGAATACAGAGCCTACATCTTGAGAGCAAAATTGAATTTATTTCTACTTCTATGAAGATATCTCACATATTCCTTGAATTAAAGTAACTGTCATTCTATATGTTGGTAAAGCAATTAAAAATATTATTTATTTTCACTTATGACTTTTTATTTGAAAGGTTCTGCAGATTATCAGTAATAGGATCATAGAAAGGAAAAAGTCAATTTAGTCTTTCATAGTGTTAAATGTAAGTGGTACTAATCTTAAGTGTGGATACAAAACATTTATGTAAGTGTCCATATTTTATATTTGCTATATTATATTAATTTATATGTGTGTTTTGCATTGTAGAAACTAAAGTGTACACCTTGTCTCAGGCTCAAAAAGATCTGATTATTAATTGAGATTCTAACTATTGTTCATAATTTTTTAGCATTGAACAGAAAAAAAAAAAAAGCCCATGGAATTTTATTGACTCTGCTTTTTTGCAATACAAATTCAAGCTCCCTAAAGAAATGAGATGTGTCAAGCAGTGCTTTAAACACAGCCTCTTAAAACATAGGGAATGATTATTTCAGCAAGTTTTAGTTTTCAGCAGAAACATATGCAGTGGCAGCTGAGCACTGGAGCTTGGAGACCTGGGATCTTTTGGAACCCAATAAGGAAATTGTGACTTGAATGTAAAGTGCAAAAAGAATCACTTTTCCCTGTTTGTGAATTATGCTGAGACTTCAGGGGAATAAAAAAGACAAAGAAACATATTGCATTTTCAGGCTGATGATCTTCAACAGAAAGCTAAACAAATTAAGATGAAATTAATTAAATGAAAAACATTCCCCACCCCAAATCCTTCAAGTAATATTAAAAATTCTTTCTGCAGCCGTCACAGTAGTGTCTAGCTACATTTTTTTTTTTACTTTTTAAAATATCATTTTACTGTGTCTTCTCAACATTACCAAAAAATTTCAAGGCCATGGTGAAACATCAAGGAGAAAATTTATTCCTCAGGTGTTGACTCTGACCCAAGTCACTCAAGCATTACTGCTGTGCTCTGTGGCAGCCTCAGAACACTGTTCAATTATAGGCTATAGCCTTGGGGGATCATGTTTTAATCTGTATATAAACAAAGGGATAAAATAAAAACATCACATTTATAAATTCCAAAGATGCTGCTTTTTATAAGCTGATACCAGAAATTATTGCAATCACATTACTTGCTTCCCATAATGGGAAGGAATAGGGCACATCTGCATGTAAAGCCAGGCATCCCCATCACAACTGGCACAATTAATGTGAAAATCACTACCCTTTCTAGTAGAAAAAGGTAGAAATCTAAGAACGCCATAAAGTCGGGTATTTAATGGTAGCTTTCATATATTAAAAATGCACGTTTGCACATTATTGCCTTTCCAAAGAACCTGATTCATTTTGTTGTCTGGAAATAGGAAAAGAATCAGAAGAGATGAGATCAGCTTTTTAGCCATGGCCTAGCCCCATGTTAGGCAGGCTTCTGGAATCTAAATGAGGGACCATAATTCTGCATGTTTTTTTTGAAAATGGAAATTGCTTTAGGGAAGAATGGTTGCCCCAGTCAGTACGCTAGTATCTAGATGCAAACAAGAGCCCATAAAATTCCCTCAAAATCTAATGACTTGTAGTAACCCACCTGCCAGCTACCTGAGTCATTTAGTACACCTCAATAAAAACTATATTACTTTGACATCAAATGTGATTAAGGTTTTATTCTGGTACTTAATTAAAACATTCTGAATTTTGTTGTTGCATTTCCTTTGAGCGTCAGTTTTGCACAGTTTTAAAAAGCAGCTAGCTAATTTAGGAAGAGATACTAGAAACAGTATGTAATTTGGGGGCAAATCAAAGCCCTCCCTATTTCCCTGCAGCATTCCAAGGGAGGGAGAATTCTTTTATCAGAAAATTATCCGTGTGCAATGTTGGTGTATGGGTGTTTGACTGAAGGACTGAGAGGTCTGATTTTTACATGACCTTTTCCCTCTCTCCAGGGCTGTTATATTAATTTGAATTCTTATGGGAGGGGAAAAAGTCCATATAACAAGATAGATGCATAACCAGGTGACCTTTCATTGCTCCCTCAGACAGGCCCAAAACAGCAGTAATTCTTGTTATTGAGAAATAATCAATCAACCAGTTCCTTTAGGATAGGACCAATGTTACTGTGAACCTCCACCTGTAATGGAGATGTGAGAATTCACTCATGTTTAAATGGTACTCCATCTCTGCTTAAATCAATAGCTAGTCTGGAAGACTGCAGTCATGCTTGGTTGCAGTATTCCTACCTTAGTGTCTGTCTTTTTGACCAGAAAAATATAAACATGTTGGTTTTGGATCTTACCTAGGGTTGGTCATATTAATTAGCTGCGGTGTATTTGCTGAAGTTAGAGGGATAGGCAACAAAATGAGGCCAATGTAAGTCAATTCTTTGTATGTGAAATTAATCTTGAAACTCACTGAGGCTTGCATTTAATTTCTTCCCAATTGTAAGAAAATGCAACTCCTAGGGAGATTATCCAACTAGACATTTTAATATCTTAGCACAGAGTACGAAGGGATGTACTTCAAACAACCATGTTTCAAAAGGGAGACAATTCAGTTCTGCTCACTGTATGGAAAGTATTTTGCCTCAGTATCTATTCCTCTTATATGTATATGAGATAATGCTAAAGGCTCAATAAATTATATGAATGACATAAATTAATATAGGCATAAATGAATACTAATGCCTATACTGGATAGAGAAAATGAGTGATTTTACTTGCTTTATTGATTCGTTTACAAATTATGTTTACTGTCATACAAATATTGGGGCTGCCTTGAACATGACTAGTTAATTTGGTACATTAATCTGATAGTAACAAAGCTTAATTTCACTGACTCCTATTCAAAGTAAACATGCTGGAATTCTCCATCACTGTGGTAGTTCTGAAATTTTTCTAGTTCAGCAAAACTATTAATATCCACTGCCCTAAAACTTAATTATAGTAATAATTCCCCACTAGGAAATTTAATTAGCATTTGCAGGTAAAGGAGAGTATAACTTAAACCTTTCAACATGGCTCAAATTCTCAAACATCACCACTTAGAGAAAATCATGTTATAATTAGAAATACTTATTCAAGATTTTGATATTTTGTATCTGTCTTATCACCAAATGAAGTTAGAATAGAGGTGTGCTGTTGGTGAAATCTAGTGTAAAAAAGATTCCAGTATGTGAAAGATGGCTTTTATTGGAAGGTGGAAATAAATAACCTCTGAAATTCTTTACTTATAAATAATCTGCACCCTGTGCCATTTCCACTGAAAACTTCTGTATCATATGCAACACAAAAGATATCCTGTCATCAAAAACTGAACCACGTGAGCCTTGCTCAGTAAGTGCAGGAAATGCAATCCAACTTCTTTGGGTTGATGTTTTATTGATAAAAAAAAAATGGAAAGAAATCTTCTACAAACCTGTAATTAGTTTAGCATGCAAAATGTTGACAAAAGCTCTAGTTCAACACACTGGATTTCCCCTGCACGAGCAGTTCCTGGTGGCAATCATGCTGGGTCATGAAACTAATTGTGCTTTGTGAGGGTGAAAATTCTCAATTTCCGAGCAGGGGACACTGCTGCATGACGGATGAGTGTTAGAAATGTGGTATGCTGTGCTCTTTCATCTCTGTCACTGGATATTTATTCTGACTCGGCTTCTAAATTATTCATTTTCTTTAAGCAATCAATATTAATAATCTGATTTGCTCCCTGGCATTTTTAGTCACACTTCTGTTTAACTGACTGTAAATAAAGGTCACTTGGAGGCTTCCTGCTGCTGTTCGGAAGGTCCTTGCCTAATTAATTCCCAACACTTTTTTCCCTATGACTGTGATTAGCAGTTGCAATCAGGTTGGGCAATTAACTGCCTCCTTGCACTGTGATTTGCTCAGTGCAGCCCCCGAGATGAGGTTTCCTTCAGTCACTCCATCTTCCCTCTAAAAAGAAACCTGAGTAGGGAGGATTTATTTTTCACTTCAAGGTTTACAAATTTACAGATAATTATAGAGGAGATTATTAAGCCCATCTGCCAGCTGCTGCAGTAATCTCCTTGTTTAGGGCCTCAGAGCCTGAGCACCTTGGGTAGGGTGTAGCTTGCTGCTGTTCTGGAACTAGGAAGGTCAGGGCTCTTTGACATACAAGCTCTTTGACCTTGAGCAAATTATTTGCTATCTCAGGATTTGAAATGAGGAACAATGACACTAAATTCAAGAATAGATTCAATAAATGTTTATGACAAATGAGATAGGTTCTGAATGTAGGGTGTTTTGAAGAAAATAAATAAACTAATAAGTAAATCCATTGTTAAGGTTTGGATATGGGGTGTCCCCCAAAAGCTCACAAATGAAACAATGCAAAAAGGTTTGGAAGAGAAATGATGGGTCACAGCCTAACCTAATCAGTGCATTAATCCCTGATGGGATTAATTGAGTGATGACTGGAGGCAGGTGGGGTGTGGCTGGAGGAAGTGGTTGATTGGGGGGCACAGCTATGGGGTTTATATTTTGTATCTGGCAAGTGGAGTCTCTGTCTCTCTCCTTGCAGATCACAATGTGAGCTGCTTCGCTCTGCCACACTCTTCAGCCAGGGTGTCCTGACTCACCTTGAGCCCTGAGAAGTGGAGACAGCCTTCTGTGGAGTAAGACTTCTGAAACTGTGAGCCCCTCAAATAAACGTTTCCTCCTCTACAATTGTTCTAGTCACATCTGTTAGTCACGGCGGTGAAAAAGCTGACTAAAACATCCATAAATTGTGACTAACCTAGTGGAGGAAAAAGCACTGGATGCTGTGTGAGAGAGGATAGAACATTAGATTGAGAGGTTCGGGAAGCCTCCAAAGGAAGGACATTAAGTTTGATGTGTTCCGGAAGCAGAAGGTACACTCTTGTATGCCTGTGGTGCAGTGAATCACAGCTTGGCAGGATCTCGGTGAGGCAGGAGACAGAGTGGAGGTAATACCTTTGGTTAGCTCACCTCTTCAGGGCACAGAGGGGTTCTGACTGAGTGGAAATCCTACCTTCACCACTTATTAAATTCATGATCTCTTTATGCCTTCTTTTCCTGCCTCATAGGATTATTGAGGCCATTAATCATATAGAAATCATTTAAACAAGGTTTAAAAATAGAAAGCACCCATTGGTGTTAAACATTGCCATTGAATACTGATTTTTAAAAAGTTTGGATTTCATTAAGTATGGCAAGAGAACTCTGGAATGTTCTAAAATACTTTTAAAAGTCAGGTTGATTATAGCATGAAAAATACTATTCAAAGAGAAAAAGGTGAAAATAAGGATTCTCATGGGAAGGCTACTTCAGCTGTCCAAATTCCTGGTCTAGGTTGACAAGTGTGAAGATGGAAAAAGGTGAAAAGTGATAAAGTAGACCAAATGCCTAACATATTGATTAAGAGGTCAACAAATATTAGTTCCCATCACAGGTTATTTATGTGCCCAATAAAAATTTATTTTATGTAGTTGCCTCAGGTAATGATGAGTACCTAGTTTCTACTTAGGTTATATAATAATTAGTATGTGATGAATATCATCATTGCCTAAGTTACTAGTTTTTTAGTGATGCTAGTAGTGTTAGGTATATGAGAACAAATGGAGTATATGATAATTTATTTTGGATAGGCTTCTAAAAATGTGAAGATACTGAGAGGCTGTCTCAAAGGAATGTTCTTTGCTTACCAGGTTGTGCCTGGCAGTGAGGTGGTTCAAAACAGGCAGGGCTGAAGGTGGGTGAGAAACTTGGAGGCATGAGGATCTGATCCTTTAGTTGTGAGGTCTAAAGCAGAGAAGAACTATGATCCAGACCTGGAATGAAGTAGGACCCACTAAGTCAGGAGCAAGAAAGGCCCAGGAATCCAGAGGAGAGCAAACGGAGAGCAACTCAGGTCAGAGCAATCAAGGCATGGAATACATTTATTAATATATTCTTTCATTCTACAATTATTTATTGACTATTTACTATATGTCTATTTGCTCTCCCAGGAGCTGGGGATTCAGACACAAGGGACGAAAATCTATGTCTTCATGAAGTTACATTCCAGAGAAGGAAAGTAGATACACAGGTGAGAAATCAGCAAATTGCTATATTAGAAGATGATAAGGAAAATACAAAAAATAATGTAGGTATGAAATACTATATCATGACTTTCAGGTATGAAGTACTATATGATAACTTTTGTGTGTCCCTATGAGAGAATGGTTTGGAGCCTGATATATGATTTAAAAGGATCCCTCTTGCATAGAATAGACTGTAAGGGGCAAAGGAGATCAGTTGGGAAGTTAGTGCAAAACTCCCAATGAGAGAAGGTGGTAACTTGTAAATGAATGGTAGCAGTGAAGGAGCAAAGGAGTGTCAGGATTCCGGATGTGGTTTGTATCTACAGCCATTGTAGGTGGTTGAATATGAAATAAAGAGTCTCCAGTTATGCACTGGAACTAGCTCACATACCTTAGAAGAGGTGATCATGCCATCTCTTCTTAAAATATCCCTAGTGAAATCAAATTGGTAGCTTAAAACCACACAAACAGCCATGATGACAATTTATAAGATGGAATCAACAAATATATGTGAGTGTGTGTATGTGTGTGTGTGTGTGTGTGTGTGTTTCCTGAGGAATTGGTTGTGAAACATTTACCAGTACCCCACTGTGTAACTCAAAGATTGTGCTAACTTTTTAGGCTTGAATGCTTGGAAAAATGAAGGTGCTATCAACCAAAATAGGGAAATCTTTGGGTGGACCACAATTATGAAGGGAACTTTGGAGTTAAATTTTGGATGTCTTTAGGGGTTGGAGATTTGAACTTCATCATCAGCATATGCATGAAAATTGAAGTTAGGAACCTGGGTGAGATCACCCAGAAGAGATGATCATCTTGGAAAGCTCAAGGACTCATCTCTGGAGCACTTAGACATTACTAGATGAGGAGAGACCAGGGCAAAGGAGACTGATAACAAGTGCCTATGAGGGATGTATGGATTTGAAGAACACCTGTGTCACCAAAGTGAATCTAATCATTCAGAAGAAAACAAGACCCCTGTTATCATCCTTAAGACCCTCTGCTGGACCTGTGTGGAAAAGGGGTATTTGGGATTGGGATTGGAATTGGTAAGATTCTTGGTCCTCAGACGGAGTGTGAGGCAATTATATCCCAAAGAAGACACACAGCTTGGCACCAATAAGGAGCAGCTGCAGAAAAGTCAGAGTTTCTGGAGAGCATGTATTATTTTGAAAGGGTTTGTACCTTAATAGTAGCAATTTGAAGACAAAATAAATTTTTATTGGTGAAATATTCTCTCCACAGTGTTTAAATGGGCAGGCTGAAGAAAATGGGACTTTTCTAAGAACATCTTACCATTAAGTGGCTTGTGAAGTTGCCTGCGTTTACTGCTGGCACAGAAGCTCCCTCTTTCCCTGACAGCTGCGAGTCAAAGCTAGTGTGCCCCTGTAAAAGCCAACTTCCCTTTGCCTTTCTGTTCTGTTGAGCTTGTTCAGTTAATCTCACAGGGGATCTGACAGCTTTCTCCAGCTCTTAAAGCATTTCTTTAGCAAGGCATTGAAAAGTGCCGCAAGAGAGAAGAAAGAATCCTGATGGCGGCTCACAGGCAGAGACCTGCTATGGGCTGTGTGAGCAAGGTCTGCCTATTTCCCAAGTGTCTAATGCTCAGAATTAAGGACTGGAAGTAGCACTTTCAACACTCTGTCTTTATGACAGCTCAGCTAATGAATGCAAATGTTCAGCATAACCCATTTACTGGACAGTGGATGATTCATATCATTGAGATGTATTATAGACAATGTCAAGTGTTCTTAATTTATGGACTGCATATACAGTTCATGTAGCTAGATTCTCTTCTTGACATGCAGAACAGGCGATGGGTATCTTCCCTGGGATATCCTATGTGGATAGGAAAGACATTTTTGACAATCTACACAATTTTGCCCTCAGATGAGCTCATTTTTGTGCTCACTAGGTAATCAAAAGATTCTGTTCACCCGACTGGACATTTTCTCTAGTGACAATGCAAGGCGAAAGACTTGCTAGAGAAGTTACTTCCACACAGGCTGCTGTCACTTGTGGAACTCATCACCACTTGCGTGCAAAAGCTGTCCATACAGCTCATCACCAGAGAGCCCTCTGTTGTCCCAAAGTCTCAGGCAATGACGGCTCAGCCTTGTCCATTTCAGCTGTCTCCTGCTGGCAGACATCTGCCCAGGACTTCTTCTTCACCTTCTAACTTAGTCTCCCTAATGAAGCCCAGACTGTCCTAACAATTTTACAAAAATGCAAGGCTAATTTAGATTCCAGATTCTAGGACTAATAGAAGTTCTTTATTTCTTAGTATTTCTGTGAGGATGATGTTTTATGTGAGCACTGGCCACTATGATGGTCACTAGGCCCATGTGACTATTGGCCAATTGATATGTGGGTAGTATGACTTAATTTAAAAATATTTTATTATAATTTAGTGAAAAAATTAATAACTGCCTACACCTATTGGTTATCAGATTGCACAGATCTTAAGTTGTAAAATCTCCTCTGTCTTTTTTTTTTCTAAAGCTGAAAAAGCTATTTCATTTATTAATCGAAAGTCCCAGCAAAAATATGTCTTCTAGGAATCTCTTTAGAAGCACCTGAAACAAGAGAGAAACCTGTGGTCCCACAATTTGAGGACATTTCCACTGTAATTGCCCATTCATGTGTCTTAGTTATCCTAAAATGAGGTTTGGGGTTTAAGACTTAGAGTTGAATGACTCTGGGGACCCTCATTTTCTTATTTTAGGTCAGTTTATCTCTTGGAGCATGATTCTGTAAAATGTGAAAGAACTATGCCTTCTGAAGTTGTGCAACATTGACATTCAACAATTGGCACTGTGAAATATTGGCATTCAACATTTTTGTAGAAATGAGAGAAAGAGCTCTACTGATCTCCTGATTTTGGATGCTCAGCTGTTTGTTTTTCCCATATGATCATGAATCAGGGAAGGGTAAATACTGTAAAGGTCAGGGATCCTGCATGGATCATGCTCCTACCTCAGTCTAGAATAGCTTCTACCTCTCTGCATGTGTACAGTACTGGCTGCTTGTTTTAGCCCATGTGTCTTTCAAGATACAAGGAGATCTTAAAGCCAGGTGTAACTTGCTGTGTGATCCAAGGCTAATTACTGAAGTTTTTAAAGCCAGCACCTCTCTCAAGAGATTTCCTTTGCTCTCAGGCTCATGGAAAAGAACACTGTCCTGGGGAACACATCCCCTGAGTTCTCTAGTCCTAGATTTTCCATTTCTTGTATGTTGCAGCTTATCTGAACTTCAAATGGAAAGAATCAAATAAAATAATGGATGGGCAATGTTATTAAGTATGTTATTAATAGAAAACATTCCAGACCTTGGTTTCTCTTTTTAGGCATAAAAATTTGCCTCTCTACATATGTTATATGAAACACAGGGCCAGATAGAGAAGCTGGACTAGAGCCAGGATGAACTATAGTATCTCTACTTTCTCTGCTTCTTTGGAAGACCAGTGGTAGCTCATCAGCTCACTAGCATCTTTTTTTTTCCCCTACAGTTTTAAAACAGTTTCACTGTGTACTAGTTACTAACTAATCTGCATCCAGTGAGACCATAAATTGCATGTGACAGTTTACTACTTATAGGTTAACAACAAGGACCAAGAAAAGTCAATGCTCCAATGCTTAGCCATATTGTCTGGGATAGATGAAGTCTAGACTGAATGTACCCCACTTTCACTGAAGCCAAGGAACCCCCAAAGCAACTCCCCTTTGGTTTCATACCTCAGTGTTCCCATGATCTAGTGGGCTGAAGTATTGATGGACATCCTGTTCTAGAGGTTGGAGGAATAAAAGGATCTCAGCTATTCTGGCAAATTCCTCTTTTATCTGAGGATTTTGCATTCCCAGCTCATTTAGCAGTTATTATTGACAACTACAAGTGAAATGCAGGGAAGAACTGAATTAGTTTAATACCACCCACAAGATCCCATATAGCTTTCACAGGGACCCCTAAAGTACATTTGCCTACTTTTGTTAACTTTTTCAACATCTTTGTCTGTAGCTCTTCCACTCAATCCTCAATGACTTCAAAAGCATTGACCCAGATGACATGGGAGTTAGTGAGGATGAAGACCTGTTTAGAGAATTGGCTCCATGTTCTTCAATGGATGATTTAGAGGCCAGAATCTTTAGCACACAGTACAGGTGGTGCTGGTGAGTGTCAGATATCCCTAAAGGAGATCTTCCAAATCTTTTCCAAGTAAATGAAGACACTGAAGGCTAAATGGTTTGCATCAAGGATAAGATCTTGCACGTTGTCATCAAGCTCGGGTGAAAGTCACTAACATCTTCTCCAGACAGGAGAGCTATGTAGATATTTTCTTTGTGTTCAAAGAAAACTCATGGACCCTTTTGCCAAGATTTCAACAGTGTAGGATTATACAACAAGATGGTGCTTAAACTGAGGTTTGTGTGAGTTTGGGGAAGGTAGGAGTTAAGTGGACGATGAGAACATTTCTATTTCTTCCTACATTGTGGAATACTCCTTTTTCTCTTCATTGTTCACCTCTTTTCTCCTTACTCTATGACAAGTTGTTCCTTGTTATCTGCCCCATTTTATTGGCAGGCATTTTGTTCCTCCCTATGAACATTTTGATGGCTGAAAGAACCTTGTCCAGTGTGATGATGTCATCAATCCAGGCTTCCTGAGGAGACTGTAGAGAGACTTAAAAGTTCCAAAATACCTACTCAGTGAGGAGAAATGTTCCTTCCCAAACAGATTGGCGTCATAGATCTCTAGATAGCATCTACACTTTTTAGGTTCTGCCCTGTTTGACCCAGTATTCATAAGAGCAATTCCTTGTCCTCCCCATGGATGTACACACCTCAACCAATGCCTACCTTTGTTCCATGTCCACTGGCCACCAGCTACTATTACAAATGCAATGGTCACTGGTTTGGGGAGAATATTCCTGTTCTGATCCCTCTTAGCACTTGGCTGTCATGGGATAATGACAGGGATCAATTATCTGTAGCCCTGAATTTTAACCTAGTTTTCTTCTAATGGGAGTAGAATTACATATATATCACTTAAAGATCTACAGGGATTTCTCCTTCAAGCCTGTAAGTAACAGGACTCTTTCCCACTCCTACTTTGAAGAAAGAAGGCCTAAAGGGTTGATTGCTTTACCATCAGGGTTACTAAACATATATTCATGCATGTATATTGCTCACAGAGCAGTTTGCATTCTGTCTGGTGTTGAGACAGAGGGGAAAGTGAGGCACTCTGGCAATCAGGGACATTAAGCATGAGTCACTTTTATTTTGGACTGGTAGATAAATGGCCTACAGAAGCCTACCTGAGACACATGCTATGTATGCACATTTTGAATTTTCTATGTGGAGGGCAGGTGAGTGGTGGACTGAGTATACTTTCATTAAGGCTAAACTAAAAGGAAGAGAGCAAGGCCCAGCTACCAACTTCATCAAAAAGGCCAGGGGCTTTTAGGAAGAGACAACTATCTCCTACCACAGGAATCAGGGTCATGGAATTCTTTGATATTTCAGAACTCATGCCTAATTGTGCCCAAGCTCCAGTTTGTCCATTTCATGGTACATAAAGACCCTTGGTATCCTATCCTTCCTAGAGTGTGAGTGGAGAGTTACTTAAAGCTGTACATGAAGTAAGAGAAAGTCTGATTGAGCCTTTATTTATTTACTTATTGTGATTGAGTCTTTATTTGATTTGCTCATTTTACTAATCCCTTAAATGCTTTTATAGTAGACTTTAAAAATAGGGTTTATTTATTCATTTATTTATTTATTGAGAATTTAACAGTATGAGAACCAAATGAAGTTTGTAAGACATGTAGCATGTAATCTGGTGTAAATGGAAGAATCTGGACTTGAGGGTAGCTATAAAATGCTGCTATCAACTTACAAAGAATTCACAAGATGTTCCCGACCATCAAGTATGAGACTCCTGGTTTCCAAGAGAGTATGGGGCCTTCCAGGAAATGGGCAATGTAAGATGCAAAGAAAGCTGTAAAGAATCTGCACACAGGGAAGCAAACCACATGGACCTTCTCCAGTCCCTTGCCCCAATTTACTTTATGGGCAAGTTTCCAGTTGTTTCTAGTCCAGGTTTTCCTTTGACCTTTTTAATAAACCATTTCCTAAGTAACTCACCAAGCTGCTTTTTGTCTCCTTTTCAGAGTTAGGTATCCTTCAGAACCTTCAGTGTTCCCCTTCTGAATCTCTGGCAGATTGCTTTTTATTTTGACCCCTTCTCAAGCTGTGCCTCAGACATCTCCCCTGGTCCTTCCCTACCTGGAGCTTCCCTAGCTGGACTCTTACATCCCAGCCTCCTGGACACGTCTGCACAGTTGTTCGTAGGTCCTTCTTTCTTAGAGGGCAGCAAGGGCCCAATTTATTTCTTGTCAGAGCTTTCCTTGGGAATTTCCTTCAAGACGGTGTCAGTACTGGAGATGCAAGGCTCTTGTGAACCTGGCCTCCCTAGAGTTGGAAGGATCATTATTACGAGGGGTTCTTCAGTTGCTTCAGGATCTCATTACAGTTAGGCTTTCCTCTGGGAAGTATGAAGACTGGCACATGGGGCTTGGGACAGGGGGAGGGTGTGAGATGGAGGTCCAATGGGCTCCTGAGATCTGTGGACCAGAGACACCATGAACTTTCTATCTGCTTTTGCAAAAGTGTCCTTTCAGATGTTGAATCTTAACTTAGATGAGACCATCTCAGACTGGTCACTAAGGAAGTACGTGCCACAATCTCTAAGATGAAGTAGAGAATAATTCAATGGATCTAGAAAAGAAGGTTAAAGACCTGGGACTGTACCCGAGTCTTATTGGCACTCTAAATGGTACAAGAAAAAGGCATGAGCCTCTACAAGCCTGGATGAAGGATCTCTCCATACGGGGGCCTCCAGATATTTAGAAAAATAAGATTTCGCTGGATAAAACTTTGTGGGACACTTGGGAGTAACAAGCCCTTGGAAGATGTCTGCTGGCCAGAGAATAAAATGATCATTCAGTGAAATATTCCAAAGAATGTCATTATGCCATTTGCCAATAAATGGATGGAAAGAGAATATCCTGCTCAGTAAAATAAGCCAGTCCCAGAAAGTCAAAGGTCAAATGTCTTCTCTGATATGTGGAAGGTAATCCAAAATGTGGGGAGAGGTAAATAAAAGAGGAAAGATCAGTGCAGTAGATGAATGGGAAGCCAAGGAAGGGAGACAGACGGGATAGGGAGAGAGAGTGGAATGAATCTGACTGAACTTTCCTATGTAAGTATATGAGTATAGAGTATATAGATGATTCAACAGTGAATCTCACCATCATGTACATCCACAAGACACTAAATAAAAAATAAACCAAAACAAAACAAGTAAATAGAAGAAAGATCAGTAGAGTAGAGGGAAGTGAACAAGGAAAGCGGGGAGGAGGAGAAGGGAAGGAGAAGTCCTGGGGGCTGAATTAGAACAAATTATATTCCATGCTTATAATTATGTCAAAATGAGTCCTGATGTTATGTATAATTAAAAAGAAACAATAAAAATAAAATAAAATGATCAGGTAGGAGAGGCTGATTCCTGAGATTTTGAGACAGCCACTTCTTACCTCTTCTGACTTTTCCCATTAGAACCTGGTCCCTTGCTCCTCTAGCCCAGCTCTTCACTTGTTTACATTTTATATTTTTCTCTCTCTCGTGTACAGAGCATTGCAATTCTTGCATGAACCTACTTCAACGTGAAAACCTAAGTCCATTCTGATTTGGAGAATGGCAAAGCCTTGCCTTTAGCTAAATCCCATCTCTTAAGTTACTTATAGCAATGGTTTCTGTTTTGAATTTCACCTTTGATTACTTATTCTATGATGGGCCTCCTCATCTTTTCCATCTACTTTCTTTCACCTGAATCTCTTGTAGTCTCTTCAATCCTTTAAAAAATTTGTCACGAGGTCATTTTCTTGTGTCACCTACCTCTGATAACCAGGTACTTAAGAAGGTTGTGACATAGTGTCACGGTGAAGACTATTAGTTACTTTAGTTCAGCACTGTAACAATTCCTCGTGTCCTCAAATCTTCCTTTCCTTGAGTTTCATTTCCTTGTTTCTTTCCTCAATTTTGGAAATTCTAATGAATCTGTCTTGGCCTGGGACCCTCAGAACTCTCCTACCTGTATATGCAACTTCGCCAGAGTTGACAGCCACTTTCTTTGCTAGTTCTCTCCTGCACCAACAGATTCTTCTTAGTCTCCAACTTCCAATGACAACTTCAACTACTGAAATTCTTTTCCATTATGTATGACAAGGACTCCACTTGTCCTAAGTCAAGTCCCACCCCTCTCAGGAAGTCTTTGGACCATCTTCTGTGACATTAGTACAATACTAGTATCTTCCATGGGGCAACTGTTTAAATGAAAATGTGTCTTAAAAATTTAAAAAAAAAAATCTCATTTAATGAGAAATATATTTAACACTGCATCAGTTTTTAACTTTAAGTCTAAAATAAATTTAAAATTCAGTTCCTTAGTTACCCTAGCCACATTTGAAGCACTCAGTAGCCACATGTGGCTAGTGGCCCCCATGTGGAACAGCTCAGGTCTGGGAGAAAGCACAGAGACCAGATTGCCTCCTCTGTTCTTTCTCTCATTTCGATAAGAGGGAAGGGAAGACCTTGGACTTTTTTCCATGATTTATTCAGACTTGCTGATATAAAAGGACAAAACAAAACATCCTTTTTAACACAGAGAATAGATGAGTTAATATGTTGTCTACTGATTTCTTTCCTTCCAGGTAAGATGTTTGATACTTCTGGAACATTCTTGAGGAAAATGATCATCATCATTTGATATACCATCAAATTCGACTTTCCACAACTATAGCTGCACAGCCTCCGTAGGTTGGTTAACCTCTCTCAGCCTTGGTTTGCTCATATGTAAAAGTTTTAGACACTTACTTATCTGATCTTCTGCCAGGGCTATAAATTATGAGGTAATGATGACTTTTGAACAGTCAAGAAGTCTGATTGCTTTTTGTAATTAGGACAATGACATTATATTAAGATATGGTTTTTATTTTTATGGTTATCCTTTTAGCAGGATGAGGCCCATGTCTTACTCATCTTGTTGTTTTTTTTTTTTGAAGTTTTCTGAAAAATTATTTTATCTATTTTTTATAAAATGTTTCTTTTTTTAAGTCAAATGTATTCACGGGGTATTAACACTTTAAATGTTTCATTTCCACCAACTGCGGCACTATCTAAGCAAATTGAAATAAACAAATTTTAAATATATAGGAAAATTTGGGAAAAATTAATCTGAGATGAAAAAAAAATTTAATATCACGACATAGGGCTCTTTTCTCATTTCTTTTGAAGAAAAAATATGCTATCCATAAAATGGAAGCCCAGCTGTTTATCACGTTCACCTTCCTCTCTCTGAGAGGTAGCCATCCCCTCATGAGGCTAGTGAATGAGGCAGTCTGGCATGACCCTGGAAGGCACAGTGTCCCTAGAGTCAAGCCACCACTTTTTAATTGTATGACATTGAACAAGTTACTTCACTTTTCAGTTCCTTCCTTTGAAAAAAATGTGGATAATGACAGAGTCCAACTAATTTGATTATTGTAAGAACAAACTGTCTCAGTGATTTTATGTTCCCACATTAAATTCTGGATAAATATTAGCTGTCACTGTTGTGATTATTACAGATATTTGTGCATACACATTGGTCAAGGTTTATATAAAAGGTAACAATGTACTTTTTCTCAGTTAACTTTGTGTCTATGTGATGTGCCCAAGTCAGTACACCCAGAACAAGCTAAATTCTATCTGATTATAGCATCTATTGAATGTTGACCTCATAGTTTATTCATTCATCTTGTATATAATTCCTGGCACACTTATTTATTTCTTTATGATCCAGAAATCAGTGCCACTCTAGCCATAGAAGGCATTAATGAGTCATTGATAAAATTAATTGACTTTTTGTGTATTTAGACCTTGACTCCCCAAGTCCATGGTGAGCTCCTGAGAGAGGAGTGATGGGCACATAGCAGATCCTTAGTGAACCATAAAAATAAGGTCTAGCATGTGTCTGAGAAAGCATATCTTTCACTAATGAGAGGTTATGATGGCAGGTGCAGGACTTATGACCACTGCTCAAGGAGTATACAATGCTGAACATCCACTTGAGAAAGACAGGAAGGTGGTGGTTTTTAAGAGAGACCTGTTAGTGATGCTCAGATTGAAATGCCATTCATGCTGGTCTTATTTAAAGTAAATTGTGTTTCTCTAACTCTGAAAGAAAAAGATATTACTTAAACTTTAAGACAACCTGGAATTGGCAAGCCCAGCACTCAAAATAAAGAGGGATGCAGAAAACAGAGAACCCTTTTCAGTTTCCTGAGTGATAACATATCCACCTCCAAGGCTTCGTCTAATTTTTTTCTCCTGGAACTGCCCTTCTTCCTCCTAGCATTAAACATCTACAATGTTCTCTCATACAGGAAGCCTCCCCACCTGAGTTCAGGTCTCTTCATATCACATGCACTTGTTATGTTATTAGTTAAATGTGCAAACTTATTTGTTTTCTAGAACTGATAGACTAGATTACCTTGAGCTAATTGTCCTATCAAGAATATCTAGAAGAGAGATAAAAGCACAAACACTTAAAAGGCCTGATGAGTTCCTGAAGCAGCTTGGTCTTGAAGGGTAAAGGTACTTAGGAGGAAACTCCT
Organism: Ictidomys tridecemlineatus; assembly: GCF_052094955.1. Lineage (NCBI taxonomy): Eukaryota > Metazoa > Chordata > Mammalia > Rodentia > Sciuridae > Ictidomys > Ictidomys tridecemlineatus. The sequence continues at coordinate 135,502,808 of NC_135477.1, read as the reverse complement.
TACAATGAGCATGACATTTTGCACTGTTCCGCCTTTGAAGCATTTGCCAATTTACAGGCAATAAAACTCTACAAAAAGTAAGGGGATTATAAATACCAAATTCATGTTGTTGGTTACCCTTGAGGGAAAGGCAGGATGTCTTAAGATAGGACACAAAGGATGTTTTCATGGAACAGACTGCATTTTATTTCTTAAACTTAACTGTGGTTATATAACTAATCCATTTATTATTTTCTTTAAATTTCCATATATATGCACACACATGAATATAGCATATTGTACTGCATCTGTATTTAGCACAAGGAAAAAAAAGGAAAGTAAAAAAAAATGGACACAAAACTAGTAGATCTTATCCACAGAGAACACATTCAGCCCCCAGCATGATTTTTGTAGTGTAGTGATTCCCCTGAGAGTGGCTACAAAGCATCCATCTCTAGTAACTTCTGTTCTTCCAAGTGGTAATAAAAATCCCCAGGGCAAGATGCTCCTCACTTTCTCATTCTTAAAAAAATTATTAATCAGAAATAAGAGTACAAAAACTGGTTGTGTTGCCTCATTCTAGGAGATATTTAAAAAGAATATAAAAAAGGTATTTTTTAAGTGGGAAGAGAAAGGAAAGTAGCACAGTCAGTTTGTTTACAGAATCAACAGGATATGGAAATTCTTACCAATACATGCCTTTATACACATGTGCATCATAACACATATATACATATTGAACTATGGGTATGAAAAGTAGGAAGAACAGACAAAGATAGGGTAAAATGAGACAGGGAAAGACTGTGGAAATGGGAGTTGCATTTATGAAAAGATACAATTTGTGAGACAAAAACAGTATAAAGAAATAAATAAGAATGAGTGCAGAATAAAATGTAAGAGAAGGAAGAAATCAAGTAATCAATAAAGTTATTATCACTTTTGGGGGAAAAACCCACATAGAACTGGTTTCCATTGGAAAATAAAATAGGAAAGGATGTTGGTTTATACTCTAAGTTAAAGTTTTTTTTCAGATTTCCAAATGGTTTATCATTCATTTCCTTCTTCTGTACAAAATTTGTAAAGAAAGGTTTTGGGAGAAAAGTACTTCCTTTTAACTGGACACATATCTTTGTAGTCTCTAGGCTTCCTTAACCCAGTATTACTTAATATATAATGTTTCAACTTAGAGGATGTGAACTTCTAGTGTAACACATGGCAGGGTTGTGTGTATCACCTTGAACAATTGTTAAGAAGGCTTGATCATAAACAAATGCCTAGAAGAAAACACAGTATCTAATATTTAAGATATTTACCAGCAACCTCTAGGTAATTCAACATTTAAAATAGATACTGTTCTTGGAGAAAATATTTACTAGATCTAAGACATATAATAAAAATCATCTGAGTTGAATGATGTCTTTCATTAAAAAAATAGAGGAGAATGCTCAAAGAGAATATAGTGTACTGAGGATATTATAAAGTGAAGCATTAAAGATGTATAGATGTGCACAGGAAGACATGAATTTTCTAGTCAATAGTAAAATAATAAGCACCTGTAATGCATATACACACATGATAAATAAATATGTAAAAATGTACACGTACATAGGAGGGGCTTTGAAAACTAATCTCTAAGTAAAGAGTTCAAATAGAAAATATTCTTATTACAAGGCCCCATAAAACCTTTGCTAGCATTTTTTTCTGTGGGATTTATTATGATACGTTATCATATGTGTTCTCTCCTCTCCTTGTTTTTTTTTTTTTTGTTGTTGTTGTTTGTTTGTTTAGTGATGTTAGGCAATGTCAAAGAACTGTTAATATCCACTAATTCAGAAAATTGTGAATGATTTTAAGTGTTGCTAAATATTTCCTTAGTAATTTGAAACAAAATGAACATACACTTTAATTTTTGGAAGCATTTAAAATATTTGCCTTTTCATTCTTTTTTAAAAATATACATATATATATATATATATATATATATATATATATATATATTGTGATACTGAGAATTTAACCTGTGATGGTAGTGGTATTGGGAAAGGGCTGCTCTACCAGAGAGCTACATACCCAGCTCTATTTTCTTATTTTTCATTTTAACACAGGGGCTTGCTAAGTTACCCAGGTTGGCCTTGAACTTATGATCCTCCTGCAGCAGCCTCTTGAGTAGCTGGGATGACTGGAAAATATATTTCTTTAGGCAGAAAAAGAAATCATTCTGTTAGTTATAAAGGTAAAAAAGGACCTGTTGCAACTCACAGAACCATCCTCCCATCTCCATCTAACAACTAACTCCTACAGATAGCTCCAAAATGTATCCCATAGGCTTCCACTCTACCCATTTCTTTTTACATAGATTGCCATCAGCCTAATCCATGCCTTATTTTCTGTAGACAACACTGCTGCAAAATCCACTAACGTGTCCCCCTATCTTTGCCCCAGTTCACTTTAAAACATAAATTTTAATACGAAGATACTTTATATGGAGTATAAAAGTAAAATATAAAAAATATAAATCCTTCTTCATATAGTAGCAAATGTTTATCTTAAAATATAAACCAACTCTTAACATTCATCTGTTCAAAAACTCCCAGTGGTTAGGACTTCATTCCATGGCCTCCATCTCTTGCCTTGCTCCTCGATCTCATCTCTTCCTGCCTCCTCTTTGCTCACACTTCTCTGACCCCACTACCTTCCTTCTGCTAGGATCTTGTCAAGTCCTATAACCAGTAAGGCTTTTTAGATGTGCCTGAAGAGTTATTCATTTTCCCTGGCCTGCTGCCCTCAAGCTTACAACTTACAGTCCTCATGAGGACTTTCCTGACCTCAGAGCAGCCTCTTGCATCCACCCCTGCCCCGTAATGTTATGTAATCCTTGCACTTGCACCATATTAATTTCCTTCACAGTCTCAATTCATATTTACCATGTTTTAGTGCAACTGTTTGTTATTGCAATGAACAATGAAATGTAAACTCTATAAAGGAAGTATTTTTAATCTTATCATCATGTATCACAGATAACTTGTTTGATAAGTGGCATAAATCATGTGTTTAACAAGTATTTGCTAAATGAATGAATGAACAATTAAATATAGTGTCTCCTTCTCTCTGCTTGATCTGTTATATGTATGCTTGACACTCTTTAATAATAGTAAATTGCACTTATAAAACAATTTAATTCTTTTAATAAAGCTGCATTTATATTGTAATCTGTATAATCTACCTCTAAACATGTCTCCAAATTTATTTATTATTATCTACTTCCTCACGTTTCAACTGCACTAGACCTACTCCTTTCTGATTTTAGTATTGTATTATTTATTGCTGCATAAAAATTACTTCCAAACATAGTGACTTAATAATAAACATTTGCTATTGTAAAGTCTGTATAGATAAATAAATTTGGGGGTGATTATCAGGATGGTTCTCTAATATAACAAAGTTATTTGCTATGGTTGTAGATCCATTTCCAGGATGGTCCATTTGCATTGATTTTGGCAACAGGTCTTGGAGACTCTCTGTGTTAGTGGAGGGCTTATGTTCCTTGCCATATGGCTTTCTTCATAGGGCCTCTTAAGTAGTCTCATGTTGTGGCAGCTGGCTTCTTTCTGGGCAAGGGATACTAGGGAAAAGATAGAAACTACAATGGCTCTTCTGACCTACTTTATTCACCACACTCTGCCATTTTCACAGTATTCTATGGATTATAAATGCCAGTCCTACTCCATGTGGGAAAATACTACTCCCTTGGGATAATTAAGGGTCGTCTTAGAGGCCACCTGGCACAGTCTCTTCTCTGTCTGATGAAGATTTATGTGGTTCCTATATGCAAAATATATTCACCACTACCATGTACCTAGAATTCCATCCCATTATAGTACCAGCTCAAAATTCAGAGATATATTTCAATACATGTACTAGACATGATGCTCCTTAAGCATAATTCCTAAATACAGCACCTATAATGCAGATTCTTTTGATCTTAAAAATCTGTGAAACACAGTAAGTTATCCATGCCACTGTATACCCAGCATACAATGTTGGATAGTAACTAAAGATTCTTCTAGAAAAAAAGGAGAAAATGGGAGGCACACTGTAGTCATTGACATTTATCCGATGAATGTTCAAATTTCCTTCATGACTCAGTTTTACTCCTGCATATGCTCTTGGCTCTGGATTTTTGGTTACATCCTCTCAATTATTTGTCCTTTTCCATGAAGAATAATCTCTATTTGCCTTTCAAGAAATACTTCATAGTTTATGGTTCCAAAACTATCTCTTAATTTTAGTATTGTCTGCCATTAACAAAGGCTTAACAATTCCAAAACCATCAAGTTTTGTCTCCTTTTGCTTAATTTTTTTTCCTTTAGGTTATCTTTTACCTATTTCATTTTGGTATAATCTGGAAGAAGCTAGGGAAATCTCCTTAGCTAGGCCACTTGATTTATTAATCATATTTTCTCTTTTCCACATGATTACAGATAACAATGTTCTTAAACTTTCTATCTATATATAAAAAGGATTCTTTTTCTTATCTGCTTCAAGTTCTCATTATCAGCCTCCTCAAAAGCAATCAGGCTTCTACCTAATGTCTTTTCAAGGTTCTTCAGATTTTCACTTTCCTCTCCTCAAAGTCCTGTCGTCTTCTTCTTATACCTCATTTCAAAGTTCCCTCCACATATTTTTTGTTACCGCAGCACTTCACTTCCATTACCAAACTTTGCATTAGTTATCTATTACTGGTAACAAATTAGTGGTTTGAAACAACAAACACTATCTCTCATTTTCTGTGGCTCACAAATTTGGGAGGGACTTAGCTAGTAAGTTCTGGATTTAGGTCTCTCATGTAGTTGTTATCAAGATTGCTGGGCTGTAGTCAGCTGGAAACTTACCTGGAGACTCATTTCCAACATGGCTGATTTTGCTTATTGGCACAAGGCTTCTGTTCTTTTATATTATGGTATATTATATCTCTTAGAATAGGGCTTCAGTTTCTTACTGTATGAACTTCTCCATAGGATTTCTTGAGTGTCCTTGCAAAATGGCAATTAGCTTCCCCAAGAATGAATGGTCCAGGGAGAGCCTTGTATCTCTTAATATGGAGTTTCATAAGTCACACATTATAAGTCACACACCATAGCATCTGCACTGTCCTGTTAGTTATGTCAGCACTTATTCATTTTATCAGGATACTACACAAACGCATCAGTATCAGGAGAAAGCAATCATTGCATATACAAGAATATTGTTAGCATGAGGATATTATCATTTGCATTTGCTTCGTCTTGAGCCACATTTTTATCTAGTCTTTGCAAGATGACCCCTATTTGTTTGAGTTTCTGATCAAATGTTACCTCCATAGTCTTCCTTTCCCACTGTCTCTTACATTTCCTCCATATTTTCATTTTCTTTTATATTATGGTATTTTATTTTTTTATGCTTTTGCCACAAATTTAAATAGTTATTTAAAAACAATCATTTATTTTTTTACTTGTCCTTTTAGTTTTATTTTGTTTGCTATAAGTATAATATAAGTTCCTGAAGGCAGGAAATTGTCTTACTCTATCATCAGTCTTACAGTAAGGCTAATGCATATGAGTTATTCAATAAATATTGTTCAATGAATAAATAAATGCATTGAAAATCACTTGATCTTCTCTTTAGCAATGTCCATTTTAAGAAATGATTTAAGGCAATATGGAAAGACTATAATATCCTCAACTATGCAAAAATATGCAATTAACCAGGAATTGGTTCTGAGCTGCTTGGGCATGGAATGTTTCATAGTTACATAGACTCTCTATTTTCAATGAAAGGATTTGTGTTTTCAACATGAAACCCATCAGAATGGATTCTTTAGCTGAGCCAGATTTGACAGATCTTACCTAATACCACATGAACTTGGGAAGCATATTTGGGAAATAAAGAACCATGTGCACAAGCTAAAAACTAATGTACAGTGTTACCAGCATGGTAATGTGGTCATGGAAGAGAGCCAGTGTTTTTCATAAAACATTAGTAGACCCCTGACAAAGTATCATTGGATGTTTAGCAACTGGAAATACAAAAAAAAAAACTAAATCACTGAAAAGTCTTGTGATAAGATTAAGGATCTACTGAAGAGGATGAAAAGAATTGCACAATACTAGCACTGGGGGCGGGGAGTTCAAACTTGTTAACTTATTATTTTCTCACTCTGTGTCTTGCCAGATTATTTCATCAACCCAGGGGTTGGGTTTTTAATGTAATCCACAGAAACATAAATACAACTAGATTATGCATATAGCATTCACACTTTTTATTTTTTACATGTTATCAGAAAAACCACCATGGTAGCTCTCAGGCAAAAGGGAAACAGAATATGAGGAAAAAAGGCTTTGGAGATTGCAACACCAGACTTCAGACCACTTGTGCCTGTTGTGTCTGTTTTCCTAATGTGCCTGACTTCATTTTTAGTGTTATTCTCTTTTTTTCTCTTCTTCAAATTCCATAAATCTTCTTAAAGATTTTTTTTTCTCAGATCTTGTGTGACCTAAATAATAAACCAAATGACTCTTGCTCGTCCCTTCCCATGCTGTCAGTTATAGTGTCCAACCAAATAGATTTTATGTTAAAAATTTGGAACCGACAACATTTCCTGCAGTATCCTTCCAAGTGTGTTGAGTACTTGGAATCTGAAGTCACGAGACCCTGAAATGATCATTTTCAACCTAAAGTGAGACAAAGCAGAGACTGTTGACAAGTAGCAGAAGACATAATATAAAAGAGGCATTCTGGGGTGGGGCTCAGTGGTAATGCACTGGCCTGGCATGTGTGAGGCATTGGGTTCGATTCTCAGCGCTGCATATAAATAAATAAAATAAAGGTCTATCAATAACTAAAAAAATAAAATAAAAAAGAGAGGCATTCTAATAGACACCAATCTTCGTAACAAAAACAACTAAAAGTGTGGACAAAATAAAATAAAAATCTGTTGGAAATTAATTAAGCTGTCAAAATAGCCAGCTTCCAAGGAGTCAATGTCTCTGGGAGAGAGTAAACTCATTGAAGTAAAAATGACATTCTATGCTACTTTTGGCCTCAATATCTTTGCTGATTCATTACAATCATTGGCTTACAGACAAAAATAAAATCAAGAGGGAAGAGTTGGCTAAAGAGTGCAGAAGCTGGACATAACCTTCATCAGCCTTGTGAAGCTAGGGAGAAAAATTTTGGCATTCAAAATTTTTTGAATTCAAGCTAGTGAGACAGCTTGCAAATGAGGGGCCAGCACTTGGAAGGAGAAAGAAACTTGGAGAAGTAAACCTGATAGTCTGAGCTGCTTTTACCTGAGAATCTGAGAAATTAAGAGAAAAACAGTGACTAAAACCCTGCAAATTGAAGTATACTTGTCAATAACATACTTAATAAACTAGGAGATAAAAAGTGGGAGCTAAGAGCCAACTAAAAGGGAGAAAACCTTAGGAAATTGTCTTATTTTCAGTTGAGGCATCTAAAGGAATAGACAGGTAGATCCTTAAAAAGTCTATTTATAAGATGGGAGTAGAGGCACATACCTGTAATCCCAGTGACCCAGGAGGCTGAGGCAGGAGGATCAACAAGTTTGAGGACAGTCTCAGCAACTTAGATCTTGTCTCAAAGTTAAATAAAATTAAATTTCAAGAGCACTGGGGAATGCAGCTCAGTGGCAAAGTGTCATTGGGTTCAATCCCCAGTACCAAAAAAAAAAAAGTCTGATTAGAATGTCTTGGTGTGGGACTCTTTTGAGTTCATCCTACCACGTGTCCATTGAAATTCTCAATCTGGATTTCTAAGTCCTTCTTCAGTCTTGGGAACTTTTCTGCTATTGCTTCTTTGAAAATATTTTCAGTTCTTTTCTCTCATTCTTTTTCTTTTAGTAATCCCATAATGCATAAATTATTCCCATAGATCCCCTAAGATATCTTCACTTTTTTTGTGTGTTTTTCCTTTTGCTCTTCAGATTGGAAAAATTTCAGTGACATGTTTTTGAATTTGCAAATCCATTCTTCTTTGATCTCATCAAATGTTAGATTACTCTATTGAATTTTTGAGCTTAGTTAATGTATTCTTCTGGTCTCTGATTCCCATTTTGTACTTTTTGATATTTTCTGTCTCTATTTAAATGTTGACTCTATTTGTTAATTGCTCTCTTCAGTGAGCATCTTTTATCTAGACCGTTCAGCTTCTGGATCCCAAGAGAAAAAGCTCCCATTATTGCTGGTACTCACAAAAGCTATTGGAAAGATGCCATTAGTGGCCACACAGGAGTGTCTGCACTCCAGGTAAGAAACCCTCTATTTCATATTCATACTGGTTAAGGTGAAACCTGTGGATGTTTGCTTGTATGCCTTAAAAGTGCATTTTACCAGAAACCATAGAGATCCAGACTTCCTGCAGAGACTGTCATCTTCCCAGCAGTAAGAGGGTGTGGATCAACTCTCAAACCCTCATCCACAAAGTTACAAAGTTTGAACAAGGCTAAACCCCAATACTAGAATTTCCAATTTAGAACACTATACCACCCCCCACCCTACAGAAATACACAGCTTGCAATCACCCAAATTGTGCTACCCCACCCTTACAGGGAGATTGAAAGCTGAGATGTACTACAGCCAGCTTTGCCTCCTAGTCACAACAGCTGGCCGCTAAGTGAAAAACACAAAGGTGTCGGACTTAACAACCCCAAACCCTGGACCTCAAGGTCACAAAGCCAAATATACAAACAGAATGAAAATCCATCCCTATCAACAGTTTTAACCACCTCCGTTTAACTAAACCTTGTATTTCTCACTAAAAATTTTTTTATTATTTTTTACACACTCCCATTTTTATCTATATTTTATTCTTTTTAAAAATTTAACTTTTTCAATTAATCAACAAGTGCACGAAAAAATGCTCACCATCTCTAGAATTCAGAGAAATGGCAAATTAAAACCACTCTAAGATACCATCTCACTCCAGTAAGAATGGCAGCCATTATGAAGTCAAACAACAAGTGCTGGCGAGGATGTGGGGAAAAGGGTACACTTATACATTGCTGGTGGGACTGCAAATTGGTGCAGCCAATTTGGAAATCTGGGAATGGAACTACCATTTGACCAAGCTATTCCCCTTCTCAGACTATTCCCCAAAGACCTAAAAAGAGCATACTATAGAGATACAGCTACATCAATGTTCATAGCAGCCCAATTCACAATAGCTAGATTGTGGAACCAACCTAGATGCCCATCAATAGATGAATGGATAAGAAAAAAGTGGCATTTGTACATAATGGAATATTACTCAGCACTAAAAAATAACAAAATCATGGCATTTGCAGGGAAATGGATGGCATTAGAGCAGATTATGCTAGGTGAAGTTAGTCAATCCCTAAAAAACAAATGCCGAATGTCTTCTTTAATATAAGGAGGGCGACTCAAAACAGAGCAGAAAGGAAGAGCATGAGAAGAAGATTACCATTAAGCAGGGATGAGGGGTGGGAGGGAATGGGAGGAGAAGGGGAACTGCATGGAAATGGAAGGAGACCCTCATTGTTATACAAAATTACATATAAGAAGATGTGAGGGGAAAGGGAAAAAAAAGAGAAATGAAGTACAGTAGATGGGGTAGAGAGAGAAGATGGGAGGGGAAGGGAGGGAAGCGGGATAGGAAAGGAATAGGAAAGGCAGCAGAATACAACAGATACTAGTATGGCAGTATGTATAAACGTGGATGTGTAACCAATGTTATTCTGTAATCTGTACATGTGGATAAATAAGAATTCATACCCCACTTGAATCAAATGTATGAAATATGATATGTCACGATCATTGTAATGTTTTGAGCAACCAATAAAAAAATCTTGACTTCAAAAAAAAATTAACTTTTTAAATTTTCAAACAAAATTTTATTACATTTTATTACTTTTCCCATTATGCATGATTTTGTATGTGTATATGTGGGTTTGTATGCCTGTACTCATGTTGTGGATAGGTTCAAAAAGTGGATGTATATTCATGTAATTTTACTTTTACATTAATTGCTTTCTTCTGTAATTTTTTGTCATTTATCCTTGAGTTGACTTAGGTTAGGTAGAATTATACAAGGATTTGAGTTATTTGATATTGTTTTCTGGTTTGTTTATACCTTCCATCTTGCTCCTCTTTCTATTTCATTGTCTCTGTCACTAACAGCCCAATTTTGCTGTTACCTCTTCCTCTCTTTCTTTTAAAATTACTTTCAATTAATTTCTTTTTTTTCTTTTTTTTACAGTCAGCATCAGCTACTTATCTCCTGTCTCTCTTCTGATTATTCTTTTAAATATTTCCATCTTCTTTAGCCTTCCTACCCTATTTTCTTCCTACCTTATAGTTCTTTAAAAAAAGCATAGCCCCACTAACAGAATTATATCATTTATGCAATTCTAACCACATTCATATTGTGATTATTAATACAGTGGATGACATAGTAGACAACTGCTGTCAAATGCCTGATCTATTTCACAGTTTTTATTGTTGCTTTTGAAGTTAAATGCTGACTTCACCATGCCTATATAAATGGCAATATGAGTTATAGATGTCAAAGGAGACACTGAATATTTATCTTAAGGCTGTACATCCATTGCTGACATTGTGCTATTCCTGGATTCCCCCTCCCTCTGAGAGGTGCTAGAAAGTGATTGGAATACTTCAAGATCATAACTTCAACATCACAACACTCACAACTCAGTCAAGAAACAGTGAACCTCACCCCACACATGAAGGAGGACCATCTCAGCCTTAACTTTAATCTGACTAATAAATTTACAGAGACAAAAACCCTAAACCAACAACCAGGCCCCAAAGAGAAACAACCAGAGGACAACTTCAGGTCCCACCTCTAGAGACCTATCAAAAACAGAGCAAAGTTCCAAAAAAAAAAAAATTAAACATTAGAGTACACATATGTAAAACAGGAAGGAGGTTCTATCTCACCTGATGTGCAAGTCTAAGACATCTGAAAACATGAGGAAACAAGCAAATAAGGCTACCCCCAAGATTGATGGTCCCTCAACAAAGGACCCATCGATATCAAGTGAATGAAAATCCAGGGAAGATTCATAAAAAACTGATTATTAAAATGTTCAATGAACTAAAGTAACATCTAAGGAGTGAATTGAGAAAGCAAATACAGGAGTTGAAAGACCATTCATAAAGAAATAGACATGTTGAAAATAAACCAATCAGAGCTCCTAGAAATGAAAGATGATGAATCAAATAAAAAGTTCACTTGAAAGCATCACCAACAGATTAGATTGCCCAGAAAATATAACTTTATTGTTGAAGACACAACATCAGGCCTTGAAGACAGCGTATATGAACTTGAATACATGGTACTCAAAAAAGGAAAAAATAACAATAGAACATTATCAGAATATACAAGAACTCTGGAACCACATCAGGAGACCAACTTAAGAGACATTATGATAGAAGAGCACATGAAGATACAGACCAAATGCATTAAGAACATTTTCAATGAAATACTAATGGAAAATTTTCCCCATATCAGAAATGAGATAGACATCCACCTACAGTATGTATACAGAACTCCAAATAGAACAGATCAGAAGAGAATTTCTCTAAGACACATCATAATCAAATGCCTAACACAGAAAATAAAGTGGAAAGAGAACGAACAAGAAGATATAATGATAGTAAGTATATATTCCCCAAATATCAGCTCACCCAACAATATAAAGAAATACTCCTTGGCATGCAATCCCAGGAAGACCCCAATACAATAGTACTGACTAATTTCATCACACCCTTATCAATAGATAGGCCATCAAAGCTTAAAATCAACAAAGATATTTTCAGCCTAAATAGTACTATAAATCAAATGGATCTAAAAGATGTCTACAAAATATTTCACCCCCAAACAGCAGAATTTACCTTCTCAGAAGTTCATAAAACATTTTCCAGAATAGACCATATTCTAGGTTGCAATTTAAGTCTTAGCAAATAAAAAAATGACATTACTCTGTGCATCCTATCAGTTCATAATGGAATAAAATTAGAAATCAACAGCAAGAAAAATAAAAGATACCACATAAACACATGAAAATTGAATAATACTCTTTTATATGAAGAGTGGATCAAAGAAGAAACAAGAAAAGTAGTCAAGAAATTCTTAGAAACAAATGATAATACAGATACACTATATCAAATACTTGGGACAGTATGAAAGTAGTTCTGAGAGAAAATCTATAGCATTAAGTGCCTACACTAAAAAAAAAAAATTTCAGATAAATAAGCTTATACTCAACCTCAAGGCCATAGACAAACTAGAAAAAAAAATAATTTCTAAATCAGTAGAAGACAAGAAATAATAAATATCAGTGTTGAAATTAATGAAATTAAAAATTTAAAAAAGTATACAGGATCAATATAATAAAGAGTTGGTTCTTAAGAAAGAAATAAGATGTTTAAACCCTTAGACAAAATTAACCAAAAGAAAGAATGAGAAGATCCAAATAAACAAGATTTCAGATAAAAAAGAGACAATAATTAGAAACTATTTTGAAAATTTATACTTCACTAAACTGGAAAATTTAGAAGACATGGACAAATTTCTAGATAGATATGACCTTCCCAAATTGAACCAGGAAGATATAAAAAATCCAAACAGACCAATATCAAGTAATTAAATTGAAACAGAAGTGCCCTTCAACAGATGAATGAATAAAGAAAAAATGGTATACATACACAAAGCAAAATTACACTGTCATAAAGAGGAATGACTTTATGACATTTGCCAGTAAATGAATGGATCTGAAGTCTATCAGGTTAAGTGAAATAAGCCAATTCCCAAAACACCAAAGTTGAATATTTTCTTTGATATGTGGAAGATAACCCACAAAAAAAGGGTAAGGAGATATTAGAAGTTCAGTGGATTAGACAAAGGGGAATGAAGGGAAGGGAGGGAGAATGGGAAAAGGAAAGACAGGAGAATGAATCTGACATACTCAGCATCCAAATTATGGAATCAACCCAGAAGCTCATCAATAGATGAATGGATTAATAAAATGTGGTATATATGCACAACGGAGTTTTACTCATCTGTAAAGAAGAACATTTGCTAGTAAATGGCTGGAAATGAAAAACATCATGCTAAGTAAAATAAGTCAAACTCAAGAAATCAAGCATCACATGTTCTCTCTCATACATTGGAGCTAGAGCAAAAGAAGAGAAAGAAGATGTAAGTGGGGGTCGTTTGGATATCATAATGACATACTGAGATCAGAGGAGCAGAAGAACAAGGAGGAGGGAGGGAGGATGGGAAAGGGGAAGAAATAAAGGAATGCATTTATCAAAATCATGTTATATGTGTATATAAGTGTACCAAAGGGAATTTCTTCATGAGAAGTACTAATCACACATAAATGAGCAAAAGGAAAATCAGTGGAGTATATCAGGGAGAGTAGAAGGAGGAAGGAGGAGAGGGAAGGGTGAGCAATGGGATTGAAATCATGTTAATTGTATGTAATATTTTTGTCAAAAGCACCCAAGTACCATGTATAACCATGTATACATACTGTGCATAATACTCTAATAAAAAGACAAAAGAAATAGTTGCATAGATGTTTCAGGTATTGAGGTTATCTCACATAGTGGGTAAATGTAACTTAATGTAACTAATAAAATTTTAAATAAATAATAAATGAAGAATTTCTGCTGAGAAAAGGATCATTCTGTGTTTATTTTTTTATTTGAAACAATGCTGTAATTAATCTGGTGAAATTTATTCATTCTTATTTCATTCTGAATATATATTACTACAATTTCATTTATAGTAACAAATAATTGTGTGTTTGATTTTCATTTTCATCATTATGGTGTGGACATGTGGAGCTCTTGAAGAAGTCTTATGTTGTTATAGTCACAAATTTGTTCATCTGTCTCTACAAAGTAAATGTGCATAACCTGTGATTGAAATTTATATTGTAAATGTACAATACAAATGCACAAATAGATGACCTACAGACAAATTCAAGAATCTGCACAGAAATACCTTAATTTCCAGTGTGGGAAAGTGAATTTCCAACTACAGTAGGATGGATAAATTGTGGCATATTTATACAAAGGAATACTATGTGGCAGTGAAAACAAACACAATCTTCGAATACAATTAGTGATGAATCTCACAAAAATAATATTGGGTGGCAGAGGCAAGACATAAGAAACTGCATATTACATAATTACAACACAGACTGCACAATCTCATCTATGTGAAGTTCAGAATCTACTTATTTATTTATTTAGGTACTGGGAATTGAACACAGGAGCACTTGACCACTGAGCCACATCCCCAGCCCTATATTGTATTTTGTTTAGAGACAGGATCTCACTGAGTTGCTTAGAACCTTGCTTTTGCTGAGGCTGGCTTTGAACTCGTGATCCTCCTACCTCAGCCTCCCATGTTGCTGCGGTTACAGGCATGTGCCACTGTGCTCAGCTAAAATTATCTTATGATAATAGAAATCTCCCTTTAAGGAGAAGAGGGCCAATACCTGAGAGTGGTAAAACAAAGACTTTCAACTATGGAAACACTTCTGCTTACCAATCTGAATGAGGAATCCACTTGTGAATTCATCTTTTGAAAATCCTTTAAACTATACACTTAGGACTTTTTTACATCTATAAAACAATTTATTTACTGGGGGAAAATGAAATAGAATATACAGAGGGAAGCTGAGATTCAAAACCAAGCAAGTCCAAATCAGTTCCAGAGGAGATTACTGGCTCCCTTCTTCTTACTTGCATTTCTATGAAGCCAATTTTTTCCCTTACTTTTGGTTTTGTGGGGTCTCTTCCAACAATCCATCCTTGCCTTTTGGTTTAAGTGAGTTCTCTCAACAAGTCTTGAAAGCATTTCCCTAATGTGGGACATTCTAAAGGAAAACGTTGAAAAAGTATTTGCTGAGAATAACCTAAACCCACACATTGAAATACAGTGTTTATTTTTGTTGTATCTTTTAATTACAAGAAGCTACAAACTCTCAGAGCTCTCTGACCATAACACAACTATCAAATACTGTAAAGAAACATTACACAAAAATCGTAGAGATACTTTTCACAAATATTTGATTACTTTATAAGAACAGATTAACTTAAGTAAATTAAATGAAAAATAACTACCTTATCTGAGCTCTTTTCATTAAAAGAATGGTTGCATTAAGACAAAATAAGGAAATGCTCCATTTCTTATCTCACATTAAGGATGCGGATCAGAAAACAGATAAAACAGGTAGAGCCTAAAGTGGCTAGATTTATGTGTTTGTGATTTAAGACTACTAATCATAGCATTTGAAGAATTCATAGTTTCTGAGGATTTTCAGAGTCAAATGGTCAACTGTATTCAATGATATTTGGTCCCATATTTATTTGAAATAAAGCAAAAGAAACTTTCAATGCATCAAGTTTATCTGAGAGGGAATAAATTTATGCAGCTTACGGTGACTTTATTGGCAAGCCTCCATTGTTTTGTCTGTAATCCATAGTTATAGCAATACAACTCCAGCAAGAAAAGGTGTGTGTAAACATTCCTACCTTGAAATTCTTGAACACCAGGTCATTTACTTTGTAAAGGGATTAAACTGCAGAGTTGTAAGAGGCTTATTTTGCCTGGTTATTAATTTAACATTTCAAAGCCTCTATTCACAAGATTTGTTTAATTGAATATTAACATGCAAATGTTTAAGGTACTTCCACATTCAGTATCTCTATCAACTCTCCAAAATTGCTCAAAACAGGAAAAAAAAAAAAAAAAAGAGGATCCTAAGCTTATTCTTTCAGGAAGGAAAGTGAACACAAGTTTGAATGCTTAGCCCAAGGAGATGGTTTTCTTAATGAGCAGAACCAGGACTGGAACAGATTTCTTCCCTTCTAAAAAACCACTCTTGTCAATAATTATTATTGCTACATATTAAGTAGATAAACAAATCAACTTACATTCAGTCTCTATAAGAATAGACTTTTCTCTATGTAACTTGTATCTGTTATTCCCAAATGAAACAACACATATTAGAAAATACATTTTAACACAAATTCATGCAAGTGTTTTGTTCATATTAACTCTTTTATTGTTAAAATTTATGTCAATAAGTGACACACAGAAGTTTATTTACATATATATGTGTATGAGTATGTGTGTGTATTTGTGTGTGTGTGTGTGTGTGTGTGTATTTCCACCAAGACACAGGGCAATTTAATATGTATCTAAACAGATTTTTTGTTGTTGTTTATTGATATCATTGTTCTGAATGAAGACTACTCAACTGTTAAATTTCAGTATATGTACACAATAAAAATTCTAGAATGCTGGCCTGGGGTTGTGGCTCAGTGGTAGAGCACTTGCCTAGCATATGTGAGGCAAAATGGGTTTGATTTTCAGTACCACATATAAATAAATATATAAAATAAAGTTCTATCAACATCTAAAAAAAATTTTAAAAAGAATTCTAGGATGCTGCTACTACTACTAAGGTTCAAATAATGAGAATATTAAAAGGTGAGATATTGATTGTTTCCCCAATATGTATGTGTATATTTTATAGACCACTGAATTATTGCACTAAGCTTCCATTTTCTTTTATCTTTTTTGTTGGTGCATTATAATTACACATAGTAGTGAGATTCATTATTTTATATTCACATATGCAAATAGTATGACAATATATAACCTGACCAATATCATTCCCCAATATTTCCCCTCTCCCTCCACTCCCGCCTTCTCCTGGTCCCTTTCCTCTACTCTTTTAGATGTTTTTGATTTTCCTGAGATCTTTCCTCTCTCACTTTTATTTTCCTTTTTCCTCTCTAATTTCTATGTATGAGAAAAAATATATGACCTTTGATTTTCTGAGTTTGCTTTATTTTACTTAACATAATGGTATCAAGTTTCATCTATTTTCCTAAAAATGTCATAATTTTATTAATCTTTATGGTTAAATAAAATTCCATCTTGTATATACCACATTTTCTTTATCTGCTGATGGATACCCAGGCTGGTTTCATAGTTTGACTATTGTGAATAGTTTATCTATAAACATGGGTTTGCATGTATCACTATAGCATGCTAACTTTAATTCTTCAGGAGAGCAAGAAGAGATATAGCTGGGTCATATGGTGGTTCCATGCCTATTCTTTTGAGGAAGCTCAAACTGATTTACATAGTTGTGCTAATTTACAATCCCAACAGCAGTGTAAAAGTATTCTTCTCCCCCCCCCACCCCCGATCCTTTCCAGCATTTATTACTCTTTGTATTTTTGTGTTTCCCCCTTTTTTTTTTTTTTTTTTGGTACTGGGATTCAACCCCATTGGGATCTACCACTGAGTTACACCATGGTCATTTTTATTTTTTATTTTGATATAGGGCCTAAGTTGCTTAAATTCCCACTCAGTTGCCCAGACTGGCCTCAAACTTGCAGTCTTCCTGTCTCAGCCTTCTGAGTCACTGTGATTACAGGTATGCATCATCCCAATTAGCTTTGTTTGTATTCGTGATGATTGCCAGTCTAAGTGGAGTGAGATAAAATTTCAGTGCAATTTTGATTTGTATTTTCCTAATTGCTAAAGATGCTTAGGTGTTTTTTGAATTCTTTATATATTCTGAATATTAATCCTCTGTCAGAAGAGTAGTTAGTGAAGATTTTCTCCAATTCTGTAGGTTCTCTCTTCACATTCTTGCTTCCTTTGCTGTGCAGAAGCTTTTAATTTGATGCCATCCCATTTATTAACTCTTGATATTATTTTTCTGAGACTTGAGAGTCATACTGAGAAAATTGTTAGATGTACTTATATGCTCAAGTATTGACCCATCTAGGACTTGCATAGTTTGTGGTAATTCTTAGGTCTTTAATTCATTTTGCATTGCCTTTTGTGCAGGGTAAGATATAAAGATGTAGACCCATTCTTCCACATATGGTAACCAATTTTCTCAGCATGATTTGTTAAAATGGCTATCTTTTCTCCAATGTATGTTTTGGGCATTTTTATCAAGGAATAGATGACTGTATTAATGTGGGTTTGCATCTAGGTCTTCTATTCTGTTCTACTGGTCTATGTGTCTGTTTTTATGCTAGTATTATGAAGTTTTGTTTGTTTTTTACTATATCTCTGTAGTATAATTTAAAGTCAAGTATTTTGGATTGCTTTTGTGGCTAAGAATTTCTTTGGCTATTCTGGGTCTTTTATTCTTCCAAATGAATTTTAGGACTGTTTTTCTACTTCTATGAAGAATATCATTGGTATCTTGATAGGGATTGAAATCTGTCTGTTGCTTCTGATAGTAAGACCATTTAACAAAAATTTCTGCCTATACATGAACATGGAAGAGTTTTTCATCTTCATGTGTTTTCTTCAATTTCTTTAATCAATGTTCTATAATTTTCATTGAAAAAGTCTTTCACCTCCTTGGTTAGATTTATTCATAGTTTTTGTTTGTTTGTTAGTTTTGAGAATATTGTAAGTGGGTTGCTTTCCTGATTTCTTTTTCAGTAGATTCATTGTTGGTGTATAGAAAAGCTACTGATTTTTGTACATTGATTTTTGTACATTGATTTACTGATTTTTGTACATTGATTTATAATCCTACCAAGAGTATAAAAGTGTTCTTCTATTTTCCAGAAGTTATTACATCTAGCAGTCTTCTGGCAGAGCACATTGGATCTTCTACATATAGGATCATATTCTCTGCAAACAGTGAGAATTTTATTTCTCTCTTTTCTATTTTTATCCCTTTATTTCCTTTGATTGCCTAATTACTCTGGCTAGCATTTCTAGTACTATAAAGAATAATAGTGATGAGAGAGGATAAACTTGTCTTATTCCATATTTTAAAGGAAATACTTTGTTCACTATAATGTTATTCATCAAACTGTATTTTTCCATTTCTGTGTGTTTTATTGTTGTTGTAGTTTTATTCATTTTTGTGTTGACTTTTAATTTGATTTTATTCTCACCAGATATGATGCAAGATAGTACACTGAGTTTTGTATTTGCCAAGAGTTTTCTTGTGGCCTATAAGATGGTGCATTTTGAAGACAATTCTATAAGGATTTGAGAAGAAAGTGAACTTGGTTCTTGTTGGATTAAGTATTCTATAGATCTCTGTTAATTGCATTTGATGTATAATTTCTTTTTAGGTTTAAAGAGTTTATACTGAGTTTTTGTCTGGATGACCTATCTGTTGGTGAGAGGTGTGTTGAGATCACACAGTATTATTGTACTGGGGCCTATCTGAGTCTTTGATTTGAGTGGTGCCTATTTTATGTAATTAGTGCATCACTGTTTGGGTCATAAATATTCACTATCATTATATATTCTTGTTGGATTGTTCCCTATACTAACATGAAGTGACCTTCTTTGTCTCTTCTGATTCATTTTGTCTCAAATGTAATTCAAGCTAAAAAGAAAAAAAAAAGTTCTTATTGAAAAAAGGAAAGGAAGAATCATCTCCACTAATGTGATCAAAACTGAACAAGGATAGATGTTCACTGCCATTTTTCTTGGGTTTTGTCCCCCTTAGAGCAGATGCTAGAATTGTTAAACCCTTCCTCTTTTTGTGTTGCTCACTAAGTTGCCAACTAGAGTAGCCTAAACCTGGAGCTGGTTAAAATAGTTCTCACCTTCCCTTCTCACCAGTATAACAAAGGACATAATGGGATATATTGTCGCTTGGAGTTTTGCCTGGGTATACCAGAGCATTGCACTACCAGGATGGGGCTTCTGGCTTAACTCTGATCAGGCCTCTGGACTTTGTTGGGTGCTGTCTACACTGGATACCTATCCTCCCTAAGGATAGGCAGTGCTGATCTCTGCTGGGCATCTGGATTTCAGGGTCCTCTCAAGACTTGTACAGTGAGGAAGACAACCTTCACGGGTCCTGCACACACCAACACCCATGAACACAGCGTTCCCAGGCTCAGTCCCTAAATGCAATAATGCCTGCCTATTCAGTTTCCCCACCCTCTTCAGATGGTCCTATGAGCTGCAAACTCAAAGGGAAAGCAAATTGTACTTTCTTCCATTTCCCTGACTTGAATTTCCTTAGATACAATATTCTCTGTGTCTGCCTCAAATGTGGTTTACTAGGCACCCCCTAGGGCATAGATCAGGTGCTTGCTGGGACAATATGGTAATATTTGCTCTGATCTCCTGAGTTCCCACATCAGAAAACTGCAACACTCTCTCCTCAAGATGGTTCCCCACCTGAGCTCTCTGCTAGACGATTGAGAAACAGCACTTTTCAAACAGCTCAATATATAGCCCTGCTTCAGCTAAGTTCGGACTGTTGTCTGTTCTACAGGTTTTTTCCATGCCAAATCTTTCCGTTGTGTTCTTTGCTGTTTGTGTTATCCCTTTCTTTGTGGGGAACTGGTGCGACTGCCACAGTTGGAATTGGTTTGACTCCAATGCACTCTTTGTTGTCCTTTGTTCAATGAACCCAAATTTCTGGGTATCTTAGAGCCTCTAACTGTCCTATATTTAATTTCAGTAAATTTCCTTTCAATTATCTTGCTGAAAAGCAGTACTCCCTCTGCTTGAAGCCTGAGCCATGAAGCACTAGAAATGTAGGCTTCCTCTAATCTGCCATCTTGAATCTCTCTAAGCTTTCATTTTCAATTGTTATTATATCCCTGAGTTTCAGCCCATCCTTCCTTTTATTGAGCACTTTCTTCCCTGATCTGTGTTGCACTTTACAAAAGGAAAGAGAGATGTAGAACACTGACCACTTTGGTGATACATTAAGCTCTTTTTTTTTTTTTTAATAAAAGGAACCCAATTTTAAACAAAGCCTTGCAAATCTTTTCCACTAGTTTGATCAACATTAAGACTTGAATACTCTCTTGACTAGACTTGGTCCACCTTATATTTCTGTGATTTATATTTCCCATCTCACTCATCTAATGCTTTAGTACCTGAAGGGAGAGCCTTTTTTTGTACTCACTTTTATATCTAGCAGAGTACCTAAAGAGAGAAACTTCCATAGAAGCCTCATTGCTAAGTGCAAATCTGGATAAGCTAGTTTTTCCTCTGTCAAAACATTTGTTTGCATGGCTGCTCACTTTCTCTCAAAGATGTTTCAGCATCTGGCTTAGTGTTTCTTAGTGGTCAATTAGAGAGGATTGAACTCTTAACTCTTTAGTCCTTCTCAACCAAAGAATTTTATGTTGGTAATTGAGGGTGGGGTGGGAAGGCAGGTAGACAAGACAGAAACCAGGCACCCAGAAAGTTTTAAAAGCATTGTAATAACAGGAATTTATAACTATGCCATATCCAAGTGCATTTTTAACCTCCTAAAATGTGTTTCTCCTTTTACTAATCACAAAAGCCAGTGTAAACTACTTAATTCCGCAATTACAAGATGAAGAACTAAAACAGGAATAGCCTTGGGGAAGAAGTGAGCATCCTCACACTCCATCCTCATTAGTGAGTATAAATGTGTCATCTCTGGACAACCCATTATGTATCCTTTATTTGTGTATTAATTAAAAATAAAGCTTGGTGGTAGCATGAATCTATATGACAAAAAACCATACAGTTCCCTAACTTCAAAAAATAGCATTTAAAAGGCAGTTTTAAGGTCTAATTAAAAAGGCATGTATTTCGGTACTACACTCCAGTGCACATATGCTCATGGCCCCGGGATTCCCAGGCTGCTTCTGAAACAGAACAGCTATTAGAACACTCTGTTTGGGATGGGATTAGGAGAGCAAAGGAAGAAAGTGAAGATTTTTCAGCAAGAAAAAGGATTTTTATTGTTTGCAGGGAATTTAAAATATATGCACCTATATGCGTGTCTTCTGAGAATTTGTCACATGTTTTAAAGGCTCAGTTTCCCACCTATGATTTTTTCCTAGCTTGTTCATTATTAAGGTCAACAGATGGGATTCCCTCAAATGTGAGAGGACATGATTAGATAGTGACTACACAAGAAAAATGAAGTCCTATTACAAATGGGAAAGAAAAGCCGTTCTACACTCAGTTCAGAAATGAAAGAAAACAGTTTTGCTTCATCTTCTTCTTTCTTTCTTTTTTCTTTTTCTTTTTCTTTTTTTGATTAGAGGAACTGATGCACATGTAAGACTTCACAAAACTTTCGTTCTTCTGATGATGTATTAAAAGCTTGCCTTATAAGCTCAAAGAAGACTTTGGGACTGTTTTCTTCAGGACTGTTGGAAGGTGACTGAAAGGCAATGCGTTTGAAATAGCATATATTGAAGTTCCATTAT
Organism: Ictidomys tridecemlineatus; assembly: GCF_052094955.1. NCBI lineage: Eukaryota > Metazoa > Chordata > Mammalia > Rodentia > Sciuridae > Ictidomys > Ictidomys tridecemlineatus. Next base: position 135,480,555 of record NC_135477.1, on the reverse strand, counting down.
AAGAGATAGGGAGACACAGAATATTGAATATTGTCCTGCTGACTCCTCATGTACTTTTAGCTCATTGTGAATTTAGAAAAGGGCTTTACTTTTGTGTGGCACATAGCTGAGCACCATGGTATGTAAGATTTGAGAGAGAAAGGACAAAGGGGCCTCCTCCCTTATCAAAGAAGTATTTCAAAGTAAGATGAAGTGTGAAATATTGTGCTCTCATTCTTCCTAGACCCATACATACTCTCATGAGCACAGGCAACTGTGATCATGTCAGAATATGAGCCATTTTAGCAGATGAAAACTAAATGATTTTTAGGTTTAACTATTAAATAAATAAATGAATGAAAATTATGAATAAAGCTAATTTATAATTAAATTATAAATTATAATGATCTTCCAAAAAATGGAAGATCATTTCTTAAAAAGAAAAAAAATGGCATTGAGCTACTTTGAATTGCAGTCCTTTTTTTATTAGTTGTTCAAGACAATACAATGATCTTGACATATAATACATTTGATTCAAATAGGGTATGAATTCTTATTTTTCCACATGTACAGATTGCAGGATCACATTGGTTATACATCCATGTGTATACATCATTTTATTCTTAACGTGAAACTTGCACAGGTAATTAAAACTTAGCGAAGAAATAGTGGTTTGCCTCCAGGATTTTATATATAGCACTGGAAGAGTCCACTCTGCCCATATTTATTCCATTTACTGTAGAGTAGAAGTGAAATTGCCACTGCCTGCCATCTTCAAAGTCCAGAATTTCTGGGCATCAGCTTAGCTCCCAGTATGCATATGCCTAAATAGTTTTAGCCAATTAGGAAGGCATTTACAATTTGCAATATTGCAATATTTGAAGACCATTCTTCATGGTATTTAATCTATATCCATGGTGTTCTTCAGTACAATACTTCTTTCAGACCAGCTACACATGAATTAGCAAACATAGACAAGTCAGGAGCTGGGATATTAAGTTCAAAAATAAATGTAAGGTTAGAAGGAAAGAGAACTTCCCCCCCAGAAAATTATAGCTGTTAGTGATCCTTTGCCATACTCAGCTCCACCTCTTGCACCCGTCTTCCACCCCACTTCTGTCTAAGGTATCTTAATTTGATCTTTATTCTATATGCTACTCAAAGAATGAAGCCCTCTGATGATAGTACTAATCAAGATAAAAGAAAATATGATGCCAGACTGGACACTCATTGTACCTGTTCCTAGTGAAAGAAAGAAATGTGAATCAAAGTGCTCTGTTAATCTTTTGATATTTTCTTTTCTTTAAAGCCCACTCACATGTATTCCTGGGTATTTGGTCTCAAAAACAAGTCTTATAAAGTGTTATTTTAAAGAATTTTTTTTAAGAAATTATAGCTTGTAAAAACAAATTTGCTGAATTTGGATAATCATGATGGATACATTTAAATGTGCCTTCCAATTCTAAAGACTGTTTTTCTTTAAAACATTAAAATTATTTGCTATTGACTCTATGTCACAAAATAAACAATAACACCATCCCCTTCTTTTTAAAGCAAGACTTGCAATTCTGGAAAGGAAATTCTCAGTTAAGAAGTAAAACATGCCTAACGGAAAAGCATGAGAATATTGCCTCTTTGCCATTTCTCTCCATTCCAAAAATCTCCCTGAAGCAACACAGGTAAGCCTGATTTACTTCTGTTATCTCTTTCCAGATAATCATGGGAAAAAACTGAATTCAACTATGGCTGTTTTTCTCCTTATATAAGCTGTTCTATTGCCATCGTAATCACTGGTAGTGACCCTTTCTTCCATCTGTTTTTTTTTCCCCCTCTTGCTGAAACTGTGCTTAGGTTTCAAAAATAGTGATCTCAAAATCATTAACCTAGAAAAGAACCTGGAGTTCATCCACTTCATTTATGGGATGTTAAAGCAGTCTTAAGGGTTTGCTAAAATAAACTAATAGTCTGGAGAGGAGAGGAGCACACCATCTGGACAAGCCACAGAGGCTGAGAACAGACACCCTAGGTCATTATTTTAGGTGAGCCTATTACAACAAGTGGAAATGACACAGTGTTTGGATATTCTCTTTCTTTACCCTATGAATCTTTCTACCATCCAAATGATGAGATAACCTAGCTAGAATAAAGAGGAATCCAGGGCTAGTGTAGAGAACTGGCATTATGAGTGATGGGACCCGTGATGAGAGACATCAGGATTTATGATTCCAGGGGAGCTTTGCCGTTCAGTTGGAGACTACGGTCCTCTCAGTTCATGGAACAGACTTGTGGAAAGGAACATGTGTAAATACATTTTCATATAATGGCTCATTCCCTACATTAAAAACATTCAGTAATGTAAAAGGAAACCCAAGTTGAACTCCATGTATGCCCCATTAATTTATGTTTTATAAGCAGAGATGCCATACTCTCTCTCTCTGGTTTCCTCAGTAAGAAATTTCCTTGAATGAAATCTAGGTTTTTCTCAACTGAGAAATATTTCCTGAGGCAGAACTGCTTGTAACTTACTTTTGTTTTGGAGATGAGGACATATTTCATACAGAATCCATTTTCTCATCTCCTGGCTACTTAGCAGCCCACTCTGACTGAGCTTCTGCCCCTTACATCTACTATAATAATTGTATTCTTTCTGCTAAACACAGGCTCATCCAATGCCACCTCACCATACCTGCCCTCATTCAATGCAATTGTCCTTCCCTTCTCAGAACATTCCCTTATTCTTTTTTTGTTTGTTCTAATTAGTTATACATGACAGTAGAATGTGCTTTGAGACATCATACATGAATGGAGTAAATTTTTCATTCTTCTGGTTGTACATGATGTAAATCACACCAGTCATGTAGTCATATATGTACATAGGGTAATAATGTCTACAATCCTTCCAACCCCCAGACCCCTCTCCACACTTGACTCTCCTGTACCTAATCCAAAGTAACTCTATACTTCCCTAGCTGCCCCCTTATTGTGAATTAGCATCTGCATATCAGGTAAAACATTCAGAATAGCATGCTGTCTTGCTCCTCTGACAGCCATTTCAGGTTTTGTTATTCCTTTTCTATTCCCTTACAATCAATTTTCACAGGACTTGGTTTATGGGCCCTCTCCAGTCACTAGGTAACAGCTTTTCTGATAACATTAGAAGCCATGCCTGCATAAGATTAAAGAGATTAAGTAAAAACCTTTTAGTCCTGAATTTAGAAGAGAAAATTTAGTATGAAAGTGTGATATATCTTATAGCCAATGGAGATTAGCAACAATGACTATCTCAAAATCAATAAGTACCCCGATTCTGGTCTCTAATACTATGTTCAACTGAAAAGAAGTGGAGTTCCTAAGAGAGATGGTTGACATCACGCATAAGGCAGGAAATGGGTCAAAATTCCCCCAGAAAGTAGTTTGGGAGGCTTTTTTCCAACATTAAATGAAATACTGCATCTGTTCTTGATCATCAATGGCTGCTAACCTCAGAAAAAGCAACATAACCAGACATTTATGGAAATACATAGTACCACCTATGAAATATTCTTGACTAAAAATAATCATATCTGAGCTTGGTAAAATCCTATAGTTCTAGGAACTAATTTATAGGAAATAACAGGGAAAGAGAAAATAATAAGGGAAATGACACTATGATGAAGCAATCAGAAACATCCAGTTTTTAAGCATCTCAGAAGGAATAAGAATTTATCAACTAATGAATTATAGAAAGAAAAAAAGGAGAAAGAGAAGAGAAAACTTCTAAATAAAAAAAATTCTTAAAAAATAACTCATTATAATCTCTTGACCTTATTCAGATATTGATTGAAAAAAACAATATGTAACAATTTTTGAGTAGTCAATAAAATTAGAACACCAATTGAATATGGGATAATTTTAAAAATTACTGTTACTTTATTTTAGCTGGGGTAATGATATTGATTATTTCTTTATAAAAAGTGCTCATCTTTTAGAAAATCCAGAACCTATTTAAGATAGAATTCACAGAACAAGGATTTGCTTCAAAATAGTTTAGTAGAATTAACAGTAGTGGAGGTAGGGAAGAGATGTGTTGAAATGGGTTTGACTTCCATTTAATGGATGTTTAAGCTTGATGAAGGGCATGTGGGTTCATTGTACTGGGCTCTTTATTTCTGTGTGCCTTTTAATGCATAATAATGTTTTGTTCCAAACTGTATGCTGCTTTTGGTTGAACGTATATCATTAGCTCTGCTCTCCTCTGAGCACAGAAGTTATTGTGCTTATACTTTGACATCTAAATATAAGTGGCTTATAGAACTCTATTTAGTATTGCAAAGTGCAACTCAAATTCCACAGGTCCCACTTAAACAACAACAGCAACAAGATCAGTAATTCCTATTTTCTACTAGTCATTTCCATTTGAGTTATTTTGCAGCATAGAACCAGTTGCTCAACCCGGAATCCTGGGTATAATCTCTGACCTTTCCCTCTTCCAAGCCTCTTCATTCAACCCATTGGCATAACATATTGATTGGTTCTACCTCTAACAGTTATGAAAACAAACCCAAATCACTCCTTCTACCTTCTTCCATAATCTAGGCTGCTATCATCCCTCTCATGGACTACAGCATTGACTATTAATTTGTCTTTCTTTATTCTATACTTGCCATAAATATACTCCTTTCCACAGAACAGATACAGTGATGCTTTATAAAGATGAATTGTATTGTGTTTAATGAAATCTCTAAATGGCTTATCCCTACATTTAGAATACAGCCTTAATTTACTCTGTGCTCCAAGGCCATAGTCACCTTTCAGTGTTATTTTACACTCACTCAATGGCAGCTCAATGAAGTCCAGACAGGTGAACTTGAACACTGCAAGTTTCTCCATGTCTGGCAGCTTGTAGCACATGCTGTTTCTAATCCCCAGGTTGAAATTCTTACACTCTATTCATCCCTGGCTTTTTCATTCACTACACCCTAAAATCTCTTATTCTTTATTTGCCCTAAGAGTATATTTTCCATTTCTTTCATTGTACTTACCTTGATTTATAATTATACATTTGCTTATATTTTAATCACCTATGTCTGTCACTAATCCTTGAGCTGCAGAAAAGTTTTATACATCAGTTGAGCACATCAGTGTGAAGTATTGTCTAGTAGAGAGTATGGGCTCAATAAATATTTCAATAAAGTTAAAAGATGGACAGATCCTATTACAGATCAGATTTGATGCTTGGGTTCCAAGTTTCCAAAAGGAGACCATTTGGAAATGTAAATATTTAAGCACTAATGTTTATGGTAAGTGTGGTAAACATTTTAAGGAAATATCTATTGTATACACGAGTTACAGGTAGTAATTCACAGTAACACAGTTTAATGATTAAGTATAGGTATGCTCAGATTGAAATTGAAATCATATTTATTTTGTTCAACTTAAACCCCTCATCACCACATCAAGGAAATAGTTATTACAGAAGAGAAGCTGAAAGTGCTCTTTGAAGTTTAATAATTGGCTATTTTTCAAATTTTGTGTTAAAGTGCCACAGGGGAAATAAAAAAAAATATTTATTTCTTCACTTTAAGTTATGTAGCTCTACATTATTTATGCATTCTAAATGTAATTTCATCTGTATTCTGATTTCAGACTTGTTTATCTTTACCATAAGGAGAAGCAAAGTTCTGAGAACATGAGCTCAATAGAAAGCATTCATGGTAATGAAATTCTCATCCTAAGGATCTTTTCTTCAATTTCCCTGTGGTATAAAACTGAAATCAGGGAAAAGCCTCTCATAGGCTTCCAAAATTCCTGCATGGGCCACGTGAAGTGAGAGTACACATTATAAACAGAGAGGTGCCACTTCTAAATGGGTACTGACACATAACTGAAGAGCAGAGGACTAGAATCCAGGGGAATCTCAGGATGGTTCTATTTCAGACACTAATGTTGGGGAAAATAAGAAATCAATGGTTCACCTGCAAAGTTTAAGTACCAAAGGTAGTGCTTAGATTTATAGCATTTTTATAAGGAAAGGATAAACATTTTCTATTCCGTTTTAAGTAATACCATTTTGTTCTAGGCCAGTGGTTCTTAACCTTGGACACACGTCTGAATAAACTAGAATTAAATTTTCAAATGCACCAAGTACATTCTAGACAAATCAAACCAGATTCTCTAGGATCCTGTGTCCAGATATCAGAGGGTTTTCATACTTCTCAGCTGATCCAAATGTGTAACTACTAAACTACCCTCTTTCACAGCCTTCTATACATAGCAGAGAACAATAAAGATGATTATAAAATGCACATATATACAGATGTTAACAGATATAATAATATATTGGTAAGATTCGTATACCCAGATATACAATTATATTAGCTGTATAGAGCTGATGCTTTTCTACCTCAATGTACCTATCTAAATAAATAGGATAAAGCATAATAAGTTATACTATAATGTTTTAAGCATGCATGGGCAAATCTGTTCTCAAATTTAAGTGAGCAAGCAGGAAGATATTTATCCTAATCCAGTGTCTTTCTCCTCACAACAGAGAAATTGCTTTGCTTTGAATCTCCCTTATCTCATCCCTTCCCTGTGGCCTCTGGAATTTTTTTTACCTAAATCTTCAGCTAATGAGGTGATAAATGAAGGTGACTGGATTTTGGATTGGACTAACAAAAAAGGAAGAGGAGGATCACTATGTTTCAGCCTCAGTAGGGTATAACAGGGCAATAAGAACTCTGCACCCTGAAGAAATTAATTTCCTTTAGTCTGGATACATGTTCTTAGTGATGCTTGTGCCGGGAGAGAGGGAAAGAGTTAAAAAAAAAAAGCACCACAGTTTGATGTACAATTATATATTTAACTTAAATTCAGCCTTTTCTGCTAATTTGTGAGTTCAGAAAGGAAAGATCATATATGTTTGGTCACTATTACACACTGAGATTATTAGAGAGATTGGCAGATAGCAGATACTAAAAAAACCAAAAACAACAACAACAACAAAAAAAAAAACTGCTGAATGAAGGAAGGAAGGAAGGAGTAATGGAGCCTAGAAGAATCCATGTTAGAAAAGAAGTTCAAAATTGGAAACTATCATAAGTTATGTAACAATTCAAACAAAATACATACCATGCAATGTGTCCACTGACACATAAGCTGAAATTTCCAACATTCTTGATGTATGTTATCAGTTTGACATCTTTTTTGTAAGACTTTTTTTTTAGTTGTAGATGGACACAATACCTTTATTTTGTTTATTTTTTTATGTGGTGGTGAAGATCGAACCCAGTGCCTCACACATGCTAGGCAAGTGCACTACCACTGAGTCACAACCCCAGCTCTAAGTTTGATATTTTAATACAAATTTAATTTAATAATCTCAGTACATATTCAAAATACTCCATTCATTTTTCCTAGTAAAATAAATATAATTTTGTTTCTCTAATTGTTGTTTTATTATTAAAAAGTGATTCATTTGTATGGTCATATTTTAATATTTTCTCCAATCCCAATTTGCCTTATATGCTCATTTAATCTTCCAGCCATATATTACATTTATAAATATTGTTTTCTCGTTGAACTAGGTTAAAAAACTTCAGGCTGTATACATTATGGTACTTAAATGAGCAAATATGCAATATCATTAATTTTGCTAACTTATGGCTAAGTGATGGTATACAAAGATTTTCATTACCTAGTGCTAACTGACAAAAGCAAATGAAAGAACAACACAGAGCATAACATCATGTCTATGAATAGATAGGGTCATGGAAAAATAAATGACTATCAAAATATATATCAAAATTCTAAAAGTAAGATAACTTTAAATTTTCATCATTTTACCAAACTTACTATAAGGTGTTTTTTACTGCCTTTTAAATAATATAGAGAATTGTCATCATAAGGACTATTATTTTTAAGTGATTTTAAGTAGTATTGCTCATTCCACTGTGCTATAAGATATCAAAACCTATAAGTAGTAATTTGAAGTAAACATAACCATATGACATGAGATAATTAAAAAGTTGGATAAAAATATGTTCTTAAAATTACTATATTGAAAATAAAGAGTGCTCTACTGTCCAGTTGGTCAATATTGGATCATTTGTCCACTAACAATGGAGATAAATATAGTTTTTAAAATATGTTGGTAAGGGAATAATTTTTTTCCACCATAGACATCCCTAGATGAAAAGAATTAGATGACTTCTCCTAGAATAAGTAGATTAAGAACTTCCAAGAAGATATAAAACTAAAAAGGTCATTGTTACTAGCATCTTTATACACACTGACAAAAACTGATTTAAAAAGAGCCATATTCTATAGGAGGTGGAAGAACAGGGAAAACAGATCTTCTATAAACATTTTCCAGACACAATAGTTTTTATTCAAGAAACTAGAAGAGATAATGTATGTTTTAGACAGAATTCTTTCAAAGTGAAACTTTACTTCACAGGAAGAATTGGCAACTTGTAGCACATATTCCAAAGATGACTCTGGCTCTGATTTTCATAGAGTGTCTCCTGACATGGTGTTTCTTCACTGTAGCAGACCACAAGGCACCTACCATGATGTCACCTGGTACAACCATTATTCCCAACCTCCCAGGAACCATTCATCAGTAATTTGTCAAATTCCTGTGCCTGATCCAACCATAAACCACCACCTCTAGATCATAGCACCCTTCCTTTGTAATACTTGGCATAATTACAATTTTACAGAAATGTGTGTTGTTATCCATGTAATGTCTATCTTTCCCTCTAGAACATAAGTCCCATAAAGTTCAGGTGCTATGCCCAGTTTTACTTACCACTATATACTGTTGTCTTTCATAATGCTTAAGCTACAGTAATCAGCTCATAAGTATTTGTGGAATAGTGAATGAATAAATTATGCTGAATGAAGAAGGGGAAAATGTATTTCAGTAAGGAAAGGTGCCAAAGTACTCCAGGAAGTACCAGTGTCATCTCTACCTTTAGAAGAGAATACCAGGGGGATGGACAGTCAGAGTCTCAGTGCTATGCAGGAAAATCCTATTGTTCTCCAATTATAAAAGAAAAGAACCTGATTGCCATTGGTCTGGAGAAAGAGACTGGAGTCAGGATCCATCAGGGAAGGACTGCAGATGAACAAGGCAAATTATCCTACGCGAAACCTATAGTGTGACATTTTTAGTCATATTAGGAAAAGTGCAGTTGCGTATTAAAAGCAAAACTCAGGACTGTATGGATTAAAAGGATACATACAATAATCCACCTAAGTAATTTTGTTAAGCATAGAATTTTTGATAAGAAATAAGATAATAATCTATAAAAATTTTGTTAATATAAATAAAGTGCAAAGGATAGAATTGTAGTAAGTATCTAAGTTAGAAAAATTGGAATAAGATCTAGACCTACCCTAACATGTTTGTCAGGTTTTATTTTGAAAAACAAAGGGATATACTTATTGGTTGTGGTTGTAGTGGACAGAAAAATAAATGAATGAAAAATGATTTTAAAAAACCTTTCTTTTCCAGGCCTGGCCCTAAGACATTATAAGCTTCTTGTCCTGGTGTTCTTCATGGAAGAAAGGCTGGCATCAGATGCTCTGTGATCTCTGTTAGTTTGCAATTTGTCCAGCTTTTCCCTTCTCACTAATTAGTTCTTTCAATAAGACAAGAAAGACACTGGATCAGGATTGAGATGTAATCCATGCAAACACTTTTATAGCTCTAAAATTTGCATAGGCTTCAGGGTTCTTTCAGTGCTGAGTTTCTGCTACTTGCCACCAATTCCCTTCCCTAGGGTTTTATATTTCCAGAAACCTAAATTTCATATTATGTTTCTGTTGCTTGTTTTGCTTAAAGAAAATGTATTTAATCAATGCTGGATGCAAAATAACACTTAGGGCCAAATTTTGTGAATTAGTAAAAAGTCTATTTAAGACCTTTGCTCAAGAGAGAATATTAAAACCCTAACCTATTTAATGTATCACTTACATGTATAAATTTTCTATGACTATCATTTTCTTTGCTCAAGAGAAGCAATCATGCCCTTCATTAGGAAATTTTTATACAAACAATCAGATAAAATTTTCAGCCATGAATCCTTAAAAAGTCATCGTGAGTATTGAGAAGTCTTATAATCCTTGGCACATGAGATTCAAATCCAGTTATACTAATTATGAACTTTATGCACTTGTATTATATAAATGCTCTTTGCCTCTATTTTCCCATTCTTAAAGTGAAGATAATAATAAAACCAATTTGCAGGCTTTTAGTAAGTATTAAATTAATTAATACAGTAGAATGCTCACACCAGTGCCTGTCATCAAGTAAGCACTCAAGAAGTGTATTATTAGTTGGAGTACAACCTTAAAAGTATTTGAGACTTTTATTAGAGAACAAGCAGAACAGTCCACAAACCATCTAAGTTATTGTTAGAGACTAAATAATTGACTGGACCTAAGGTCTGATCCAGTACTGCAACTCATGCGTTATGAAGTTTCCAGATTAGAGGTTGGACTTACCCAAAATCATTTGTGTATTCTCATCTAAGAACATGGCACTGTCAACCTGTCTCAACAGTAAATACAAAGAATCCTACAGGGAAGACCCAGGGAGATAAAGGTATCATAGCTCATGTCCCCATAGAGTATGACTCCTTGAAGATGGAGCGACATTGCAGAGACCCCTTTGTGCTTCAGACACACAGCAGGTACAGAAGTCAAGGAACAACAACTTTCCATTGGTTAATTTCCTGAGAACAAATGCACCAGGAGCCTCAATAGACATCTCTGCAGTTTTCAAATGTTTCTGAGAAACACTTTCCCTCTGATCTCTCAACTTCTACCTCCACCCCAACTTGCAAGGACTTCAGTTTACTTAGTGTGAGAAAAATGGTGTCTTTGTATGTAGAGGAGGGTTTACAATGCACAGAGGTATCCAGAAGTCCTGAAAGTCAGTATTTTCATTTTCTTTTATCTGCTTATTTATTGGTTCCCAGCTCCATTTCCCCATTGTGCATTGCTGAGAACTGACTCCACAAGGCTTTCTTGCCAAAGTTGGGAACTGCTGGAACCTGGAGGTATAAAAAGGGAAGTATCTACTTTGCTTTCAGTGATTTTCTTCCTCAGGGGTCAGATCGCCACATTGTTTCTAGGCTCATGGAAAAACCACCTTTTCATGGTCCCCAGTCCCACCAAACAGCTCAAGAACATGTTTAACTCCTGTTCAACAGCCTTGGCTCTAGAATGAGCACTTGGTGGTGGCAGCAGGTCTTGCTGCTAATTTCTAGGATGGTCCACGGTCCCTGTGTATCTCCAGGGCATCTCAACTTGTAGTAATAAGTCTCTAAATTAAAGTCCTATTGTTTTCTCTTATCCTTTTAGAACCCTGATATTGTCATGAGTATTTACCAAAGTATCCACCAATGAAAAAAGTTCTGTGAAAACAAAACTCTTATTGTATTTACTGGAGACAATTGAAGCTGTTGGGTTGTGTCCAAGTCACCCAGAAGGCATGACAGATTTGAATGGATCAGACATTTTGTAAAGATACATATTTACATTTCTATGCTTTACTCTGGTTGACTATTTCCCTTGATGAAATTAAGCAGTGGCTCAATAGATTCCACCCCACTTTATTCTATATAGTCACAGCCTTCATCTCATTTCAAATAACAGCTTTTCCCAAAGGAAGTGTCTCCTTTCAGGATATCATAATAAGCTAATGGACTGAGTGATCAATGTTGTGTGCGGTGGAACATTAGAAATGTGCCATAAAATATGGAAAACAATTTACCCACTCTCTAATGCAGGCAATTCTTGTAAAAACTATACATGAAAAACATGTACCCAACCATTTTTTTCATGCCTTACGACAAGATTAGATGCAATAAAAACCTTGTCTTAGCAAATCAGCACGTTAGAGGATGCTGTCAGCAATAACTTTGCAAAGACATGTCCATTACCAAAGAGGGGCATTATCCTAAATTTACTCTCATTGAAGATTGATGTCTGCTATAAGCCACCATCTGTCTCTAGATTCTATGATATTACAATGCTGTCACTCCACACAGTGGGGGCGGTTTGTGGCTTCTTGTTTTCTTTGCACTTTCTCTTTTAAAATTTGAAGATGAACAGGCAATTGTCAGAACAAAACAACAAAGTATGACTGACCATGTGAAGTGGAAGGATCAAGCCCAATCTCACTTATTTTCCTTAAGAAGCAAAATGCATTAAATGAATTGTTTGGTTATGATTGCCTCACAGTGATTTATTCAAGTGGATCATCAGCTATTTTTGACAAGAAAGTATATTTCAGCACATCTGGTCAATTTCACAATCCCCTAAACTAAATAACTTAGTGACATTTTACAAAGATCATAAGGATTTTCTTCATTTGAGTATTTTTTTAAAGGAAAATGCAATATATGGACTTTGTCTCCCTGCTTATTACCCACTGAATAGAACAGTTGTCTTTAGCTTTTTGATTCCTCTCCCTTTTCAGTAATGTTTCACTATTCTATTCCAATAAATGTTTATTTATAAATTACACATAAATTTTATAAATATATATGCTACTTTACTTAAATATTATATATATTATAAATACTAGCATATAAAATTATGGACTGAAAATACTGTACATAGAAGTGCCAGTATTTTTACCAACATATTTCACCCTGTTTTATACCATGAGCCATCTTGATCAGACTGCTGCGTTAGATCTCATAGCAGTCAGGCCATGCTGAGAATTCTACAGAGGTTCTGTTTAACTCTTTTTTGCTGGAGGTGGTATTACCAGGAAATAAAAAAACAAAAACAAAAAACAGAACACTCAGTTAAATATTGATAGGACATACTTACACTGAAAATAACTATTTATTATTTATCTGAAATTCAAACTTAATTGTGCCTCCTAAGCTAATTACTTATTTATTGGCTAAATCTACCAACTCTAGTTGTATCCAATCCCTTGAGTCTCTTCCTAATATTTTTCCTACTGATCCTGCCTGCTCCTCACCCAGCTCCATCCCCAAGCCAGAGATTTGGGGAATTATTACAGGACAAGATAATTTGCTATGATTTCTTTAGATCATATTTCCTATAATAAGTTCTATGTTTCCATACTTATCCTATCCCCACTTCTTAAAATAGAACATCACAAATGAGTCTTTATATATCATTAAAATGGATTGTGCACAAGCACATGTAGTATCACCTGGGTTAGTTCATTCATCAGTCATTCATCCAATGACTAATATATTTTAGTCATATATATTTATATAATATATTTATTTAGAATAAATTGGTCAAAAACTATTCTCAGTCTCATAGACATGGACCCAGTATTCATCCTATTAAGAAGCATGAGCTCTGATTCCACTTTTCTCAGAGTAAAATCCAACAAGCTAGAAATGACCCATGTGGTCTTACATGTCTGGCACTATGGCAGCCAAGAAAAAGCTCCTCTGTATGCCCAGGCTATATCTTCATGGCCCATACTTCTGTCGGGTATTATTCTCAATAAGACCTTAAAAAATACCACGTAAAAAATCAGCTTCATTTTAAAAATTATACTCCTTCCCATACTTATTATTCCTCTTTATTACTTTATTTTTCATTTTAGCATTTACCACTCACAAACTCTACATTTACCTATTAACTGTTTTTCTATCCTCTTGAAATATAATTGCTGCCAGGGTAAGAATTTCCTTTTTGTTCACAGCTGTAAGCCAATGCCTAGAAGAGTTCATTTACAACAGTGCCTGGAACAGAGTCAATGCCCAATAAGCACTTATTGAATAAATAAACCTCTGACCTCAAGGAGGTGAAGATCTTAGAAAGGTGACATAAATCAATGTGGCACATTACTTTAGCCTCTGAGCGACGGAAGGGCAGAGTTGTAAGGGTGATGTTTGTGCTGAATCCTGATAATTCAGTCAGGTTCAGGTAGCCCTATGCAGGCAGAACTGGGAGGCAGGTCACAGCAGACAGATTACAATAAGGGGCCAAGGGCACAGGTATGGAGCATCAAGAGTGGGAAAAATAAAAGAGGGACAACAAAAAAACGGTGAGAGTTTTGAAAACAGGGGATAGGAGAGTATGCAAAAACAAGTTGCCTATTGAATAAATTGGTCAAAAACTATTCTCAGTCTCATATTGTGTGTACACACACACACACACACACACACACACACACACACACTCACAAGTTCCAGGTTTATTGCTCACTCTATTTCCCTGCAAATCATATAAAGTAGGTAATTCCAAATCTAGAGGTAAAGACATTGGGGCTTGGAAAAACCTCAGTAGAATAATTTGAAGTAAGGCCTAACAAGTGACAGAAGATTCAGAATTTGAGGACTTTTCTGAGTATTTTCCCTTATGCTATGCTTCCCCGTGCCTGAACTCCCAGAATACCTTTTATGTGTGTAACTTGTTCACAGTACTGAGCATAATGCACGACCTTTCTCATTTGTTCTCTCTTTGTATAGTAATGAAGACCAGAATTTGTCACTATAAAAAGCAGTTAGGTATGCCTCACCTCAGGTCATCAGATTTGAATGAGGACATTAAAGCATGTTTCTGGATCACAATTTGCTGGCTTATTTCTAAAAAACATTAAAGGTAAATCTCCAGTATTTGTACTGAATCAATGTTTTGTCCATCTTTAAGAAATTGACTAGGGACCTTGGTCCAAGACAATGTTTCTCAACCTTGTTTTTCCCTTTGTTCTAAGAAGATTTCCTACACATTCTTTCCTTAATGCTTCTTTCTCTGCCACCCTGCTTTCCTAGTCCAAACTTGAAACTTTGATGACACAGATATACCATGTAACTGGTTATATACTGGAGCCCCTTTGAGAAGATATTATGATAACTAAGATTTTCGATATTTTTGACCCCCCAAAACCAATATTCACCCCTTTTAAGGTAATATAGCCCCAACTGAGCTTGCATTGTCCAGGGAAATATACGCAACTCAGTTAACTTTCCATAACTAAAAATATTATAAAAATACAAAATTATGTGAGCAACTCATCATTGGTAGAATGGACTGACTGAAATTAGAAATTCTGAGCTCTTGTCCTGTTCTACCTGTAATAAGTGGCACAATCTCAAGTAATGTAAAATTTCTGGTTTTCAGTCACTTTAATTTTAACATGAGAGGCTATACTGAAATAACTCCAAAATCCTTCCAGTTGAGAAACTTTATGAATTTAATGTAATGAATCCTCTTGGTGGTTCCTTTTCCCATTTGCTTTCAAAAGCTACATAATTTATAGAGTTTATTATATATATGGCTTCTTTTGCTGGTGAGAAGTACGTGTGCTTTTATGTGTGACCTGCATTTGCATTGTAAGACAACAGTAGTATATTTCCGTAGGTGTGTTGGAGAACATGATGAGCTTTAATTTCCTTGAAGGTCTCTGTAATCTCATCAGTCAAGGTCTGAATGATCTGATGTCACCAGACAGATAGATTTCCTTCACAGTTCTCGGTCAAAGGTACAGGTATTCGTGGAATTTCAACTATGCCACTACATGAATTAAAGTGGAGTAATGAATCAGTGCTATGTTCCATGGTTTTAAGTTAAACTTGACCTTTGGATCACATTTAACAGAGTATAATCAAAGGCCAGAAATCAGAAGAGTTTAAGTATAGTTCTCTTTTATCAAGAAAAACTGATTTTATCTAATTTGATTTTATATAGTGCTCAGAATTTAGAAAACTCTATAATAGCATCATGAGTTAGAGAAATCCATTAAAATATGAAAATGCTAGAGTGTGGAACATTTCACAAAACCTTAACATGCACAGATACAAAGTAATTTTATTATTTAATTTTATTAATTAATTATATTACACTCCTCTATTTATGGGGATAGTTCTTAGGACCTCGATATTGCAAAGATTAGATAAATGATTGAAGAATGAGTCATTTTGATTGTATCAAACAACTTCTTTGGGCAAGACAACTCTGCTAGAAATCCTGTATAATGAAGTTATCTTTATATTATGAGAAATTCACTTGACTCCATTTATTTTCTTCACAAATTTATGTCTGTGTTTCTTGTATTTAGATACTGGTGTTCATCTTCCCATTTCTCTAAGTCATTTCTAAATCCTCTGCTGTCTTCTTCATTTCTTTATAAGAAGGGGATTGCTAGTTTTTTAAATAATATCCCTTCAAGTAAGTTTAGATTTTTTATAACATTTAAATTAACATAGCCAAAAAAATAAATAAATTTTCAATTTTTTTAATAAATATTGACCATAAACTATTTTCACAATAAATCTCTCATGCTTTGATAGTAACAAAGTCTCTGTCTCTTTACTGTGTGTTATCAAAGACTCCCACCTCATCAAGGGTGAAAAGGGGAAGGAAAAAAGTAAGTAAAGGAGGTAAGGCATTCCATTCTGCCACTTATAAATTAAGTGATGTTCACAATAAGTCTGTAAAATTGGAGATTTTCTATTAAATTATAATACGTTAATATGTTCTATTCATCACAAATAAATCAAAAGATCATAATGTATTTTAACCTTATATTATTCCACTCTTGCAGTTTGCACAATTGAACCTGAGAATATGTTATTTATATGTGGAATTATCATGAATATTATTATTATATGTTATTTAAAATGTGATCTAAAAACATAGGTCTTCCTAGAAGATTATTCATAAATACAGAAATATTACTTTGGAAAATGTATTCATCCAGTAGAGCCTATTTTTTTGTTGTTGTTGTTTTAATCTTACAAAGTAGTTCCTTTTGAACTTAACCATTGCCACTGCTTTTTGTGAGAAATCTTATAACTATAAGGGTTATTTCAAATCCATAAAACAATGAACTGAATAGCACCTTTAAAGCCTACAAATATTAATGCAAAATATAGATCAATTATACAAATTTATTAAAACAGTTTGACAGGAAAATGATGGCATTAAATTCTGCAATTGTTTAGGAGGTACAAGGCTAAGGGAAGGTTTTATTTTGATATTTTATTTTATATGCTACAATGTAGACCTGAGCAAATTCAGGAAGGGAGTAGCACAGTACAAAAGGTAATTAGAGATTCAAGTGAGAAAACAAGTAATACTTGGATCAAGTTCCTTTACTAACTGAGATGAAAGTGAGATCAAGGGTCAAGGAGGACCATTTGTCTTGGAAGGATAATCCAAAAGAAGAGGAGATTAGGTAAGTAAAGAGAGGAATTTTGATCTGGAAAGGAAGTCTCTAGTATAAGTCTTGCCAATAAAAAATCAACGGCTGAGCTTATAGTTTCATATTCTCCATTACCTCAGAGCACAGACAAGGAATCTGTTGGTAGAAGCTGCAGTACACAGATTTCAGAGCATCTTAAGAAGCTCTTCCTAGCAATCCTTCCTGTCATAAATAGAAAGACTGATCTCCAGAGATACTGGGTTCTAATCCTTATCACATGCTAAGAAAACCTATTTGGCAGATTGCTACAGAAGATTCAAATATGGAACAAAGAAGGGACAGGTCAGGCTGCAAGAACAAAGTTCTTGACTGTAGTAGAGACTTCCAGAAGGCCAGTGGAGGAGCATTTATCCTTCTTGTGATGGATGACATTTTGCAGTAGTCTAGAAGAAGAAAATAGAAAATGAATAGTATGGAATATTTTAATTAAAGAATGGCAAAGTAGAAGTGATAACAATTGTAAGGGAAAACAATAAGACTTGAGAAAAAAATGGTGACCCAGAAGAATGGAGTTGAAAAGATTAAAAGTTCCAATGTCTCAAGGCTCATAAGGTCCATGAAATTTTCCTTTTTGAAAGAATATTTCTCCTCCTTGCATCTTGAAATTCTACTTTTATTAACCAATTTTTCCTTAACACCCTGACCACATACCAGGAGCTGTGCAAGAACTTGGATGATAAATTTATTCAAAACTAGCCTGGAATATAGACTGTCTGAAGCAAGTCAGTTAAATTCTGTCTTAGAAACAATACAGAGGGACAATAATCTCATTATACCATCATGAGTAGTGTCTTTTAGTTGAAAAAATATTTCTTCCTAGTGGCTACATTTCTCAATAAGTTCTTTAAATTATGTCTTGCATGCTTGGCAAATTAAATGGAAATTTAAAAAGTAAAATAAAATAAAAGCCTTGAAAGTGATGGATAAAATGACAGTGTATAACACTTAAATTTTAAATATACTCAAATTATATCTAAGTTTAAATCCTTCCCAACTGCCCTGAAACTTATTTTTCCACTTTGATTTAAATGAGATTATTAACTATATAAATTTGAATTAGGCAAAAATAAATTTGAATAGATTAATTCTTCCATCATTGATGCATCATTAAACAGTACTTCAAATTCCAGTTGAAGACAGAAAAAGCTGTAACAATAAAGTATAGTCAGGAGGCAGTTGTAGGAAGCTTAACTAAAGGAAAAATACAAGGACTGTCTTCAAGAGCATATCCTCCTCAAAACACATGCCGAGCCTTAGATAGTATGTGGAAACAAAAACTGAGACAGACCCTCACCCTTTTACGTCATTAATAAGACTTTAGGCAAATATTCCACCTAAGAAAGCTAGAGTTTTCCTCTCATGGAGATACAACTTGCTATTATCACAGAACCCAATCAGTTTTATTTTACAAATAAAATATATAATCCATCAGGAAAAAAAACTGTAGATAAATTGTGTGCCTTACAACATATGACCCTAGCATCAATATCCCTATAGATAACATTTGTCACTTTTAAATCAAAAGCTCTAGTCATCGAATATAAGGAAATCCAGTTCTTGTAATAGTAACGTAGTAGAGGCTGTCAGCACATGACAAATTGGTGACTGATGTGAAATGAGAGTGGAGAGGGGACGTGATGCAAATTTGTCATGACTAGCTGCAGAAATAAGAAAACACGTGAATCATAAAATGCTGGAATTTTATCAAGACTTAAAATATGGCCTTTCTCCTTCAAATATACATACCTGGGGGAAAAAGGTGAACATTTTGTAGGAAGAACGAATAGTCATTTCAGGAATATTCAGTAGTCACTCTTGCTGAGTCTGTTTCTTTTTTATTCTTAGAATGTATCATAATCAGTAAATAAAGGAAATATGACTTATTGAGTCATTTCAATCACCTTAGAGGCAATGTAGGAGATGACTAGGAGATGAAGTAGAAAACAGATGTGGATCTAGGTAACTTTTGTTCTTAGCACACTTACTGGACATCAGCAAATGTCCATCTTAGTAAATAACGTTATAAACCTTCACTAACACAGTCCTTTAAAGAAAGGTACTTCCTATATCAAGAATTGACTCTCACAATTTGTTCAAGGAAGCACACTTTCCTTCAACTAGATTATAAAACCTTCAACACTAACATCTAATTATGCATTTCCCCCATGGTCTAATACAGTCTTGTTCATAAAAAAGAGAACTGCGTGGAAAATACTTGTAAATTAGATTGGAGGGCCTGCCAAACCAAACTCTTCCTCCCAATCATTGCTGTTTCTTCAGTGCCATATTATCTTTTAATGAAAGTTAAAGCAAACAGTCAGCCTTTTATTTTAAATAATTCAGATGGATTCCTTAGTTTCTCAGAAAGGATGCTTCATTAAATCCACACCTAGCTCTAGACCAAATCTTTAAATGCATGATGTCTTGCTACAATGCTCTCTAGCCTACTGAGTATGACCATCACAATCGAAAAACGCCATTAGGATCATTATCTTTGACGCTGAAGAAGTACACACTGTTACTGCTGAGAATCCTCTTGCCAGCTTCTCTTTATGCTGCACTTTCAAAGCCGGCTCTTTGCAATCTATTAGGGAATGTGGCTCCAGAAATCTTGGTGTTTACCTTGCAAGTACAGGATCTGAGAGCCAGCAGCACAGTTAAATCAGATTGATGATGCTCTGTAATGAGGAAATGCGTCATCATTTGAACTTAGCACAGAAGCCACAATTCTTTCTGCCTAACACAATAGGCTTTTTCCCACAGATGGACTTAGTCTTCTTTAGAATGAGTTATTTTCAAAACTCTCCCATAATTTGTTCTTTATGAAGAGCAGACTGCACTGTAGTCTCATCCCTGGAATAGGCCATCTAGGTCATCTGAATTAACTAAACATGTGAGCCTCTCAATATGATATTCTTGTATTATGTATACTTGCTAAATTACGTATAGAATATCATTTTATGTTTGATTTTCTTGATGAAAATTCACATATTGAAGTCACATATATGACATTCTAATTCACATATAGAATAACTATCTTTTTGAAATCAGTCTATTTTGGGGTGATACAAACAATTTCGAACTCGGTTGGGTAAAGTTTACATGGTTTTGCAAGAATTTACTAAAAACCATGGATTGTACATTTAAAATAGATGGATTTATTAATATATGTCTCAATAAAGCTGATTTACTTTGTAAAAGTAATTTGACATTTTTCCCTACCTAAGTTTGATATGAATCAATTTTATCAAGTAGTTCCTATGTGGGACTAAAATCTATGTTAAATATTGCAAAATGTTCAGTAAGCACTCACTACTTTTCACATATTAACTTTCACCCAATTTGCAGGATTCTACCAAATAGCCCCTAGAAAATCAGATAATTTCTTGTGCTTTCTGAAGCAACTTGGGCACCAGGGAAAACAAAATAAAGTTTTTAAATTAATTCTAAATATTCATGTAGAGTCATGGTAAAGAAGCACTCCTATTTAAACTGATAAGCTCATAAAAGAAATACAGTAAAAAATAAGGTTTTAGAGGGAAGAATATGGCTAATTCTGTGTATTAAGATGTATAATTATCTGCATAACAAAGTGAGACTAAGTTAAGGGGGCAGACCAAGTGATGGAGCCCCCAGGGGCCATAGATAAACATCAGGACGGTAAGTGGTCTTCAATGGAGCCTGGCCACAGATAACAGGCAAAGGTTCAGACAGGCAGGTGATCAATGCCAGATACATCCCAAACTTGAATTCAAAATAGTATTGTTGGTATTTAGGACAAGAATCTGAGACGACTTACAAAATAGTCTTCTGAGATAGAGAAATAGGTACAGAAATTAAAAAACTAGGAAGTCTAAGTAGAACATCACTTAGAGGCTGCCTACCATGAACACTAGCAATGCCCAACTTCTAATACTGAGGCAGAAGATCAAAGTGAATTAAGCCACAGGCTAACCTGAAGTTGTTTTCCCTCAAATATTTACCTAAGCTTCCTTTAATTCTCTCTGATTTGTTCCAGAACCCTGGCTGGGAGTTCAGGGAGAGTCTAAGTGGCCCCAGCTGTAGAAAACAGGGCACTATGGAGTAGGGAGCCTGGTGAAGCATTGTAGCATCTGTAACAGGAATGGGCACCCACTTAATTGCAGATTAGAGAGGCATTTAGGCTGACTGGGACCTGCTTGCTCCTGTGACCTTCCACTTTGGCAGAAATTGAAGCTTGCCTCTTATCCCTTCTCACATATGCTTTGTGGAGTTGGAAGTGGAGGCTTTCTAAAATTGACTAGCCTGCAATAAAATCTGGACACTTGTCTGTAATGTCTGGCTGAACATGTTCACTGTTTTCAGATAATTGAAAATAAGTTTTCTATGACATGATATATATCCCCAAATCCAAACTTCAAAATTTAGAAGACCATAAGATGAAGTAAACAGTTTGGCAATATATAAACTCTGCTAAAAACTTGCCAGTCTCCCTCTGTTTCCGCATACACTTAGGTTGGAAGGATGATGATGAACTTCAACCCAATACTGCTGCTCAAGCAGTCCCATGGATGCACACAAACCAACAGGATCTCTACAATGGAATTCAATAGTTGACCTTCCTGCCAAATATTAGGAAAACCAAAAGGGAAAACTGAAATCACAGTAGAATGAAAATTCTACATACTTCTAGGCCATGAATCCTCCAAATCAGAATGAAAATAAAGAGGGTGATCATCCAAAGACAGTTCTGTGAGGAAATACAATAAATCAGACCCAGATGTCACAAACACAATAAATCACTTGAAGCTGCCAGACCACTTTTCTCAACCTACTGGACTTAATTAAAACCACCATTCAGTGCATGATAGACCTTCTAACAGAGCAGATAATATCATTCAGGCGCAACCATATACCCAGACCTGATGTGGAAGACACAGTATGTTAAATTTTAATCTACAGGTCTGGTACACATCTTCAGTGAAGCCCCATCATCCCTCCCATGTCCTCTTCTCATCCTTCTGCAGCATGCATTTAAAATGCTATCAATTGGCTTTTGCTATTATAATACTACTGCAAGTGCCAGATAAATTCTGTAACAATATTGACTGCCTGGTCATTGTTTTTGTGGTAAAAATACTGCACAGTCTAGCAGACTAGCATCTTCAATCAAATGTATACACCCACAAAAAAAATATGGCACTGTTCTTGGTGGTTTTAAATTCTTTGTGTAGCAACCTAAGACATCCTAACCCTAGTTCGGTGTCTGTAAAGATCTATTCCCCAACAGTTCATAAATGCCACTCAAAAGAAAGACAAGAAGAATAGGAAGGGGTGAAACACTCACAAGTTATTATGAATTCACAAAGCTGGCAAAGAGCACAGGTATGCAGGCATCTTTTAGGACTGACTGAAGTTCAATATCTCATCAGCCCATAAACAGAAAAGATCCCTTGAATTTACCACAGAAAAGTCACAAAAGTATCTACCCACCCATGAGGTTGTTTCAACTTGAAGGATTGCATTATTCAATTGCAAACCATCTCTCAACTCCATCAGCAACAGCCTTTCTGGCAGTTTCCTTGTGTATACTTGGCTTCATTTTATAAAGACAGAACAGACTATGTTTGGCATTTTTGCCTTGAGTTATTGACATGTTTTAAATTATGCTGTTTTATGTCCATTCTTAATAGAACAGAAATCTGCTACAAACGATCTTTATTAACAGACCGCCTCAGGTGCCGAGCAGACTCTCGATTTAACAACATCTCCAAACAGACAGGCAGAGAGCTTGTTAATAGGCTTTTCCAACCCTTTGGCTTCTGTGAGATGTAAGTGGATTATGGAGGTTTGTTTGTCAGGCTATCTTTTTACATCACTGTCTGAATAATTGCCACAAAGGCCTATTGCTTTGGCCTAATTAACAAAATGTACAAAATCCTGAGCATAGAACTTTTATTGATTAGCCCTCACCATGGGAAGCTTATGAACCCCCATGATTCCTGGTACATGGTGTTACACACAGGACTTCAGTTTGTTAATAGACCAAGGAACTGTCTTAGCACTTTGAGCTATTCAAAGTGCCAGAAGAAACCACCTTTATGGCTTGCAGTGTAAAAATCAGTAACCTTGGTATGACATAATTTCTTGGGCAAATTTCACTAATTGTTTACTATAAAACGGCATTAATACTATCAGTTCCAACTTTTTTTCTCATCAAACTTGATCCTTGATAAGGTAGTTTCAATAACAATAAAAAAGAGGTTAAAAAGCAGAGGAAAATAGGTTTTATCTGAATGAGATTAAAAAAAAAAGCTTAAAGGAAACTTAAGAAAAGTCAGGAAAATGGGAAAAAATGAGTTAATTTATTGTTCAACTTTTCATGAACTAAATAACCATTTCAACAAACATATCAGGGTACATGCCAGAGGATTATTTTAGGCATTAGATTGTAGCAAAGATGGCATATTTACCAAAAGCCCAGGATTGAGGCCCAGCAACTATTTCCTCCTTAGATTATACTTCATTTTGCATAGTATCTCAGTAAAAAGCCAATAAGTAATTCTATTAGATGACTTAGAAGTTACCTCACGTGGGTAAAACTTTTGGTAAACACATATTTTAAAAGGTACTACATTCAATTTTTGGAGTTCTAGAAGACCCAAGTGAGGATAGCTGGTCTTACGAGCTCCAATTTAAATCGGAAAGTAGAATGAATAAAAATTTCTTAATGTTCTTGTATACACATGCCCAGAGATTAGAATTTTTAATAAATTTACTGTTATAAAAGAAAATCAACCTGGTAGCTAGGAAATTACTGCATAAAAACTGATGGATTAAATTCAGATATTGGCATAATTTGGTAACTCATTGCAACATATGTAATGGGATTAATTCAGAAACTGGATTAATTCAGAAAACTTCAAGTTCTGGGAGTAAATCACATTTTTTTTTTCATTTCCAGGATGAATGGAAATTGCAGTCTTTTTTTTTTTAATTTCACAAAGTTATCTTTTGTCTAGTCTTGGAAATTTGTGCTGAATTTGAGAGAAAATTTCACTGTGGAGGAGTCTAAGCATATAACTATAAGCACATCCGTGGGCAGTAACCAACATGAAATTGAACTCACAAGAATGTGATGAGTACCTGTCACATGCCAGCCTCTCTGGTCCATGCCAAATATTCAAGATGAATGTCACTGTGACTGTCCTCAAATTCCAAAAAAAAAAAAAAAAAAAAGCAAGCATCAGAGTGGAGTAGGACCAAAGGATTTGGTAGGTCAAGGTCAATGATCTAAATAGAAAATGTTAAGTAGCTTTTATTGCCTATTCCCTTTCTTAAGGGTTTCCATTCTCAAGTTTCTTTGATTTTAACAACAACGCTGCAAAAGTAGATATTACTACTATTTTCTGTTGTTTGTGTATGTGAGAATGCAAAGAGTAGTGATTTATTCAAGACTTCCAAGGCTATGAGGGGTAGACTAATAATTTAAACCTAGAACCAAACCCGAAGTCCATGTCCATTCCACGGCACTAAATTTGCCAGGATGGTTGCCAGGTATTTGGGGTGGTTGTAGAATAGGGAAGGCAGCAATTCATCACTCTTTGCCCTGCTAGTTGTTTTCTTTCAGTTTTGCAAGAGATCCTGTTTAAGGTAAACTGGTTATCACCTGCCTAGACACCAGTGATTTACAATTATTTCTTTATTAAGAAAATGTTCAGCATGTGAGTGGTCTCTCTCTGAAAAAACACCAACAGAGAGGCCTTGTCAGTTTTTTGGCACGGACACATCTAAACACATAAAAACAAGTTTAAACACTATCATTTATGCATAATTCTTTCTTGGCATCGTCTCTCACTTGCCACAATTTGAAGCCAGAAAACACTTATTTCTACTTTTCTTACTCTAGAAATAATCCGGCCTTAAGTGGATCTAATTCCTTCCCAGAAGAGAAACAGCCTTGTCAGGACTTGGTTGTGTGTGCTGTGTCTGAGACATCAAGGATTCCATTTAGGGCACAGCTGCACGAACTCTGAAAAGCTGGTGCTCCGCCAGAGCTCTGTACCCACTGAGATCTGTCGTCTGGAATGATAAACACACAGCTGCCTGTGGTGAGGGCCATGGGCATAATAGATGGCCACGTCTCAACCGGAGTCAGGCAAAGCCTACACAAATCATTAATCCAACTGCTTATATGTTAAATATCACAAGATGTGTACAAAATGGCAAGCCGTCTCAATGGAAAGAGCAGGGAGAGGCAGAGGCCATTTAAGGGAACAGGAGACGGTAAGTGGCTATAAGTCCTTTGCAGAGTCCTGCTCTAGGGCTGATTTACTGCCAGGAAGCCCACTTGCTGCAAATAGTTCATAAAGCCTATGACCTGAGTACTTGCCCACGGGACCACAATAACATTTATCTAGCATAAATTAATGTGTTTCAACCACTAATTCAATTTGGCTGTCTCATTCTTCTGGTTTTGGCAAAGCCTTGCCTTGCTATAAAGTCACTCCGTGACTCACAGGAATGGCTGTGTTTGTTAAGGAGTCACACACCACTAGGAACAAAGAGTGCTATTAGTTGAGTAGTCATAAAAATATACCTCCAGAGCACATTTGGAACTGTGCTAATTGAAACTTCCTCTTTGGAGGAGCCTGATCAAAACCAGCTGTAGGAGTCAAGCAGGAACAGATTTCAACATTACATTAAAAGCCCAGCACATTGAGAAAGAGCCGCCTCTGAGAGAAGAGCGCATTCCAGTCTGAACAAATGCTCTAAGTGGCTCCTGATGTGCTGCAAAGAGAGCTTGTGACCTGAGCTGAGAACTGTGCAAAGAAACTTCGCTGTGACTAAAGTTTGAAAGAAGAAACCCTGGTTGTAGTTCTCTTCATAAAACCCCAGATCTGCCAACAGGCTTCAGCAACACGTGTGAAAAACCACAAAAGCTGAGTGAACCCTAGGAAAATGAAGTGGTATATTGTTTGGAAAGGCAAAAACAAGGGCTTGAGTATTTTCGTTGCTAAGATAGCCTTTTAAGGACATCCCATTAGTACCCAAAACACAAACGAAACTCACAGAGGAACAAGTAAAACTCAAATAAGAGACAAAAGCCTGGAGGAATCACGAAAAACACAAACTACATTAAAAGACCAGAATCAGAGCTACGTCTTCCTCTTTGGCAACTTCTAAACTTCCTTTTCCAAGACGTGAGGGCTGGATTCTGCCAATGAGTGTTGAGCACAATTCATCCATAGGCTAGAAAATGTGGAACAACTGTGCATTTTCTGTGTTTACTTGAAGCCAGTTTAGCCATTTACAAAGGAAACAGATATTGATAAATAAGTGTAAATAGTATATTCTACCTATCAAATATGTGCATTTTATTTAATTTAGGTGAATAGAGTGCCTGGAAATGTTGCAGGCAAGGTTTGCTTTATGACACCTTTAAACAACATACAAATTAGAAAGGATTGCTGGTCTTTTTAATTTATTTACTTATCAATTTAATGGAATGTCTATTTTGGAGCAATGTCACAGTGACTCCTGAAGATACAGTGTGGGAAGGTGTATTTGTGTTGATATCTTAGAAAGCATCATTATGTTTTATGCTGCAAAAGGGTGAGACTATACGTAATATATGAATTAGAATAATTATTCTGTATAATGCAATTATAACATCAAAAGTAATATAAAAGTTGGAAATTTGCTACATTTTTACCCTGTTTTGAAATGCACTGTGGCTAGCCTTTCCTATTTTTTTTTTTGTTTATCACAAATAAAACATCAAACTAATCCGCCAGGTTTAAAAGCAAAGCTAAATGAAATACTCATACAAAAAGAAATCTCATAATTACATAATTATATAACTCTATTTCTGACCCATTTTTATGCTTAAAAACTTGATTCTAGACTTTAACAGACTGACATAAAGGAATTTTCGAGAGAACCACTGAAAAGTATTTCTAATTCTTCTCTATTATCTGACTTGTCAGATACTGAATCATTCCCAGTGCATTACACAATTTGAAGTCCAATGCTCTGCTCTTGGTCTCATTAATCTTGCTTGTTCGAGTACTATGGACATTAGGGAAACTTACATTTAGCTCTTAGAACTGATGGAGGAGACTGCAGAATTTGGAGAAATATCTAAAAATAATTCAGGATTAAGAAATGAAAAAATAAAATATAAAATATAGCCAAACACAATAATATTCTGATTTAAAATGGAAGTCTCAAAAAGAAGCTGTTGACCCAGCTTATCACTATTTTCCCACTAAGTAATTTTTTTAAGAATCCAAAACTATGAACTTTCATGTTGTCAACGAAACTGGATTTGAAGTTAACAAGAATAGTCTAACGCCAGGGTATTCTAATGCTAGAATCTATAAATTTTCTGTTATCTAAGAATTACAACAAAATGACTTCTGGTTTATATAATCAGAAATAGTGGAAATCAGTGGATATCTATTGACAGTGATTAAAGGTCCTCCTTTTCTTCCTACTATTTCACTCACCATGGGTTACTAGTTTAGAGGGTGCTCTGAGCCAGGAGTGGTTAGGTTACTAGTTTAGAGGGTGCTCTGAGCCAGGAGTGAAACATCTTAGGCAGCTGCTCCTGAGACGGACAGAACTCCATCCTAAAGCAGCACATACTGTCGCCCACTTCCTTCCAGGAGGTAGGTAATTTCTGACTAGGAACAGAAAGAAGAGGTCCATTCACAATCACAGAAATCCAAGCAGAAAGTGTTGGGGGGAGCTTTGGGAGGTGGTGTTGCCCATTCAGTAATTAATGCATAAATGCAGGTCAGGATCAGGCAAAGAATTCACCTCAGGCCAGCAGGACCACAGCAGACAAAATATGCTAAATCCTGGGAATCAGGAGTTAAACACAATCCCTCTAGGATGAGAAATAGGCCAGAAGCCATGAGATTGTTTAAAGGCTAAGACCAGAAAGACATTCTTTATTATAGGATACATTTTTAAAATTCATCATATAAAATATGCTGCACAATAAAAAAGTATTTATCATTTTAAGAATTCAAAGGAGCAAATTTTTGAGTCAATGAGGTACAAAAAACAAAATATTAATTTAGAATATTGTCAGATGAGTCTTATTGACCAAAACAGGTTTTGTCTCATCTTCTTCCTAAGCTCTGTGTCTGCATCAACATTTCTGACTCTCATAGATGTATGGTCAAGACTATTTTTCTCAATGGATGGGGACTAAATAGATATCATTGTAATGAAAAAGCAAAACAAAAATAACTCTAAAAAACTCTTGCCCTGGAAATCCACTTTTCTTCTGTTGATTAGAAATAATGATAATTAAGCTGGGCATAGTTGCACATGACTGTAATCCCAGTGGCTTGGGAGGCTAAGGCAGGAGGATTTAGAATTTGAAGCCAGCCTCAGCAACCTACCAAGGCCCGAAGCAACTTAGCTAGAACTTGTCTCTAAATAATTTTTTTTAAAAGGGCTGTAGATTTTATTCAGTGGTTAAACACCCTTGAGTTCAATCATCACTGGTAGCAAAAAAAAAAAAAAAAAGAAGAAAGGAAGGAAGAAAGAACACACACGCAATGGTACAGCTCCTATGTACAATGATGGAACAGGAAAATTAACTTTCACAGTGGGAATGACTAGAATGAACAATTTTATTATAATTATTATTAATTCTGATTGAAGATACCTAATAGTTAACAAAGCAGAAGCATAATTAATGAAAAGAATGGAACCAGATAAAGGAATCTAGTCCTTGGGGACAGTTTCTTCTAAGGGCAGCTGCTGATTCAGTAATGGGTAAGTGAGAAGCAAGAGCTGACTAGGACTTCTGCCCAACTTGCAAACTGTAGAGATAAAAGTGGAAGTCTAGGGGCCACAAAAGTTAGGATAGTTGGCACTTGGTGCTAGAACCCTGAAGGCCACACCCCGGAGTTAGGCAACTTTGGATATAGACCAGCTGTTTCCAGGGACTGACACTAGCCACAAGTCACTTTAGTCACTCCCAGTTTTAGTGTTGCATTCATCCAAGATTGCTAGTGCCACGAGGTGTCTGCCAAAAGCAAATGTAAGCGTTACATTTTTATTCATCATTCACTGACTGACATGTTTCAAATGGAACTTATTGAGGTACAATTTTGGTCCGGTTAAATTTTCTGATTTTGATATACAATGTTATGAATTTTGTCAAGTGCATACAGTTATGTAACTGTCATCATGATAAATAATTATTTTCTTCTTCTTCATTTTTTGGTGCTGGGGATTGAACTCAGGTCCTCACCCCCTGCTAAGTAGGTGCTTTATCACTGTGCCTACTACTGAGTTACACCCCCAGCCTCTGGAATGTTTCTGTCACCTCAAAACATCCCTTTATATCCTTTGGTGATCAGTCACCTTCCCCTCATACCTTGCCCATGGGAAACACTGATTGGATTTTTGCCAATATAATTTTACCTTTCCAAAGTTGCAGTATATTGCCTTATGAGTCTGAATAGTTTCACTTAGCATACTGCATTTTAAATTTCTCTTTGTATTTGCATAAGTCAATCATTTTTTTCACTTTATTTCTAAGTAATATTGTATTGTACAAATAAATAATCATTTATCATTCATCAATTCATGAGCATTTAATAGCCTCCAGTTTTTGATCCTTTAAAATAAAACTGATGTATACATTTAGGTACAGTTTTTTTAATTTTAATTTTTATTTCTCTTGAATATCTTTTGTTCTCCAGAGTTCATATGTTGGAAACTTGGTCCCCAGTGTGATATGGGAGGTAGTGAAACCCTTAAGAGGTGGGGCCTGTGGGAGGTCCTTAGAGTGTTGGATATATAGCTGAAAAGGATTAAGGTAGTGTTGGTGGGACCCTGATGCGTTCTTATGAGAGGGTTTTTATAGAAGAACAAGCCTGGCCATTCCCCAGTTTTATGACTTCCCATCAGGTGATGTGATCCCTTCCTCTTGCATTTATTCCTATATGTATTCCTGGCTATAGTGAGGCTGTCACCCATGAGCTGATGTAGTTAAGGGAGTCTTGTCAGAGGCAACATTATGCTGCATAGACTTTCAGCCTCCAAAACGCCTAGTTAAATAGATCGCTTTTCTTTATAACTCCCAGTCTCAGTAACTTTGTCATAGTAATGAAGAATGAACTAATACAGTGGCTGTGCCATTTGCATTCCTGTCACCAATCTATGAAAGTTTCATTGCTTAATACACTGGCTAACATTTGATATAGCCAGGTTTCTTTCTCTCCCTGTCTTTCCCTTCCATCCTTTCTTCTTCCCTTTATTTTTAATTTTTTGAATTAAAATAAGAAAAAAAATAGCTATTCTAAATGTGCAATGATATTTTCTTACAGTTTTAATTTTCAATTTCCTCATGACTAATAATATTGATTTTTTTCATGTGCTTATTTTATATTAATTTACCTTCTTAAATGTTCAGATTTAGGGGCTATATTTTAAATTTTGTTGTTTGTGTGCTTATTCTTCCATTTTCTTATAAGTTTGTCATATATTCTGGATAGAGGTCCTTTTTGAGATGTGTATTTTGTAATTGTTTTATCATACTTTGTGGTTTATCTTTTCATTGGTCTTTTTAGTGTTAAAGGTAGAAGATTCTAATTTTAATGAAATCCTATCTAGCAATTTTCTTTCTTATAGTTCATGTCTCTGCATCCTAAAAATCTTCATCTACCCACGGTCAAAAAATTTTTCACTATGCTTTTTTTCCAAAATGTTACATTTTTAAGTTTTAAATTCATATCAGTTGATTATTTAAGTTAATTTCTATTTATGATGGGAAGTATGGGTTGATTGACTAATTATTTCAACATTTTTTTATTGAAAAAACAAATTTCTGCACTGAATTGCCTTGGCACCTTTGTTAAAAATCAACTTACCATGTATGTATGGGTCTGTTTTTGGACTGTTTGGTCTGTTCCATTAAGCTACATAATTGTTATTTTGCTTTACTTGTCTTAATTCTTGTAGATTTATAGAAGGCCTTGCATTCAGATTCAATGAGCCCATCAACTTTGAGAGTACTTTTTCAATTTTGGAAAGCTATTCTCGCTTCTTTGTTTTTTTTTTTCACATAAGCTTTATAATCAGCTTCTTGATGGATCTACACACACACACACACACACACACACACACACACACACAAACAGGCGTTTGGTATGTTAACTGGGAAAACATCAAATCTGTAAAACATTTTTGAAGAAAATTAGTATAACAATATTGACTCCTCCAATTTGTGAACATTACTCCAATCTGTGAGCATCCAAATCTTGTACATATTTTATGAGATCTATCACAGTGTATTTCATATTTTAGTGTTAAGTCACTGTTTTATTTAATTTCAGTTTCTAATTTTCCTTGCTAGTATATTGAAAAAAATTGATTTTTATATATTGATTTTGTCTCTGGTGATCTTGCTAAACTCAACTATTAATTCTAGTAACTGTTTTATAGATTCTCTAGAATTTTTAATACAGACCATCATACCATTTCTAAATAAACAGCTTTCTCTTTTTCCAAGCTTAATGCCTTTTATTTCTTTTTCTTGCTTACTGCAAGAGCTAGGAAATGCTATGAACAACACTGGAAAAAATATACATTTTTGCCTTGTACCCATTTTAAGGGTAAATATAAAATTACCTGCAGGTTTGTGTTTGTTTCCTATAAATGTCTATCTAGTTGAAGATTTTTTTCTAATTCCTATTTTATTAAGAGACTTTTAAAATTCATTGACTCATAATGACTTTTATCAAACACTTTTTGTGCTGCTATTGAGAAGATCATGTGCTTTTTTCCCTTTAGCTTCTTGATATGGTAAATTGCATTGATTATTTTTTAATGTTGAATCAACTTTGTATACATAGGACAAATCATATTTGGTCTTGATATATTACCCTCTTTCTATATTGTGGGGTTTAATTTTCCAATATTTTCTCAGAAATCAATTTGTAACAATAATTTTTCATACATGAGGTCAGTATTTAATAAAAAAAAACCCTATAACCACAACGATAAAATTCAATAATTAAAAAAATCTATATGTAGTATATTCAACATACATAAAAGACAAGATTTGGAATTTTAGTAGAGAGACCAACAATACAGTTCCTGTAGATCTGTGTCATTTCTTCCTATAGCCTGTTAACATTACTCTAACACAGGTGGGGCTAGCCTGATTATTTGGAAATGAGATTGGCAAATATTGTTCTAAAGTGATGTAGGAATGAGGCAAGAGTGGAACTTGCTTGAAATCTTGCTTTTCTGACACATCTCCTGATTTTGATTGACTCTACTCGAGACTTATTCTACCACTACCTGATCCATACACATATCCAGAACAAATAGACTTCAGTTTCCTTAAAGTCTCAAGTGTTTAAATATCTTTTAGTTATTGTTCTACTTCCCTTCTTTTTTGGGGGGGTGGGGGGAAAGAGGTACAATAAAGATAACAATCTATTTCTTGTTAGTTCTTATTTTTGTTACATATGGACTGACAACAAATTTTTGCATTTTCACTGATAGACAATGATAGACAATAAATGATTCCTTCTCTTTTCTCCTCAGTATCTTTCATACTTACAAATTATTTGCTGACAACTATTTTTCCATTTTATGAAATTCAGTTTGAATAAGACTGATTGTTAGACCCAAGTGATTTGAACGTTTGTTTAATTTTATTTATTTTTATGTTCTTAAAAATAGAATCTAATATTTACTGGTAAGAAAGTGTGTTATGCTTACAAGATTACTGGAAATTGACATTGATAGGGCATGGTAATATTAATAACAAAGTAAAAATTGGGACAAAAGAAACATTAAGAAAAATGGCAAATATAATAGCTGGGCAATAATTCACTAATTAAGTGACCCAGATACTCTATAACCTAATAACCAGATAATTAATATTATATTATATTATATTATTATTTACTATTATAATAGTATAATACTATTATACTACTAGTATACTATAGTACAGTTATACTATAATAACTATCATAACCATCAATCATAACATGAAATGTGTAATATAGCAAAAGTAATATACTATATATATATATACAGATAGAGAGATGTTCCAGTACTAGTATACGATAAAATGGAATGCAGGCTCTCTTGGCAGTCAGAAAGTTGTGCTTTCAAGGAATTCAAGGCCAAGGACAGGCATTCCCTGAACTGCTCTCAACCAATGCCTGAGCCAGGTGGAGGTATCAGAGCAGGAGTGTTTCTGTCCAGAATGGGACTCTTCTTGTGGACACCCTGCAAAGGACCATAGTAAGACATTCCAAGGTTATATTATGCTGGTCAGAAATGATGAGCACAAGATGGTCACTGTACCAGAAGCCAACTGCATGCACAGCTACTATAGTTCTACTTCTATTGCTCTACTATAATCAGGTTTCAATAAAATGTCTCGGGTTTTTTAAACTTCTATTTTTACTTTATACTTTGAAACTCTGTGGCTTTTTTTCTGATTGTCTAGATTATATTATAAACAGATTATTTCTACATTTAGTTGGTAGTTCTTCCCTTTGCATTTTCAATGCCTTGACTCTGAGTTAGAAGATGTCAAAATACTATTAAACATCAAAAAATCATTGTTGAGGGAAAGGAGGAATAAGCAAGGAATTTCTTCAGCATATGATGTTGGTCTGAAAGAAGAAGAGTAGGGTCAAAAGAGATTCCAATTACAGTAAAGTTCTAAGTAATTCTTGACCATATCAAAAAAGGGGTTCTTGAGTAAATGTTCACAGAGTAGTCTCAGGTTGGGCAGACATGACTTAGCTCTAGCACTCTTCCCACATTCCATCATTGGCTGGTGGTAGTTTGGTACAAATGTATCCTCAGCACAAACACCACAGTGGATCCAAAATTACTTCACCTGATGGCTGTCAATCAACTCTCTTTCCTCAGTAGTTTCACTTGGAGGAGGATCTCAGCAGTGTGCCTACTTGAGCACCACAGTCCACCTCTCAGGCCATGCAGATCTATTTTTACATAACTATATGAAGAGCAGCAACTTCACAATATCATGGGCCTCCTTTCCTGAGGAGAAAACAAACCAAACTACAAACCGAAGTCCAAAGGATTTGCAGAATATTGTTAACAATCCTTCAAAGAATGAAAATTCTTAATATAAACAAATTATTTCAGTGACTAAAATAAAAGGAGCAAGAGTATTACCAGTACTAAGAATCATTGGGTTCCTGAAACCTTAAAACAGCAGCAGCTTAAATAAAGGAGAACTCCATAACTCTGACACACACAATCACAGACACACACTCTTAATGGCTGGAAAGTCAGGCCAGCTTTCTAGCCTCTTCAGGAAGCCAGGTTATAATCTTTTTCCACCACCATCTTTAATATGTGGGCTTCCATTATCAAGGCCATATATAATGACTATGGTTGGCAGAGCTCTAGCCATTATGCCCAGTGTGCCAGAAAAAGTGCTACTATATCAGGTTTCAATAAAATGACGCATGACTCTATGGCAGGCGTCTGCCGTGGTAATGTGACAGCTTTACCAGCTTATTCCATGGCCACACCTAGATAACAGTGAGCAGAAAGTATGCCAGACTACTATTAGAGATCTCCTACCACAAAAGAAACAGAAAACAGATTGACAGATTGGGAGGTAAGTAGATGTCTCTGCTGCATTAATCAAATCATTTTTCAAATTAGTACAATTTTGATACAAAATAAAAAAATTTGTATATATACTAATGAAAAGGTAAGTAAATAAAATATGAGAAAAACAAATCTATTACAGAATAAATACCAATCAATAATACAGTTTTACTAATCAAGGTTTCTTCCAGGAATTCAATTACTGTTAGTGTGAATAATTGATATGAACTATATGATAATTTTAATATATACAGATTTTTTGGATAAGAACAACTCATTAACTTTTGATAAATATTTTCAAACTACAAATAGGGGATCATTAAAGGGCATCTATTAAAATATATTACAGATATCATATTCATGGTTAAGCTAAAAAAATTCTTATTAAAAGATTTAAAATTATATAGAGCAGTTGACATGATTTAGCATTTTATGAAAGCCATAGCAACACAAAAATATAACAACAATGAGATAACAAGAGTTTACAAGAGAAAATCTGATCATTTGTGGTAGATATGATTACCCAAATATGAAATCTAAGAAACTTTAGAGGTGAATTATTAGAATTAAAATGAGAAAGTATTAACTCTGCTAGAATCAGAGACAAACATTTTAAAATCAAAACACCCTTTAATTAACCCATCAATATATCCAATCTAATAATGTAAAAAAGAAAAGATAACATTCACAATAGCAACAAACATTTTAAGATAAATATACATAAACCTAATTAAAGATGCATAATATGTGAAGAGAAAATCATATATAAAATGCATAATTTTAAAAGCCTAAATTAATGAGATATAATGTCTTCATGATTGTAAGATTTAATATTTAAAGATGAGGTTTTTTTTCCCCCAAACTTAATGTACAAGTTAATGTGCTTTAAAGAAAATCCTATTTCTCCATTTCATTTATGTGGCAAAATAATTTAAAAATTCAGAAGGAAGAATAAAGAGTAAAGAAAACTGAGGCAATTCTGAAGACTAGTAAAGAGAGATAATTTCCTCAGAAGATGCCAAGATTTAGCAAAAATTTAGAGCTATTATAATATTCCAGGAAGTATCAGAGACACACAGAAAATAGGTCAAAATAGAAGACTTTGCCCAGAGCGGGAGTGTACACTTATAATCCTAGTGGCTCAGGAGGCTGAGGCTGGAGGATAGTGAGTTCAAAGCCAGCCTCATCAAAAGCGAGGTGTAAAGCAACTCAGTGAGACCTTGTCACTAAATAAAATACAAAATAGGGCTGAGGATATAGCTTAGTGGTTTAATGCCCCTGAGTTTAATCCCTCATACAAAAGAAAAAAAAAAAGAGGACTTATCAAGAGAACTATACGTAGTTTGAAAATTATTTGAGAGAGGTGGGGAAATGATAACAGACTAATTGAACGGTAATGGGTCTACTGGCTATTTGTCCTGAAAATTTGAATAAATTTGTATCTTGCATCATAACAAAAATAAAATTAGATAAAAACCTAAGTTTTAATGGTGATACTTTGAATCTCTCAGAAAGACATACTAGAGGATATCTTCATGACCTTTGGGTAAGGAAGGTTTTCTTACATCTGGTTTAAACAGCACTTCCACAAAAGAAAATACTGATAAATTTGAGTACTTGGAACTATTCTTCAGGTTGACTCCATCAGCAGACTGACTTAAAGATAAGTCACATGCTGGGAGAAGGTTTGAAAATCTTAGAAACAGTAAGAAAACAATTTTCAGACTATAAAGAATAAAAGAGAAAAAATGGGTAAAAATTTCAACCAAAAAAAAAAAAAAACCCAAATGCTGAATGTTTTCTATGATATAAGGAGGCTGATTCATAGTGGGGTAGGGAGGGGGACTGTGGGAGGAATAGATGAACTCTAGATAGGGCAGAGGGGTGGAAAGGAAAGGGAGGGGGCAGGGGGTTAGCAAGGATGGTGGGATGTGATGGACATCATTATCTAAAGTACATGTATGAAGACACGAATTGATGTCAACAAACTTTATATATAACCAGAGATATGAAAAATTGTGCTGTGTATGTGTAATAAGAATTGTAATGCATTTGCTATCATTTATTTTTTAAAAAAATCAATTAAAAGAAGATAAATAAAAAAAGAAATATTTCACAAAGCAAATAATTATATTGATTTATTTTCACACACCTGTGCATGCCTCATTTAGAAACAAATAAATAAAAATTGAAGTAATGAATAGTCAATATCATAGCCATGACATAAGGGTCAACTTCAAAATTCTGAGGTCACATCATTTGTTTATGAGGATGGGGGACACTTGAATTTCCATATTCTGCTCTGGAATTTAAACTTATATAATTATTTTGAAAGTATTTTGATGAACCATACTAAAGTTGAATTGCATATTCTCTCCCAACCCAGGAATTCTATTTGTTTCTATCCTGAGAGTGTCCACCTGATGTTCTGAGATTAGGGATTGCAGTCTCCTTTCATTTCAGGGGGTTTGGGTTCCTTGTCCACTGCCCTTTCCATCCAACACCAACTCATGTTAAAGAGTGATTGTATCTCCTCCACCTTCCAATTCATATGTTGAAATCTTAATCCCCAGAACCTGAGAATATAACTATATTTGGACATAGGGTCCTTAAACAGGTAATTAATTTAAAACGAGGTCAATAGGGTGAGCTCGAGTCAATATGATTAGTTTCCTTATAAGAGGAGACTGAGTTACAGACCTGTCACAGACCTGCCACAGAGGAAAAACCCTATAAACACATGGCCCATCTACAAGCCACGGAGAGCAGCCTCAAAAGTAACCTATCCTGCTGGCCCCTCGATCTCAGACTTCAAGCCTCCAGAACTCTGAGAAAACAAATTTCTGTTGTTGAAGTCATCCAGTTTATGGACCTTTGTTATAGCAGCTCTGGAAAACTGCACTGCCATAATGCTTCTCTGCATTTTCAAATGCTCCTGGGGTGGCATTGCTTCTGCTTGAGAACCTCTGTGTAGGGAATTTCTATCTCAGCACGTACACACACCACAATAGAGAAGTTATCTACACATAAGAGGAGTTAAAAAAGAAAGAAAGAAACTGTAGTGTGTGTGTGTGTGCATATATATATATATATATATATATATATATATATATATATATATATATATAATTATCATTTATGTAAGATTTAAATATGAAAAAGTACTTATGGTACCTGAAAAAGTACAAAGAGTACCTGCACCAACTCCCAAATTTGGTTATCTCTGTGGGATAAGAAAAGAAAGGAGTGTGGGGTGGGGGTGGGATTACTAGAATGCTGCTTACAACTGTTCTCAGAGTTTTATTGCTTTAAAATAATACATAGGAAATGTGGCAATGTTTTGACATTCGTTAAATGTGTTTGTGTTAAATTATTCTCTTTAGTTTTCTGATGTTTTGGATTCTTTTTTTAAAAAAAAGAGATGTTTATTATATTAAATTTTTAAAAATTAGAAATGCAGTTTTATTCTTTGTCAAGGAATTGGCTTTTAAATTAAGGTAATATGTGAAAAACTTGGGAAGCTTTATAGAGATTAATGGTTTGTGGAATCTCTCCTCGTTTCCTCTGTCCCCTTTGTATGGACTCCAGCTAATCCAGCAATCCATGTGCTTGCATTCTCTGCTGCAGCTGTGTGCTAATTCTAGACTAAACCCCTCAAATTAGCAATGGATAATAATACACTAATTAAAACTGGAACACAAAGCAGTTTTTCCAGAAGCGATGTGAAAAAACTTACTGATTATTATCTGTGTATACTATAACCATTTTAAAGGCTCATTACTGATGCTTAGAAGAAAATACACTGAGATAAACATGTTCAGAGTTGCTTCTAAGTATTGATGTTATTTCTCAGTTTTGATATGTACAAATATCACTATTTCTGGATTTCCTACCCCTTTGCCATTCTTCACTCCCCACCAAAAAAAAAAAAAAAGCTTCAGAATGAATACATCAAAAAACAAAACCACCACAACAAAGTAAAATAGCACATTTAGAAAACACTTATTATATTTGCATTACAAAATGATCTCCTTTGGGCTACTCACTTTCTCTTTGTAAAACTATTTGACATTTGCCTGATCCCAGGTAGATGAAATAATATAAGCTTCCTTTTAAAGTTAAGTAATTCTAAGTTACATTACTTCTTAAATTACTGAACAATGAAGATAATTGAGGGGACATTGCATTTCTCAGTCTTAAGTAGACAGAGGCATAACTGAAAAGCCCTTTAATATTTACAACTATTTAAGGGCTTACATCTTCATTAAGCCAAGTTAAATGATACAATGATTTAATAATATAAGTGCTATAATTAGCAATCTAATGCAACATAGCAGACTTAAAAATAATTAGAACTTAAAAAGTTTATGCTTGTGATAGTATTGCAGAAAACGGTTTCTAGATTCATTAAACTACACATCAGGAACTCTACTTGTACATTGCCAAACCCTGCTCTGAAGTCAGTAAGTATGTAGGATACTTTTTATTCTCCAGCTCAAATATCTTTATCTGGAAGACAAAATGTTAAAATTCCATTTCCATTATTCTTTTTTTTTTTCTGTTTGAAAACAGTTAAGGAAAGTCTTACTCTAGTCATTTTCAAATAATATGAAAAAGCTCTCTGTTCATGAAAGAAGATAAGGAAGGAGAGAAAGTTGGAGCAGGTGGAACCAGATAAGCAGCTGTTGGGGTCCTAATTAAAGGAGCTTCTGGTTGGTCCACGTTAATAGTAGAGGTGAAGAATGTGTACAAATTGAGGGAGAGAATAAAGAACAGTTCCATCATGTTTTGCTGATTGTATATGTGTGTGTTTGCATGTGTGTGTATATGTGCCCAAACATATGCATGTTGAGAGGGCATAGAAAAAGGAAGAGGGGATGTCTAGGATGACTGAGATTTTTGCCTTGAAAAAGTGAATGGATGGCGATATTATTTGCTGAATGGGAATGATGAGGGAAGAAAAGTTTTGGTCTATTGTAATTGCAAATAAAGAGTTAGGTTTTGACCACACTATTTTGAGATGTCTTCCTAGCAGTGCCAAATAAATAATTGGGTATGTCAATTTGGAGTTACAGAGACAGGTTAGGCTAGAACTCTACATTTGGAAGTCATCAGTACAAGGTGTTACTTAAATGACATGCTCCTCATTAGATCACCCAGAGCTAGCCTTTAGAGAGTGAAAAGAAGGAAATTCAATATGTTACAGAATGATTATGTGACTCATGTGGCACCTAGATGAAAAGGGCTAAGTTGGAAAGGAAGGAGACAGCATGTGTCGCACAGTGTGGCTTGCCCCTTTAGCCAGAGTCAGTGTCTAAACATGGGGACTTATTACAGCAATTAGAAAAGCCTGGCTTTTCTATAAAATGATATTTATAGCCTTTCAATACAGATGGGAACTTTTTTCTAGTGGACTTTTTATATCTGTGAATTACATAAAAACAGAGGTCGGTGGTCTACAATTTTGAATCAATTTTGGTAATAATTTAGACAGATCTTGTACTATTGCTCTTTTTAGCTTACAAGGGACTTTGTTCTTTTCGAAGTAATATGGTCATTATTCCTCTCTTGTCAAGGGTGCAATAGGTACTGCCACGCATTAGTGAGCCACTAAACCTAACCCATTGTATCTTTTTGTCATGTTAGTACTAAAGGCAAATGTGAGCAAGAACCATGGGAGGACAGGCTTTGGGGACAATTTGAATTAATATGCTGAATTATCTAAAATAAATAGGGACTCTGTGTGTAGTTTTCATTCCCTAAGCCATGCAACAATTATAGTTATTCCACTCAAATGTCTGCAGCAGTGAGATCAGTGATAAAAATAGTGCTTGAAAAACAAGAGAAGAAATGGCAAACATGTTATTTATTTGCTTAAATCTATTATAATGGGACTGGCAGTGTTAGTCTCATTAACAGAGGGACCTTTCTTTCCATGCCCCAGCTAGAATAATAAAGACAGCTATGTGACATTTAAAACGCAATTGCTTTGCTATCTGTGGATGACTGTTTCTGATACTTACTGATCACAGAGGAAAGAGATCTGAGTAGAATGTAAAACATCTTGTTCATCATCTGCATTCCCAACAAAGATAGCATTAGGGTTAAATGCTATAATACAACAACAAGGATATGCTGAAAAGTATTTATGTCGAAGTGCTTGAACATTTATTTGAAGCATTTATGCAATTGTTCTTTTGCCATGTGACAGTCCAAGAGTTGGTAGAAATACATCTGTTATGTTTTTCTTGAATAGGCAAAAATAAATTATAATTAGGGGAGATACTGCTTTGTGCATATAAATATAACTGCTTCTTTTGAAACAAGTTGTTCCAAATAAATGAGGAGCATGCAGATTTCCCACTTTGAATGGTAGTAAATGCAGGCTCCTGTCATTGCCTTCAGTTTAATGAGGAAATAATGACTTTGAATGGAAACACCTTTAGAGATTAGGCATCAGAGAACAAAGTGAGTTTTGAGAAAAATACAACAGGTTGAGTTACTGAAATTTTTGGCATTCAGAATTTGTTTAATATCTCAAATAGGCAAATATTTTTCAGTATTTTCAATCCCTCTTCTTAACTTTTTCAGACAGATTCCAAAATGAAGGGCTTCAGAGGAAGATTCCTGAGCCTTCCATTTTTTTGGTCAGAGGCAAAAATAGGAAACTAAGAGGCAAATAATGGCCTGTGTAATATATCACTTGGGTGGCCAAGCCGCTCCATTCCTCCAAGGTTCAGGCTGGAATTTTAATGGGCTCCAATTTTACTTGACCCAATTCATCCGTTTCCACTAGATCTGCTTATCCTTTACACACTAAAACCATGGAATGAACTGTAAATCATCAGATTATAAAATTTTATTCTGACGTTTTTAGGAACTACATTATTCCACTTTCTGCCTATGTAATGAGGTCTTGCTATTGCCTTTTTACTTTACAGGTGAAAAGTGATGTAGTTTTAACTCATTTGCATAGTAACTAACAAGAATATAAGTTCAGTTTTCTATTGAAAAAGATTCTAGTGTAATACTACCAGGATTTGGGGGACTATGTAAATTTTCTCTCCCCTGCCCCCACCTCTCACACCCACCCATACACACACACTCCACTTACAATCAATATTGTTGAAATTAAAAGTTAGATAAAATATCTCAAAGGTGAGATCAAAACATAAAGAGAGAATAACATTATTAAGAAATAAGTAGAAAAGAAAAGAAAATAGCTAAAAAGCATTTCTTTCTCATCCTATTTCCATACCACCAGTTAGAAATACAGCTACACCCCATCACCTTCTATAGACCAATTGCCTTGGTTCAACAAATCTCATGTAATTGACATTTACATTGAAAGGTGCTCTTGGAGTCAAATTCCTGAGGCTTATTTTTCCAGAAACAAGTTGGGAAAGATGTTCCCTATCAAAATTAGAGAAGTCAGTATAAACTACCCTCTCTTCTCAATTATTCACAATACAAAGATTACTAAAATCTCTAAGAAGCTCTGTACTAAAATTGTTTAACAACGTTTACCACAGAATTTCCTACGTGCTTCTCAGAACAGAGCCTTTTAAACAAATTATTCTTATCCACAAACCTAAATGTTGAGCTAGAATTGTGCTTTTCAGACTTATAAATGAGTATAAGAATCAGCTGGATACATATGAGATACTTATTAAAATTTCAAATTTCTGAGGCCTAATTTTCAGAAAGTCAGATTCTTTTGCTCTGGGATGAAGCCCAGATACTAACATGTATTCTAGTGGATTCCAAAGAAGGATTTCCATAGACCACACTTTCAGAAATGCCATCCCAGAAATTCACTTTTTTGCTAAGTTTTACTGTTATTAAAATCATTGCATACTACAGGGACACAGCCACATCAATGTTTATAGCAGCACAATTCACAATCGGTAAACTGTGGAGCCAACATAGATGTCCTTCAGTGGATGAATTGATAAAAAAAATGGCATTTATACACAATGGAATATTACTCAGCACTAAAATATAATAAGATCATGGCATTTGCAGAGAAATGGATGGCATTAGAGAAGATTATGCTAAGTGAAGTTAGCCCATACCAAAAAAACAAATGCCAAATGTTTTCTCTGATCTAACGGGGGGGGGGGATTGACTCTAAGTTGGGTAGGGAGGAAGAGCATGGGTGGAAAATTACCACTAGATAGGGATTAGGGGTGGGAGGGAAAGGGAGGGAGAATGGGAATAGCAAGGATAGTGGAAGGAGATGGTCATCATTATACAAAATTCATGTATGGTGATGTGAATTTTGTGTCAACATACCTTATATACAAACAGAGATTTGATAAATTGTGGTTTAAAGGTGTATTAAGAATTGTAATGCAAAAAAATGAATGTAATGCACTCCTCTATTATGATGTATGTAAGAAATAATTTTTAAAAATAATAATTAAAAAAATCATTGCAGAGGTAGTTTCTGACCATTTGGGTTTTGCTGAATGGAGCGTGAGCACTTTTGCTTCCATTTAGAATCTTCAGGAAAGGGTGACGTCCATTATGCTGTTTGGTCCTCAAGCCATAATCATTCGTTCAACACACTTTGTCATTTGTCCTCTACCCATCTTACTATTTACATACTCCATTGGCATTTAGTATTATACACAATGAGTAATAAGCAGGAGGAATACAGTGCCAGAGAGAAACAAAAAAGCTGCACAACTTCTAGATGGTGATAATGGGAGTCTCTATGAAGGACTAGTAAGATGCTTCACTTTAACAGACTGAAGGAAGAAGGAGGAAAGGTCTTAGTGAGTGCATGAGAGTGTAATGTACATGGGGAAGAATATTGTTCAGGACTCATTTAGCGTAACAGCAGACCTGAGGGAAATCTAGAAAAGGAATTTGATGGTAGATAATGGACAGGCAGTAACTGCCACAGAAATATTTGTGGGAGAGTGAAGATTTGGTGCAAGAGGAGATTTTAGGTCTCGACTGAGATCAATTTGAACTCTGAATTTAAATACAGAGATTTATAGTACTGTGAAGAGCATTTTGAATACAAAGGAGATTATTACACTA
This sequence comes from Ictidomys tridecemlineatus, assembly GCF_052094955.1. Lineage (NCBI taxonomy): Eukaryota > Metazoa > Chordata > Mammalia > Rodentia > Sciuridae > Ictidomys > Ictidomys tridecemlineatus. The sequence goes on along the minus strand of NC_135477.1, from coordinate 135,436,700 downwards.
TGTTACCAAATGATACTGTTCTTGGTGATTTTAAAGAATGAGCTAAGGATAAGTTAGAATACTATTATTTTTCTACTCAGGTTTAAATTGTAAGACTATGGATTAGATAACCCCTTGAGAATATTTTCTGTCTCTATGATCTATGAATATGATGTGATTTTTTTGTGTGCATGTGAAATGTCTCTGATATAGCAGATTAAACTTTCTGTGAACATTTCTCTATTAAAAATTTGCATGTGTAAAATGAGGGATATGATATAGAACTACTACTGCAACAAATGATCTGCTAAGATTAAAGATCTTTAACAACAATGATGTTATATTCTGTCTATTTTCTTTTAATAATAGGTATGGGGTTTTTTAGTGCACTGAATTCTTCTAGTGCCTGGAGATTTAAATGTAAAATTCAGTGACATTCATGAAGTTCGAATTCTAAGGCAGTGAACATAGTAGAAATGAAAAATATAATAAAATCTGATGGGAAAACTGAAACCTAGAGATTTCCATGAAAAAAAGATAAAAAGCAATAGTTGATCAAATTTAAAGTATATTCACTAACTCAGCTTCAAGTACCAAAATTGAGGGTGGGATTAGAATTAGGAAATACCCTGAACTTTCTTTTTTCTTTTTTTTTTAGTCTCAAATAGGACATGAAAGTTATTAAATCATAATTTATTTCTTTGGGTAGTGGCACATATATTTTGGATACAGAAAAAGACTCCATACTGAGAAATGAGTTAGTAATAGATGATTAAAATAATACCTTTCAATATAGCTGTAACTAAATGGGCAATAGTTTTTAGCTGTTGTGCAGTCTGCTGCTGAGCAATTGATTAGGTAATTTCAGAGTACATCTAATTCAATTGCTGATTGAAATAATAAAACCAGCTGTTTCCTGAGCTGGTCATTCTGATCATCTTTTCACACAATTGATTGGATTATGCATTAATTACAGAGTATTTTGTACTCTAACCCTTCATCACCACCCCACACTCGCAAGAGATCCAGCTGGTCTTCTACAAAGGATTCTGACTTTTAGAAAACATGGTTCACCTTGAAAGAAGTTGTGGTATACTAATTGGAAACATGGGTGGACTTTGAAGCCCTTACCAACAAACACGGATGTGAAATTGAGTGAATGAGTGTAAAACACTTAGCTTAGCACCTGTTACAGATTAAAAACAGTCATTTCTAACAATTACTATTAGTGTTACTATTAATATTTTTCTTAAAGAAAGAAAAATTACTTGAAAAAACAAGCTGCTTGGTTAGGTACAGAAAATCAGATTTTAAGGGCAATTATTGTAGGAAACTTGTTTGTTTTGCTTATTTCTATTTTCCTTTGAACTCCTCTATAGGATATAGAAGGGAAAAAAAGAAAAGAAAAGGATAGAGAAAAAAAACCTGACATAGACCCAAATCAAAGAATTCTGCTAACATATAGAATTAGAACAGCTCTATAGTCAGCAAACAATTCTCCCTTTTTATGTAATGGGCCCTTGGGTACTTGATATTTATGCATTCACAGTGGAACAGTGCAGTATAATGGTTTAAGGTGTGGGCTCTGGACTCAGGCAGCCTGGATTTGAACCCTGGCGTCTCTGTTTATCAGAAAACCATGTAATTCTTCTGGGTTTCAATTTCTGTTTATTTAAAATAGAAACAGCAATAATACCTTATGGGTGATATTGAAGATTAAATAAATTAATTCAACTAAAAGCAATAGGACTTTGGAAATATGAATCCCTCATAAATACAAACTTACTGTTTGATTATCATTACACTTTTTCATTAGAAAAATGCATGTTTGGGGGGGATTTGATTTGATCATGAATCCAAGATGTGGCCAAATGTTCTCTTTGACTGAAAACGGGAATTCTTGCCTCTTAGAGCTAGCGACACTCTCACCAAGAAGGATAATGAAATAAGCAATAGCTGAGTGATTTTTAATCCTGTCATTCTTTAAAATTGCTAATGCCAAAGTAAATTCTCTAAATTGGAGTAAGAAATCAAAGTATTGTGGAAGGTCTTTATTTGAAGTATTTGTGAAAGTCTCATTATTGCTAGAAACAAACAAACGTGTGAAATAAACTCCAATAACCATCATTTTGGAAATATAAAACTTTCCATTAGTAAATTTTAAAAAGTTTTGACTTTTATCATGTAATTCAACTGTTATTAGAGTAGGTGTATAGTTTACAACAGGTTTTTCTAATTTCCCTAAGATCATCGTGACTTTTGGGATAGTTGCCTTGGTATACAGATATCTTAAATATAGGTGGGACTAGTTATCTGCAATAGGATTTGACTCTTTCAAATACGATGTCAACATTTACACTTTTCTTCTTTAAATTACGTTGATGAGAGCAAGGGGAAAAAATACACCTTGAACACCTTGGCTGGCTTTAACATTTCTTTGCAAGTTATTTTCTTATTTGACAACTAAATCAGACATCCAGGGCTCTTACTTTCTCTGATCTAAACAATTTTACAGAGACTACCTTGAAAATGTCCCCAGAGAGGAGGCTGCTCACAGTGAAATATGTACTCAGCAGGAAATTCACTTAATGATAATGATTATTCTTCTATGTAATGGACATTTCATTGTCAGTAAAGTGTAATATTATTCTGTTGAAAGCTTTATATATGCAGCCAGCTTCAAAGACATACTAGCTTAACTTGCTGATCACACTTTCCAGTTTCATCGTTTGTTTTTTGCATATTCAGTGAAATCTTTTCATGTTTGGTACATGGACTCCTTTGTGCTAGTACTGTTTCCTTTTATTTAAAAATTTCATAGTTTGTGTGGATATGGGGATTCATGGATACAACATGGAATTTTGTGGCAAAGGGGGGGCATTTATATTTTACCATGTTATCAGAATATAGCTAGAGATTGCCTTTCTACTTTGAAAAAAGGAAAAAAAATGACACATTTTCACATTTTACAATATTCAAGCTTTAACTTGGTTAGATTTTTCCAATCAGCAGAGGTGGAAGGCACTGGTAGAGTATTTGGAGAGTTGACTGAAAACTGACTCTTCCACACACATAAAATCTCTCTCTTGGTTTTACAGGGTCGAAAGTCCTACAAAAATAATTGCATGTGGGTTAACATCAATGGCTGGCTTTCTCTTCAAAATCTTGATATTCTGAAACAGAAAATTATGTCACTCCTACTTTCAGCTGGGCAGGAAAGCCCCAACCAATATGTTCACTTCATCAGAGTCAGGCATACAAATGGGACAAGAGACCAAAAGCAAATGAAGATGGGTTTAAGATGCCCAGATTGTGAAGACAGACCTTGATTTCTCTCCAGTTCAAACATTGAGCAGATGGGGTAACCTAAGACTAATAAAAAAAATGTACCATCTATTCCAATGTGCAAAATTAAATCAGAGAAATATAGGTATTGTTCAGTATGTGAATGTTACCCAAATCAATTTTTTTGTCACGTATAACTTTGTAGTACTATGTTTATACAATTATGCAAAATATCCTAACTTAAAGCACAGATATTATAATTTAGTTAAGACAATATCCAATTTTATATAATTGCTTTTAAAATCTCTTTAGTGTTTATTGTACATATAGCAGTGGACATGTGAATGTGTATGTGTATATAAAATACTATTCTTGCCCATCAGATGCCATTGATTCTGTAATCTCATTTTCAGGAGGTTGTTTGCTCATTAACATTTAGAAATACTTATAGATTTTTAGCATTATCATGCTCATTTTTAAACTAAGAAATCATTGTAGAATAAATTAAAAACTAAGTAATGGCATTCAAGTTACTTTTCTTTCTACATGTTAAAAAAAGTAAACTACATTAGAAATTAGTCTCTCTTGAAAATTTTAACTGCAGAATCTAGAACTATGAAACTTGCTCTTCAGTGGAGCATCAGGTGGAAGACAATAGAAGCACAACAAAGAAAATACTGTGGTTGACAGCAAATTTGACTGAGTAATTCAAGGGAAATAGGAAACATAATTTTGAAAAGTCAAAAAAAGAAAACTGAACCTGTTATAATAGAAAATATTTCTCACTAAAGATGGTGGACACATTACTTGGCGGCAAGTGAGGTAAGAGCAAGATAATGGAAACATGAGAGAGAAAAGAGAAACACTTGTGTGCCTGTGATAATCTTTTTTGAAGAATTTTTAATGTTGATATAAACCTGATCTGAGAGGGTAAATTTCAGATGCAGTTATTCTCAATTTTATAGGCTCCCATTTGAAAAATTGAGAAACACTAAGAAGTTTTATACTTAGTGACATTGTACATAGAAGGAGATAAGTTTTATTTTCTAAGACAGAGCTACTCCAGTGGATTTCACTATGGAATCTCTTTAAAAATATAATACATTGCCAAACTACTAGAGATGATGAGACATGATCTACATTTGAATTAAAGTTGAGAGCAAAATGATGATCTCAGAGATGAATGTATTCCTGTGAGTAATGCTCAAAAGCACTCCTATTTTGATAAAATCAGATAATATTACCAATATAGGCTGAAATAAAACAATTCATGTAACAGAGACCAGATCTAGCTTCAAAGATTAGAAAATAAATGCTTCCTAACACACTAATGCATAGATTGAATATCATGTATCATGTGCTCTCTTGCTTGATTTCCTGACATTTGGGAATTCAGTACAAAGATTTTTAAAGGCATATTTAAAACATAAAAATATGATTAGCATTGCCTTATTTTTATTCCAAAATAAGACTACATTTTTTAAAAGAAGTGATATACTAAGAATCAAAAAAATGCAGCAGAATATAGACAGTTGAAGAAATAAATCTTCAAACTATGTTAACCCAGAAATTATTTTTAACCCTGAGTTACCTTTATCCAGATATTTCTCTATACCTATAGACTTGCAATGTTAGGTAGGAAAGTAAAATAAAAATGAGATCACCTTTTTTATATAATTCTTATTAAAGTACATTTGTATAGACAATGAAATCGGCTTTTTTATGTGCTTTAACAAATATAGAGATTTTTGTAACCCACACCAGTCATGACATTGGTCCTTTTATTACTGTACCAAGAGATTCTCATGCCCCTTTGCTATCAATTCTATCTATTAACCACCACTGATGAGTTTTCTACTACTACAGTTTTGCCTTTTATATAAATTCACGTAAAAGAAATCATACTGAATGCTGGCTTTGTGTTTGGGTATTTTACCTAACAGAATACATTTAATAAGGAACTGTGTTGTACAAATCTGTAGTTCATTCATTTCTATTTCAGCATGGGTGTATTACACATCTGTATGTTCATACATAGATGATGGAGAGTTTGTTTTCAGTCTTCATCAGTTATTGAAATAGATTTCAGTTTGGTGTTATTATTAATAAAGCTTCAATATGGAAGATTATGTTGGATATATAAATATACATACATATAATCAATTATTTTACATAAGTACGAAACAACAATGTTGTAGGGTTATATGAGGTACTTATATTTAACTTTATAGGATGCTGTCACATTGTTTCTCTAAATAAAATTTGGCTTTCTAACCAGGATTTGATCCTCAGCACCACATTAAAAAATAAATAAAATAATACATCTCTAGTAGTATTGTGTTCAACTACAACCAAAAAATATAAATTTAAAAAAATAATAGAAAATTATTCTGGAGACAAGTTTCCTAGGGCTGTTATAACAAAGAATCACAAACTGGGTGGCTTAAAATAATAGAAAATTATTCTGGAGGCTAGAAGTCCTAAATCAAAGTAGTTGGCTGGGGTCATATTTCCCCTGAAATCTGAAGAGAAGATTCTTTCCTTATGTCTTTCTAGCTTATCTAGTAGGCAATGTTGTTATTTCTTAGCTGGCATTGTGAAACGTCAATCTCTGCCTCTGCCATCATGTGACATTGTCCCCTTACAGATCTGTGTTGCAACTTCTCAGTATTCATAGTGGATTAAAAGCCCACTGGATTATATGCATGTACTCCAATGTCCAAATGATGTTGCTTCTAAAATTTCAATGTTTAATCAAAGCTTCTGACCCATGAATATTTACCTCCATTTATTTAGTTCTTGTTTGTTTCAGCAAATTTTATTGTTTTTCATTATATAGACTAAATACATTTCATTGGATGTTTCCATTGATATTTCATAGTTAAGTGCTATTAGGAGTATTGTTCTTTAATTACATTTTTCTTTGCTACTGAAAATAGTTTTCTCTTGCTGATATAACAGTTTGCCACAACATTGGTAATTTAAGACAATACTCATTATATTACAGTTTTATAGGTCAGAAGTCCAACTCATGCCTCACAGGGCTAAAATCAGGACAATTTTTTTTTTAGACACATGTAGGAGAATACATCTCTCTACCTTTTCCAATTTGTAGAAACTACCTTTATTTCTTCCTTGTTGTCCCCTTCCTGAATCAGCAAAGCAAATAATTTTCATCTCTTTGACCGCTCTTCTATTGTCTTCTCTCTTAGCCCATGCCCAAGAAGGGTTTTCCATTTTGAGAACTCATGGGACTAGAATGAGCCCACTTAGATAATATGAAATAATTTTGTCATTTAATGTAACATATTTACAGGTTCTAGGATTTGGGACATGGTCACATTTCAATGACAATTATTCTCCCTAGTATTGTAGTGCATAGAGATATAACTGAGATTTAAATACCAAACTTGTACATTGAGAAATTGCTAAATTCACTTGCTATCATCTATTCCTTAGGACTTTAAACACAGATAAAAATATCATTTCAAATGAAGTGTATGATCTTGTTTTCTAATCTTTATGACTTCTATTTTTTTGTCTTGTCTTATAGCACTATCTAGGACTTTTAGTAAAATTTGGAATAGAAGTGATAGAACACATCCTTGCATCATTTCCATCTTTAAAAGAAAATATTTCAGTCCCTCATCACTAAGTATTATGTTAGCTCCAGGTAGATGCCTTTTATTGGGTTTAAAAGGGAATTTAAAAAAAATTGTTGTCAGCTATTTTGCCCCTTGAAATGGATGTTGAATTTTATGTATGTTTCCTTGTATATAAAAGGTGAATATCAAATTCACCTTAGAGTAAGGGTTAAAATATGGTATGTATGATAATCTAATATATTTGTGAGGAAAGAGGGCATGGATACACACAATAACAGTGTCAAATGGTGTCAGGTACAAACTCAGTAGAAGACAAGAAATAATTAAAATCAGAGCTAAAATTATTGAATTAGAGAATAAAAAATAATACAACAGATCAACAAAATAAAGAATTGCTTTCTTGAAAGGATAAACAAGATCAGTAAATTTCTACCCAAATTCACCAAAAGAAAGAAATAGAAGACTAAATAAATAAAATTAGAGATGAAAAAGGAAATATCACCAAAGACATCACTGAATTTCAGAGGATCATCAGAAATTACTTAAAAAATGTATACTCTAATAAGCTAAAAAATCATAAAGACATTGACAAATTCTTGAGGCAAAATTGAACCACGAGGGTATAGAAAACCTAAATAGGTTAATCAATATCAATTAATAAAATTAATAGTTAAACGGTTATCAAATGCCTTCCAAGAAAGAAAAGTCTAAAACCAGGTAGATTCTCAACAAAGTTCTACCAGGCCTTTAAAGAAGAACTAAGACTAATATTCCTAAAATTATTCTGTGAAATAGAAAAGGAGAGATCATTGCCAAATTCATTCTATGAAACAGGTATCACCCTGATTCCACACCAGACAATGGCACATCAAAGACAGGGAATTTAAAGCTGATATTCATATTCAAGCTGATTACCATAGATGTAAAATTTATCAATAAAATCTTGGCAAATTGATGATAATATGATTCTATATTTAGAAGACCAAAAAATCTACCAAAGTCCTGTAGAACTGATAAAACAATTTTAGTAAAATGGCAGAATACAAGATACAAACATAAACCAATTGCTTTCATATACTCAAATAATAAAACTACTGAAAAAATAAGAAAACTATTCAATTCACAACAACATCAATAAAATAAAAATATTTTGGAATGAATCTAACAAAATATGTCAAGGACCCCTACAATGAAAACTCTACAACACTGAAGAAGGGAATTAAAGAAGACTTTAGAAGATGGAAAGACTTCCCTTGTTCTTGGATAGGTAGAGTCAATAGTATTAAAATGATCATTCTAACGAAAGCGTTTTACAGATTCAATGCATTCCCCATCAAATTACCAATGAAATTATTCATAGAACTAGAAAAAGCAATTCTAAAATTCATTGGGAAAAAATAAGAGACCTATAATAGCCAAAGCCACTCTGAGCAAAGATTTGGGAATTAGACCAGAAACCTTGCACCTGCTGAAATAAAACATAGGGTCAATGCTGCATCATATGAGTGCAGGCACCAACTTCCTCTACAAGACCTCTAAAGCTCAAGAAATAAAATTAAGAATCAATGGGGGTGAGGGGGCAGGGGTGCCATCAAATTAAAAAGTTTCTGCACAGAAAAGGAAACAATTAAAAATGTGAAGAGAAAGCCTACAGAATGGGAGAAGATATCTGACACTTTCTCATTAGATAAATCATTAATATCTAGAATATAGAGAACAAAAAAATGACACCAAAAAGTGAATAGCCCAATTAATAAATGGGAAAAAAGACTAAATAGACACCTCTCAAAAGAAGAAATACAATTGACCAACAAATATATTTTAAAAATGTTCAATATCTCTAGCAACCAGGGAAATGTAAAATAAAACTTCATTGAGATTTCATCTGACTCCAGGCAGAATGGCAATTATCAAGAATATAAACAATGTAGATGGATGTGGTGGTGCACATCCAGTGGTTTGGGAGGCTGAGGTAGGAGGATCACAAGTTCAAAGCCAGCTTCAGCAACAGCAAGGCACTAAGCAACTCAGTGAGACCTTGTCCCTAAATAAAATATAAAACAATGCCGGAGATGTGGCTCAGTGGTCGAATGGCCCTGAGTTCAATCCCCAGTACCAAAAAAAAGAAGAAGAAGAAGAAGAAGAAGATGATGACTACAAATAATAGTAAGTGTTGATGAGGATGTGGGGGAAAGTACACTGATATACTATTGATACTATTGGTGGTACTGAGGGGCAGGGAGAAGAGATGGCATAAGGAAAGAACAGAGGAATGAATCAACCCTAACTTTTCTATATACATACACGAATATACCATAGTGAATCTCACCATCATGTACATCCACAAGACACTAGCCAAAAAGAAAAAAAGAATCTTAAGAATAGCAGAAAGATCAGTAGGGAGAAGGAATCAAGGTGAAGAGACAAACGGAAGGAGAAAATACTGGCAAGTGAATTTGAACACATTAAGTTCCATGATTTTTTAAATTGTTTAAAAAATGAATCCTATTGTTATGTGTAACCAAATAAAAAATGAAAAAAAATGTGTCAGTTAAAAACATGTTGGGAAACATGTGAACAGTGAGGCAACAACACATCCATATGTTCCCGAGCTTTCATCCTAAATGAAAGAGTGTTCAGTAGCCATAAATGGACTTGTCTCACCCTATGAAAGCCTCCAGGAAATATACATGTAGTGGAATGCAAGTGGGTAGGGGATTACAGTTCAGAGGATAACTAGATAATTGCCTAATAACAGAGTTTCCTGTGTGAAACAGTGGCCTTGTAAGAAGGGGACATCCATAGTTCAAGGTTAAGTTGTTACCATTCTCTCCTCTCAAACTAACTGAAATGGCTAGGCTTGTCCCTGGATAAGCTACTGAAAGGATGTGGCAATTACAGCAATTAATAAAACTGACCTGGTCTCTTCACGTTTTTTGGTCATGTTCCACACATAGAGCTCATTATTTCATTTTCACTCCTAGAAAGAATGGAATAACAAAGACCACGATTTCATAAAGTGACTAGGTTGAGTTTCAGTCTTGGTGTTTTTTGTTTTTTTTTTTTGTCTGACAATTTCTTTTATTCTATCTCCCTTAATTTTACTTATTTTTTTCTTTCACTTGAAACTTTCTCATGAAAACATCCCAGATAAGTGATACGCAGCGTAGAAAAGGAAACTGTCCTCCTCGGGCTCCGGGGTGCCAACATGGAGTTTGTAGTCACTTGGAAAGTGAAAGTTTATTCTGGCAAATTAAAGATTTCACTTGAAACCCCAACAAAGCAGAAGAAGCATCCCAAGTAAAAAATTATCCAGCTCTGCATCTCCTGATAGTTTCCAGTGGGGGGAAAATTCTTTCTCAACAGACTGCATTAAAAAAATCATTCCTTTGGAAATCTGTATGATGGAGACTTAGGGAAATATTGTAAGGTTATTTTCTTATTTAAACTCTAAACACTGAATAGTGGTTTTGTGAGTTTATTTCTGTTACACATGTTTTAATTAGCACCAGAGGTTTTTCACTGAAGGAAGTTAAAGCAAATCACAGTCATCCTGTCATTTCACTTCTTCTTTCTTTAGCACACAGCTCGAAATTTAGGGATATAGAGAGACCATCCCTGTTTCATTTCATTTCTCTATAGTGGTCCCTTAAAGGGCATGTCTTAGTCAGCTTTGTATTTCTGTGACCAAAATACCCGACAAGAACAACATAGAGAGACAAAGTCATGATAGCAGAAAAGCAGAGAAAAAGAGGAAAGGGACATGGACAGATGTAGTTGAAGGCCATGCCCCCAGTGACCTATTTCCTCCAGCCATGCTCAACCTGCCTACAGTTATCATTTAATATACCAGCCAGCTATCAGTGGATGAATCCATTTTCTTCCAACACATTTGCTTTGGGGGACATTCCCAACCCAAACCATAATAGAACACATCTATCCTGGTTCATTTATAGAGGATTTCATTTCTTTTTGTGGCTTTTAGGGAATATCCTCAAAAGACACTAGGATTATTTCACTGGTACAATAACTCTAAAATTAATACTCTCTGTGTTGGCATTTTTCCCATTATATTTTTGAGATATATTCATATAAGCAGAATTCTGGATTAAAGAATAAAGGCATATGTAATTCTGCCAACTATTGACAAATTAACAACGTGGTTGTAGTGTTTTGAATTTGGTCCACAAATTCATGGAAGTGTGCATTGATTTTTAGTCTTGCCATCTGAATGTGTTGTCAAATTCTTAGATATCTGCCAATATAATAAGTGAAGAGTGTTACTCAGATAAAGTTTTAAATGACCTTTTTCCCATGAGTTAGGCTACATTTTTTTTTCATATGCTTAATGGCCATTTTAATTTTTTCTCTTAAGATCTACCTGTGCATCACATTTGGTCATTTTTCTACTGATTTCTTGGCTTTCTACATCACATATTTTAGGAGATCTTTGTGTGCTAAGAGATAGCCCCTCATCTGTGACAAATAGTAAAAATTTAATTTTCCTGTTATTTATTTTTTACTTTATTTCTTTTTGTCAAGCATAAAATCTATTTTTAAAAATGTTTATGTAGTCAAATGTATTAACTTTCCCTTTTGCCTCTAGATTTCATATTCTAGGTAGAATTCCCCACTTCCACATTATAATTATATTTACCTCCATGTTCTTATAACTTTTACAATTTCACTTTTGATATTTGGACCCTGATCCATTCCTGATATAATCTGGTCCAAGGCATGAACACAGCCAATTTTACCTTTTTGAATCACTACACAGTGTCCCTGTACTGCTCCTATAAAGTTTGTTTTTGCCTGCTGATTGTAGGTGAAAATTTCATCACATACTAAAATTTTTAAGTAAATAAGCCTATTTCTAGTCTATTTGTTTATTAATGAGAGAATGCAAAACTGTTTTAATTACACTAGCTTTATAACATTTTAATATCAGGTAGATAATCCCTCTCTTCCTTCTCTTCTTTATATTGCTTTCTTTTTTCAGGGTTTTATTGGATCTGCTTGATTGCTTATTTTTCCACATGAATGTTTAAGTCAACTTGCTTAGTGTCAGAGGAAAAAAAAATTGATATTTTTATTGAGATTTTTGCATTAAATTTGTAAGTTAAATTACAGAAAATTGATATAATTCTAAGGTTACTTTCCTATCCAGATACTTGGACACATTCAGTCCAACAACTACCCCTCACACTCACACAAATACTCATGAATCCCTAATTTCTCTTTAAGTGGTTTGTTTCCTTTCTCTCTCTACTCTTTGCTCTTTCATCATTTCTTGCATTGATAATGTATTTTATAAGATGTTGTAAGTTGCAATCAATCACACAAAATGATATCATTCCCCTCCTTTGTACATTTAATGACATAATTTTTTTTTAATTACATGAAGAATAACAATCAAATTTTGGGCTTCCCTTCACATGTAAGAAGCAATACCTTTGCCAGGGCCTATGATTTGACATGTGTAGCTCCTGATAATAAGATTCATTATGGTATGACCATTCCTTCACATGGAGTGAAGTTTCCTACACAACAGTTTCCTGTACAACAAATGTCTGTGTTTGGAGCATCACTCTGTATTGATTGTCTTGTACCTTTATTATAAAACAAAATATTGCCATCTTCCATAATTCTAACTGCATAACCTTTTCATGGTGGCTATATTAATAGCATGTAAAGGCTCTTAAGCTTATACTACACTTTTACAAAATACCCCCACAGAACAATAGCAAAAATCCTAAAGTGTTTGAAACTTGATGAAACTTTCCACTGACCTCAAACTGCCTTAACACTTGTGATTTTTTATTCACATTAGTTGTTTTGACTCTATTTGCTAGTACTTTGGCACCATTTACACATGGTGACCTCTTTCAGATGTTTGCCTGATAATACTAAATCCTACAGCCAGGATGCCTTTGGGAAAGGGAAAGAGTGGAAAACTGAGGGTAAGATGAAAGTCAACCTAAGGCTAATAACAGGAGGCGTGATTTTCTGTTCTGTGTTCTGAGATCCAGACTGAAGATATATGTTTGGAGGTGGTGGCTGAGCTGGTGGAGAACAACGCCACTTACCACAAAGGTCACCAATGTTACATTTTTTCTCTCCTCAATTATATTGTGCAATTGTAAACCTCAAGAAAATAGTTACGGTAATCTAGTGCCCATTTTACCTGTTATTTGCAGCCCTGGCTAGACACCAGAGGGATCTAGAAGTAGCTGCATTTAAAATAGCTTGCTGAACATCCTTCAAGAGGATGAGAGAAGTCCTCAATGACATTCTTTCACAATATGGTTGAAAATAGAATTTTCCAAAATGCACATAGCAGAGCATTATTTGTAAGTGAGGTACTATAAAGAAAAGTTGTCTTCTTTGGTCAAATAAATATGAGTAGTAGAACAGGCCATGTCCCATTTTGGGTACTCAATCTACATTTATTTCATGAAGAAATATGCTAAGAAATCGCTGTAGCCAATTAAAGCTACTGACTAGTTTTCAATGTATTTAACCACACACTTCTTTTATTCCCTTTGTTGTATTTTTAACCTCCCATGGAGCTAATATTAAGCATAATACATTCTGAAAACTGCTGGTTAGAAGAATTTCCAAATTTATAACTTACTGAGGTTTGTAGCTGCATCAGATCCCTTTGGAGGTGTTGATGGTATAAATTAAATCTATAAACCTTTGAAGTTGGTCTTTTGAGTGCATCAAGGAGTGTTTCTGCAAATATCAGCTTAATAAACAAACAGCAACATCTGATTTTTCATTATTATCAAGTCCTTAAAGTAGGTCTGTAGCGACTAGGCTGCACATATGGTTAATTACCAGTATCATAAAGCTTTATTGAAAAGCATAATATTTACATCAAAGTTAACATTTGATTTATGCTGGATTTGGGGTACTGTCACTCCTCTTACCCAGCCCCAAGCAAACAAGATATAATGGTGACTATTAGCACATAGTGAAAGTTTTTTATGGGATTTTTCTCTCAAATTATCTCTGAAAATCCAGTGAAAGGAATAGAACAGAAGTACTCTTTTACCTTTTTATAAACTCATACGTTAATTTTCTGTTCTAGCCCTATAAACCCTATGTATTATTTACATCTGTGTGTGTGTGTGTGTGTGTGTGTGTGTGTGTAAAAATATATCATTGCTTCAAGGAGCAGAGGTCTCAAAGTCTTTATTTGGCATGTACCTAACTTGTCATAATGACTATGGTACTGCCTTGGTTTCTTTTGTGCTGATATGAAGAATCTTAAGACTGGGTAATTTACAATGAATATATATATATATATATATATATATATATATAGAGAGAGAGAGAGAGAGAGAGAGAGAATATATATATTCTTTTTAATGTTTTCTTCTATTACTCAATACTTTTTTTGAGATTCATCTATGGTACATATAGCAGTCATTTATTTTCAATGTTGTGTAACTTTCCATTGTAATTTATTTATCCATTCTAACATGCATGAATATTTTGATCATTTATACTTTTCAGTGTTTACACTCATACTATAAACATTCTTGTACATTGCACTTTGGAAGTACAACCACTGGGTCTTAGGGTTGGCAAAAAGATTGGCTGGACTATATCCTTTCAAATTCTTCTCTAGAATGATTTTATAAGGTTATTCTCCAGCAGTGTAAGATAGTTCAAATTGCTACACGTGTTTGCAACATTGGGTACTGTCACCGTATAAACATTTAACCAACAGGTTGTTTTTCAGCAAAATTATTGATTTTTTCATTTAATTCTCAATTTAAATGAGGTATCATTTAGATGCAGTAAATTACACCCATTAAAATAATAAGCTTGATATCAATTTATACATTTGTATAATTACTATGTCAGTCAAAATAGAGAACATTTCTATCACTCCAAGAAAACTTCCTGTGCCCATCTCAGTCACTCCTCTTACCCAGCCCCAAGAAAACATGACCTTATTTCCGTTAATACAGAATAGAGTTGCTTGTGCTGGAATGCATGTAAGTGTAATGGTAGAGTATGTACACTTTTGTGTCTCTTTCCTTTCTTAAAAATAATGGGTTTTAGTTGATGCTTGTTCTTTTGTGTGCCAGTAACTTATTCCTTTTTTATTGCTGAGTAGTATTCCATTACACACACACACACCCAAGCATGTACACACACACACACAAGCATGTACACACACGCACACAAGCATGTACACACACGCACACACACACACACACACACACACACCTGTATTGTTGTTTTTCTATTACTATAACACCTAAGATAATTATCTTATAAAAGTAAGTTTATTTAGGCTCACAGTTTTGTAAATTAAAAAAAATGTGGTTAAATTAATTGAAAAGTAGTCAGTAGCTTCAATTGGCTACAATTGATTCTGTTACTTTGAGGAGGGTGAGGCAGCACACCAGGGTGGAAGCACATGGCACAATAAAACCTCTCACCTTATGGGAGCACAGGAGAGAAATAGAAAGGAACTAAAGGGTCTCACAATTCAATTTAGGGGTACAACCCCCATGAGCTAAGAACCCCCACTTGATCCCACCTCTTAAATTTTCTACCACCTTCCATTAGTGCCAAGATTGGGGACGTGCCTTTAGCACATGAGCTTTTAGGAGACACTGAAGATCCAAACCACAGCAAATCCACAAGTTGCTATCTATTCATCTGTTGATGGACATTAAGTTTGTTTTAAGTTTGCATGTGCTAACAGTAATACTGCTATGAACATGCACACGGAAGTCATTGTGTGGTCATCATCAGGTGCAACAAATTGCAATTATATTTTCAATTTTATAAGCATATTCTAATCTCTTTTCCATCTTAGAAAACTAAAAGCAATATGGGTTCCAAGTACTCCACATTCTTGTCAATACTTGGTGTCATCAGTCTTTAGATGTTAGCAAAACCAGTCCTGCAAACTGGTATTCCATTGTGGTTTTAACTTACACTTGCTCATGATTAATGATGCTGTGTATTTGGATATGTGATTTTAAACCTTGTGTTGGTTGTGTATAAATCCTTTGTGAGCTACTTTCTCAAATCTTTGGAAAGATTGTTTCTTTTTTTTTGAGTTGTCTTTATGTTACTGAATTTTAATGGTTCTTCATATGGTCTGCATATAAGTCTGTTAGACCCATAAATGCAGTTTGTCCAATTTGTGGACTGTCTTTGTTTTTTGCTTTCAAAGTGACTTTTAAAAAAATAGAGAATTGTAACTTTGAGGAAGTCTAATTTATTTTTGACTATCTGCTTTGTTTTTCTGATCTAAAAAACATCTTTTTTATTTTTCTATGTGTGGAGATATTTTCCTATGTTTTCTTCCAGAAGATTTATAGGTTCATCTTTTATTATAGATAATAAAATACACAATGTATTAATTAATGATTTATTTAGGTTCAATCACCAGTGCCACAAAAATAGATTTAATATTAATATTTATGTTTAGTATGAAGTAGAAGTGCAAGTTCTATGGGTTTTTTGTTTGTTTGTTTCATATGGCTACACTGATGTTCCAGCATCAATTATAGAAATTACTATATTGTCCTCATTTATTTATATTGTTTTGTTAAATTTCAACTGGCTGTATATGGGTTTATTTCTGGACTCTAGACTGTTTTGTTAATACTGTATTTCTTCTTTAACCAGTATCACTTATCTATATTACTTTAGCTTTATGTTTTTAAAGTGGGTAGTATAATTCTTTTAATTTTGTTCTCTTTCAAAAACAATGTCTGGTAAGTCTTCTGATTTTACAAATAAATTTTATAATAAGCTTGTCACATTATGCAAAAGTATCTGCTTGTGTTTTTATTGGAAATGTTTTGAATCTACCAATTATTTATCAGAATGAGCAAATTAAAAATGTTGAGTCTTCTAATCAATCCTTGAACAAAGTACATTTCTCAAGTAAGTTGCCTTAGTAAGGTTTTCAATTTTCATTATAAGAATTCTGCAAACTTTTATCAAATGCATCTCAAAATGTTTTGGATTTGGGTCTAGTAGAAATGCCATGACTTTTTAAATTTCAATTTTATTTATAATTTCATAATAATTATTTGTTGCTAGTATATATAAAATTAATTTTTGCAGTTGTTATTTATTCAGGGCCTTTGCTAAGTTTACTTTATTAATTTTAGTAGGATTTTTTGTAGATTCTTTATTTTTATTTTTTAATTTTTCAAACATGAGAAATTTATTAGTTGCTCAAAATATTACATTGATCTTGACATATCATATATCATACATTTGATTATTTAGGATGTTTTCTGAAGCACAATTCTATCACTTGTGAATATAGTTTCATTTTTTTCTTTCAAATTTTATGCTTCTTATTATTTTTACTCACTTACTATAGTGGGTAGCATCACCAGTGCATTTGGAAAAATGTAGCAAAAATGAAAATCCTTTCCATTTTCTCAACTGTAGCAAATATATTTGAGTCCTTCCTCCTTAGCCAGCTGTTAGCTATAAAACATCTTGTGGATTCACTTTATTAGGCTGAGGAAGTTTCAATTCATAATTTGTTGAAAGACTTTCCTAAAAAAAAAAAAAGGTATCCAATTTAATCTGCCTTTTTCTGCAAGTCAAGACTGAAATGATCATGTAACTGATTTATTTTGTTAATGTGGTGAGTTACATGAATTCATTTCCAGAGCTTCATCTAAGCTCAAGCATAGGATACACTGAACTTGAATATTCACATCTGAGTCTTCTTCATCCATTAAGTCCGCAGAAGTTTTTGGTTCATACTTACTCTCCTATCTTTTCATGACTCAAATGTCAAATATTTTAAAACATTTGCTATTTTCCACACATTCCTCAGTCTTTACTTACTTAAAAATTTTTGCCATTCGCTTCCAGATTAGAGCCCTCAAGGTGACTAACATTTACCATCTGCATTCTGGTTTTAAGACCACACTGTGAAAGTTTATATTCAATTTTCTATTCATTTATCATACTTTTCAATTCTAGCATGGTCATTTTTATATTTAGTATTTCTTTTCTGAAATTTTCTATCTGTTGAATCCTCAATACCATTTTTTTTTCCTCATGTTTGGCTTGGATTCTGTGGTACCCTGATATGGTAGGGGAGTTGTCCTGGGGGAGATAATGTCATCTATGAATAATAGCATGTCTCTTTCTTCCTTTCTAATCCTCCTGCCTTTTTTGAGTTTGCCATGCTGTATTGGCTAAGACTTCCACTAAAATGTGGGGGGAATAGATGATATCAGTATTCTTGTCTTGGTCCCGGTCATCTGGGGAAGGTTTTCAGCATTTCACACTGAAGTATGATGTTCATGATAAGTTTAATCAGATTAATGATGTTTCCATGTATTTCAAGTTTGCTAAGAGTTTCTAATTTTAATGGAATAATGAATTTGATCAAAAATGTTTTTCTTCATCTTTTCTCTCACTCTATTATCATGGCAAATTATACTATTGGAATTTTGATTATCGAATCAATCAAATGTTATGCAAATAACTAACTTTGACATGAGTTTTTTCAGAAGTTTGCAATTGTGAAATGCCTTATAATTTTGCTGTAACAAAATTGTAACTGATGTTTCAAGTAACATCTCATTAGATTTAATATCAAGTTTATGCTGGCTAGTGTTTTCTATTGTTTGTTCCATTTTTTTTTTCTCCTAACCTTATTTTCCTTTTTTGTATACCTGGTAAATTCTGATTGAATAGGAGATTATACATGAAAATTTGTTGATGATCTTGAGGACCAGAAAGATAAAGTAAGGGCAGATCACCACAATGATATCAGGAACAGTGTTTTCAGCACCAGGATAGATTATATTTTTCATAAATCTCTTCCCTTGGTTAATGTTCTCTCCTTGTGTATTACTCTTATGGGATTTCAACTGAGATCCTTGATCAATTAATTACCAAGGTCTCTACACTTTTGGAGATTCTAATTCTAATTTTTTTTTCTTCAACACAGTGAAACTACTAAAACTTCATATTTCTTTTCAAATGCTTTCTCTTCACTTTTATAGCAGTTTTCCTTGTGCAGTTGGCAAAGTTTTTTGGGGGGTCTAGGGGGAACCACAGTATGGGGTTCAGTTTTCTGTATCTTCTCTCTAGATCATAGTCCTTAAATTCTAACTATCTTGGCAGTCCTAGAATCTATGGTTTGTCTCTCTGGCTCTGGGAAATTACCAGAGGAATCTCTACATGCGCTGATTTCTATCTGTGGACCTATTTCCATATTCTCAGTCTTTCCATCTTTGCCAAATATCAGCAGTTGTCATTATGAGAAAAATGGCTTAGGCAATGTCAACTCCTCACTCTTCAATTCCTATCCATCTGGAACCATGGTTCTCCAATGTCTGATTGACTCAGCAACTTTTCTGAGCCTTCATGAGACTTTTCTATGTTATTTAACTTGTACATTTGCTCCAAGAGGGAGCTTTAGTCTGTTGAATGATAAATCTTATTATATCTGAAATTGTAAAAAGTTTGTTTTAATAATTTAATATTCTGTAGCTAAGTCTGAATAAATATTTGTTATTGATTATTACTAATTAGAATATAAATCACTTTGGGGGCAGAACTGCCTTACATTAGACATTCTGTCTTGTAAGACATAAAGGAAAAAGCTTTGAGACCCCAAATAGGAAGAATTTGCATGAAGAGTATTACAGCATTCGTCAGAACTTCAAAGTATTTGTATGTCTTTTAGTTGTCAATTGCTCAAAGGTTTTTTTACTCTCAGTTATACACAGCTAAAGAACAACACAACAATTTCAATATTCCTTCCTATAACAGAGATATAGTAGTTCATTATTAGTACTTTACACATTTCCATTAAATGGATGCAGTATCTTCTCTTCCATTCCCTTTTCATGTTTTCTCTGTAGAGATTTATTTCTAAGTAGGAAATATTGTCTATGCATATTCATACTAATGCATAAGTTAGTTACTTTGGAAAAGAGAATGAAAATCAAGACAAAATTTTATGACTGAGAAATGATATAATATTTATGTAGTATTATATTATTTATTGAGCAAATAGGCAATATATGATGGCCATTTAAGCAATGCATTTCAATAATAATGCAAATATATCCTACTGACATAAAGAAAACTGATATTTTTATATCAACTCAATGTGTGAAAGAGTTAAAATAAAAGTTCTTGAGATATAAAGAAATTTAAATCCTAGTTTTAAACTGAGGAAATAGTGCTTAACTATATTAAAGAATATGTTGATTATAGTAGCTAATAATGGAATATAAATTATAATGCTTTAAAAAATAGAAGGCAAACTATATAGGAAGAAGTAACATTGTAAGGATATATCAAGACTGAACTGAGAACAGTAGAATTGTGGATTTTTTTATATCTTGTAATGTGCATTATTTTTTATTGAATTTGAATGATTTGTCACTACAATTTTCAGGGAAGAAAACAATTGCTGTCAACATTTTTAGACATTAAAGTTTTTGGAATAAAAGCATTCAATACACATTTACAGTTTTCAATAGGTTTTTGTCGTGAGAGGTTTTTCCAATTTGTGTTTAATGTCTTTGAATAATTTTTCCTTTACACTCAAAGATTCTGTTGCAGTAGAGGTTGTAAGTAATTACTAAGGAGCTAATCAAACATTTGACTCTTCATATTTAAAATTTTAACATTTTCTTTTCTTAGAAAATGATATTAATAATTAAAATGCTGAACAAGTTGAAAACAATTTTTAATAACTTCCATGCACGGTACACATTCTCCTGTAAATATTTGGACGTTTTTCTCTATTTAAGAGCAAATAACTGCCTAAATATTGCATTTGTTTGAACTTGAATCTATTTCACTAGAGTTCAGGACTCCATAGCTTAATATAGTCATTTATTAATCATTGAGGCAGTTTTCTTAAATGAGATCCATTTTTATTTTCTTTAAATTGTTGTCCTATACAATTGGCATCCTCAAGCATTTTATTCCTTTGACTTAGCTTGCCATCCCTAAAACTTTTTGTCAAACAAGTACAATTTTCCAAAACTTAATGAAGAAAAGAAAATCCTGAAACCCTCTACAACTTAGAATTCACAATGAACTTTATTCAGAAGATTTTCATGTGAAAATCATGCTTCTGCAATGTCTAAGGAATATTTGGGGAGACATATCCAATATGCCTGTAAAGCATTACAACTTTTAAAAATTGATTAAGTTGACCTTAGTTTTAAAGAATAAATAAAAGCAACTTCTTGGTAGCTGATTTTGAGGAATTGAGGTAAGTATTTCAAAATTATGATTCAGGTTTCTTTGGAAGACAACATTATCTTTTTGTACTGAAAGAAAAAAAATGGATGGTGTATTTATAAAGGACCTAGCTGTCCACTCTTATTAGTATGAGCTAGAATATTAAATTGGAATAATACTCCTAAGAATGTCAAATTACAAAGTTTAAATATCAGCAATTATCCTTGCACAGCTGAAAACATTAGTGGTTTAATGTCAGAACAGAAACTACATTCAGGAGCATAGAGTAAGATCAATTGCATGTATTCTAAAAAAAAAATTCTGGGTGTTTAGATAGCTTGGAGTTTCAAATTTAAAATGAAAAGAAACATTTTCTTCCCTCTGCATTTTCAAGTCTTTTCACAACAACAACAAAAAGGAACAGAGAAGAATACATTCCATCATATGAGGAATAGGAAAAAATATTACAAACAAATATTTTAAACCATTTGTCAAATATTGTTAAATGATGATCAAAGTTAGTGATTAGGAACAGTGTATAGATGTCCCCAAAGGTAAGATGGTGCCCAAACTAATGATGATCAACTAGATCAATTGTAAGGTCTAGAACTAGATCTAGAATTAGATCTAGGTGTTGTCTAGAAAGATTAAAAATGTCCCAACACAGATTTAATTTTATATTTCAGAATGATAAGGAAGTTTAAAAAGAAGGGATAAAAAGGAAATCAAATGGAAGAAGAAGGAGGAAGAAGAGGAGAAGGAGAAGGTGAAGGAGGAGGAGGAGGAACAGCAGAACTCAATATCAAAATAGAGGCTGCAGGCTCCTTCAGCTTCTTAGATTCTTCCCAATCTTTGATCCATACCATGCTCATTTTGACTCTACATGTCTTTCCAAAAGCAGCTATTAGCATGCTAAGATGAGCAATGTTTTATAAAAGGGTTATAGGCATATATCTAGTGCCATAAACCTCAATCTATCATAAAATTGTATATAGAAAGTAGGAGAGTTACATGTAGAGAAATATTAAGGTGAGCATAGGCCCCTCAACTTTTTTCTAACACAGATGCATGTAGATAATCTGTGTACATTGAAGCCAAGTTCTTGAAAAGAGGATCTGACTAGATAAGTACTCTGAACATGCTTCAAAAATGAGCATGTACATGCTTATGTTATATACTTATGGATTAGTCTAAAATGGGAATTACAGAATGCTTAGTGTTTTAGTCAGCTTCTTCACTGCTGTGACTAAAAGATCTGACCAGAACAACCATGAAAAGGACAAGTCTATTTGAGGGCTCATGGTTTCAGAGGTCTTTGTCCATAGAAGGCCAGCCCCATTTCTCAGGGCTCCAGATGAGGCTGAATATCATGGTAGAGTGTGGGGCAGAGGGAAGCAGCTCACATCATGGTGATCTGAAAGCAGAGAGATTCCACTCTCCAGATACAAAGCCACGCCCCAATTCCCACCTCCTCCAGCCACACTCTACCACTTTAATCACCACTCAGTTAATCTCTAGCAGGGGATTAAACGCTGATTGGTTTAAGACCCTCACCATCAATCATTTTTCCTCTGAACCTTCTTGCACTGTCTCACACGTGAGATTTTGGGGGACATCTCACATCCAAACCATAGTGCCTAGTTCCTTTAAGTCAAGGATAGACAAGCCTTTTACATAAAAAGCTTAATAATATATATTTTATGTGGCAATAGCTTCCGTAGGTGATAGTATCTATGTTGGGATGCTCAATTCCACAGTGGTTGCATGAAAGCAGCTATGTACAGTACTTAAATAAATGGCTCTGGTTAGATTTTACAAAATCTTCACTATGGATACTAAAATTTGAATTTCACACTTCTTTGGATTGTTTTCTACCATACAGATATTATTTTAAAAAAACATTCTTAGCTTACATGCCAACAGGCTGGATATGGCCCATGGGTTATAGTGTTTGCTGATCCCTATAGTAAGTACTAGGAAATACATCAAGTTATCTCTAGACCTGACAATTACACTGGGAAATATGCATACTAAAGTTCAAGACATGCAATATAACTCTGAAAACACCTTTACGTGCTAGAAATGCAGATATAAACCAAAGGCCTTTGTTCTCTGGAGATCAGTTCTGAGCATGAAACCAGCTCTCAACTAAGAAACCAAAAGGGAGAAGCAAAGGGTCCTCCAGATGTGTCTCATCAAATAACCACAAAAGCTCTAACATAAAAACCATTCATTAAAACATGCTTGTTATAAAAGATTAAAAAGAATCTCAAAAGAGATATGAAGAAGAGATAGCATAAAAAGAATTATTTAAGAAAAGAAGTGAAATCAGAAAAATAGAAATTAAAGATGATATAATCACTTTAAACTTAAAAAATGGGAAAGAGATAAAAGCTTACAAAGAAAGGAATATAAGAGATACCATTGAAAAGTGAGCTTGTAGAATTTAGGACAGAAACCTAAGTGACCAACAAAAGAAGATTCTAAAAGGCATGTTTAAAAATCTCATAAAAATCACCATCATTGAAAGCAATGTCCCAAATGAAGTAAATCACATAAGTATAATAGTAAAAAATGAAAAATAAAACATTCACATGACTTTGAAGAAAATTGTGGATATAGCAAAGGGTATATATAACTTGTGTTTCTATGAAGAGAACACATTTTGTAAAATTCAAGTACACAGTTGAAATAAACTTTTCTAAAATACTACAGGCTTGACCCTACAGACTGAGTTTTATAATGTTCTGGGAAAATTGATATGGAGCAACTGATATAAATGCAGCATTCTGTTAAATTCCTGGTCTGTAAGGATAAAGGAAGAATCATGTGGGTAATCATGAATAAATGAAGAAAATTATAAACAAAGAGGAATAAGTGGTCTTTGGACTTCTTCAACTATTTGATAGTAGAAATAGTGTAGAAATATTTACACATTAGAAATGAAAAATGAAAATATTTACACATTAGAAAGGAAAACTAAGAATAATAAATTTTTATTGAGTAAAGTTATCCTTCATATTTAAGTAAAAGGCAGAACTTCTTACTCCTGCAGAGTGAAAATTAGTCCAACAAGTAATGACACAAAGCAAAGAACTTAGGAAAACACAAACTGTAGAAAGCCCTAGTCAGAGCTGAAGCCATCTATACCAAGACTGAAGAATAAAGCACTAAAGCCTTTACAGTTATATAACCTAATGTGAATGTTATACTTTTGGAAATGTTAAAATGACAATATAATTAAAAATGGAGGCTAAAAGAGCAAATGTGGGAGGAAATATGAGTGATATTTCCTCATGTTTCTTAGCAGGGAGTCAAATATTTTTTAAAAAACTGAAATATATAGTTAAAAATATTCCTCTTTTGACATGCCAGTGCTCAGAATTTCACCTCCCTTGTATAATTTCTCAGTATCTGTCATTAGCTATGTTCCATGAAACATAAAAAAAAGAAAAATATCAGGAAATAAGAGAAATTTAATGGATAATTTTTATATATGAACACAAACCTGTATATTCCAACTGAGAAAGTTCCTGTTACAAGTCTCATCTTCCCAGACTGGAACAAAGAGCACTTGTTTCTTACTCACCTCACAACTAGTGTATAGGCACATGACCCAGAATCCTCTAGGTAGAAGCATTCCTGAGTCCTCAGGTGCAAAGGAAGAAATGTAATCAACTCAGCTGCATTTAGCTATGCTGTTGTTGTTGTTCAGTTGGTTGGTTGGTTTAGAATGGATAACCAAAGATGTGTCTAGATTTTGTTATTGCTTGTCATCAAGTTACATTCCTGGTATCTCAGATGGGAATGACAGCAAGGGTTAGTTACTTCTTAATCACATTGAACCTTTGATATGGTTCTGCATATTTTTCATTGAATTTTAACCATGAATTTAGTCCTACAACTGTTTTGTAACATCTTTTAGCATATTGGATATTTTTGCTAAAAAAATGAAAAAACCCCTAAATTTTGTTACACACAATTAAAAAATTGTCTATTAGAAGTAAATCTGGCATATATATATACACACGCACATATACATACACATAAATATATACATACACACAAAATATTGGTGTAAATGAACATTTCCATTAAATTAATTTTTTATTATACATTTAAGAAATAATTTTTTTGGTGGGCTACTCATCATATATGGGTGTCCATTTGTGTGCCCATGAGTGTATCTGGGTGTCTGTTATTTAAGCATCATTAGAAACTAGGCCACTATTTGAATAAGCTTTTTATATTTCTTATGTATTCATAGTTTACTTATGTTTCTGAATGAAAATGGAGAGATATAGTCATAATTACATATGACTATTCCTTATCACAGTAAAAATTAAAACTTGAATATATACATATATATATGTATGTATGTATTTTATGTGACATGGCATTTCAAAAGAAAAATACGATTTTACTTTTATTGTTCTAATGTTCCCATCCTTTCCTCTTCATAAAGAACTAGAAAAAAAGGAGAGAAAACATACAATTATCTTCTTTTCAGATCTCAAAAAGTCATGAATATCTATAGTGGCTTATCTTCCACACTAATATGCAATGCTAAGTGCTCCATACCCTGAAAAACCTGGGAAATTGCACTCCACATAATTATGCAAATAGATTTTTTTAAGAAAAAGTAAAAGCAGAAATGACAATATGCTAATATGGTAGCAGCAATGAATATGATGAGGATTATTAAAAACAAAGTGTCTGTTAATGCCCAGAGCCTTCTTTTTATTTAATATTTTTTCATGGCACACATACCTCCAAAGAAAATATTCAAGAAAGACCCAAATCATAATTACATAATTAGACTTTTTCATCTTAAAATCCTTTATATACCTCTAGAATAAATATTATAAGTAGTATATAGTATTATAATTAAAGAAAGTGTTTAAAGAAATGATGCGTTGATTGCTATTTGCTACATATTCTATTTAATGAGCCAGAACTACACAGTGTACATGTGTGCCGTGAGTCTATTTATTATTATTATTATTGTTATTATCATGGTGGCTTTTACTAACCTTAATTAAAAATCTCCATAAACTGTGTCTAGCCCATCATACAGATTACAGCACAGGAATACATATAGCAAAAATTAACATTGAAAGTGGTGAATAATTTAGACTACTTGCCAAAGAAATGTTTTAAAAGAAAGCTTTCAAATGGAGATAAGCCTTGTAAAAGAACATCAGAGATTAACGATAGCTGCAAGCTCTTTGCTCAGCCATGTGAATGTATTGTTTAATTATGGATCAAGTTCAGTCTTTAGCTCCTTGACCACTGTGGATTATTCTTTCCATTTTCTTCTATGAGATCACACTCAGCACAGGTGGTAGATACATAAAAACTTGATATTACTCACCTGCCTGTATTCTCTGGAAAACATCAAAAACAGGAAAGAGGTGTGGAAAAGGAACCCTTCAGAATACTTTGAATTTGACTAAAAGAGAAATTCAATTCTTATTATCCAAAAACAAAATGTAACGCACTCTGAGAAAAAAAAATAGAACCATAGATAATTTTTGGTGGGGCCAGGTTCATGAAAAAGAACTTGACCATAATACAAAAATGAAGTTGCACTTTTGTTGACATTCATAGTTCAAAGAATAGCTAGATCTAGTATTTGCACAATTGTAACTGAGGGGCAAATGATCACCACCTCTTTGAAAAAGACCACACCTGGAAAACAGAATTGGGAATTCAGAGGAAAAATATTTTACTTCAAAAATCAAGAATTTCTGGATTTTAACTAACAGTAAATTATAGTAATTAGCTCATTTATTTTTTTTTCAGAAGCAGGCAACCTGTGTGAAATATAGATTTTAAAATGGGAATAAGATAATATGTGAGCTCTCTTTTCCTTACTAACTAGATTTAAGTTTTCTGGTCAACTTGAGGGGGAGGAGCTTCCCTTTCACAGCTACAAAATGAAGTGGCTAACTGAAGCCCCAGGCAAACCAAAACTACTATGATTCTAAGAGTGTCTGAATTTGTCTGTAATTCTTCTCATATTCTCTCTCCAATCTGGTGTTTGTCCTCCCCATTTCATTGAATCTATGCTTACTAAGATACATAATATAACTTTCACATTGTTATATACAATGATTCATTCTCAGAACTACTACTTGACATATCTCCACTCTCTCCACCCTTCTAACCTGTCTTTTCTATTCTCATTTAAAAAGCTCTCATGATCTTTCTCCTTCTTTATCTCTATTTCTCCCTCTTTTTCTTCATTTTTCTTTCTTTCTTCTTCAATAGTATCAGTTTAACAAAGTTCTATATTTTTTTTATTATGGCAATGATTAAGCATATGCAAAATAAGTAGAATAATACTAGGAATCAATATTGAATCTCTATGGACCCATCATTTCCACAAAATCATCATTTTTATATCACTTTTAGTTCTACAATACTGACAAAACCCACACTCATTATTTTGTAATATTTTTGAAGTGAAATTTTTATTATTTGAAATGGAAAAATGATAGCTGTACAATTTGAGAAAAAAATTACACAATCTCACCGCTCTATCACCATGCAGAGCATCATGTATCAGAGCAAAAATCCCTTGTGTTCTCTAGTCAAACCTCAGTCCCCAAGACAACCACTTGTCTGATTACTTAAAACAATGGAAGAGTTTGGCCTCTTACAGAATTTTGTATGAGTCACAGAGCATGTACTTTGTTGTAGCAGGCTTCTTTGAGAATGTGGGTGACATTCACCCACATTGTGTATATGAATAATTCATTCTCTTTTTGAAGAATAGTGCATTGTGTTAACTTCTCACATTTTCCTGTTGTGGATACTTGGGTTGTTTCATCTGGGATTTAATGAATAAAGTTACTATGAGCATTTTTGTGCAAATCTTTTTGTTTCTATTTCATTTGGATATACATCCAAGAGTACAAATTATTGGTTTAATGGTAGATGTATACTCAATTTTAAAATAAACTCTGAAAACTTTTCTTCAAGGGATTGTAACAATGTACATTTCCAGGAATGATATATTAGGGTTTCATCTCTCCAACATTTGGTATTGTCAGTTGGGTCTCATTTATTGAATATAATTTACATACAATAAAATTTGTCCTATGAGTTTCACAAAAGCAAAGCATTATTAAGCACCATTCCAAATGTGCTATAGAATATTGCCATCACTCAATAAAGTGCCCTTGAGCTCCTTTGTATTAAGTTCTCCCTGAATTTCAGATCCCAGTAACCACAGATCTGAAATTCTAGTCCTGTATTTTTTTTTCCCCATAACGTAAATGGAACAATCTAGTAAGTCTCCCTTTGTATCTGCCTTCTTTCATTTAGCAAAATGCAGTTGTAATTCATCCACATCATTGCATGAATCAATATTTTGCCCCTTATATTTACTGAGCAGTTTTCAATGTAATAGTTTTCCATTCACCTGTTGAAGGACACTTGTGTTGTTTTCAATTTCACCAATTATGAATAAAGCCACTATAAACATGTGCATTCAGGATTTTATGTGAACATAAGTTTTAATTTCTCTTGGATAAATGCCTAGCCCTTGATTATAGGTTGTGCAGTAAGCATATGTTTAACTATATGAGAAACTGCCAAACTGTTTCCCGAAGCGATGGTACCATTTTGCATTTCCACCAAAAATGTGTAAGGGTTCCTGTTGCTCTCTAACTACACCATCACTTGGCATAATCAGTGTAATTATTATTTTTAACTTTTAGTTATTTTAACAGGTGTGAGTAGTATCACATTATGATTTCAATATTATTTCTCCAATGACTAATGTGGAACATCTTTTTATGTTTCCATTGATATCTGCACATCTTATGTGGTGTTCAATATGTTGTCCAGTTTTGTTAGGGTTTTGTATTCTTTACATAGTCTAGACACACATGTTTTATCAGACATATGAAGTAAAAACTTTAACCCAGTCTATGGTTTGCCTTTTCAGTATCTAAACAATATCTTTTATAAAAGAGGATTTTACAAACTCTGTTGAAGGCTAATTAATCAATTTTTCATTTCATGGATTGTATTTTTGTTTGTTTTGATTTCAATTGTTTTGTCATATCTAAGAAATCTTTGCCTCACTAAAACTTTCTGTTTTGCTAATTTCTGGGAGTTATATAGTTTCAAGTTTTAGAATTATGTTTTGACCATTTCTAGTTGCTTTTTGTATAAGATGTATCAGAAAATATTCCAGCTTTGTTTCTGAGTCTGACTTACTTCACTGAGCCTGGTTTTCTTCATTTCCACCACTTACTGGCAAATGCCATAATTTCAATTTCCTTTACAGGGTTCCATTATGTATTTATACCACAATTTCTTAATCCATTCATCTACTGATACTCACCTAGGTGGATTCCATGATTTAACTTATGAATTTAGTTAGTGAATTGTACTGCTATAAACATTGAGGTAGATTTATTGCTGTAGTATGTTGATTTTAGTTCTTTTGTATAAATGCCAAAGTAAAATAGCTGGGATATATGGTGGTCCCATCCTTAGTTTTTTGAGGAAACTCCTGATTGCTTTCCAGTGTGGTTGTACTAGTCTTGCAGTCCTATCAACAATGTAAAAGTATGCCCTTTTCCCTCATCCTCGCCAGCATTTACTATTGTTTGTTTTCTTGATTATTGCTATTCTAAGAAAGATAAACTCTTAACATAGTTTTGATTTGCTTTCACTGATTGCTAAAGATGTTGAACATTTTTTTCATATATTTCTTGACCATTTGTGTTTCTTGTTTTGAGAAGTTTCTGTTTAGTTCTTTTGCCCATTTATGGATAGAGTTATTTGTTTTGTTGTTGTTGTCATTAAGTTTTTTGAGTCTATGTATTCTAGACATTACTATCCTATTGGAGGAATACCTAGCAAAGATCTGGTCCCATTCCTTGAATTTCTTTTCATACTTTTAATCTTTTTTTTTTCTGTACAGAAGCTTTTTAGTTTGATGGCATTCATCTTATTGATGCTTTGTTTTATTACTTATGCTCTTATGCTTTGGGGCTCTTGTTAAGGAATTTGGCGCCAGCATCAACATAATGTAGTGTTGACCCTCTGTTTTCTTCTAGTAGTTGCAAGGTTTCTGGCCTAATTCTTAAGTCTTTGATCCATTTTGATTTGACTTTTGTGCAGCAGAGGGATGGGAATCATAAGATACAAAGAAGATCAGTAATGCAGAAGAAGAAGACTGAGAAACAGAGTAGAGGAGTGGGAAAGGGGAGGCGATGTGGAATGAATTCTTATAAAATCATGTTAAGTGCATATATTCACAGGGAACTTCACTTTTGTGCATAAGTAAAAAGAACCAATCAACTATAAATAAATAGATGAGCAAAAGGAAGTAGAGGAAGGAGAACGGGGGAGAGGACAGAGAATAGGTGGGAAAAAGAGGAAGGAAAATGGGGGGAATGCAAACTAAAATTGAATCCCATGCATGTGTGCATTTGTGAGGATGAACTCAACTAACTATTAAAGCACTAATAAAAAATAAAAATAAACAAAGCAGAAAAAATAAATTAAAAAATGTGAGAGTGGTTCAATGTTCACTTGTTTACATGTGGATATGCCAACTCTGTTGAAAAGACTAAACTTTCTCGAGGAATTGCCTCTGT
Organism: Ictidomys tridecemlineatus; assembly: GCF_052094955.1. Classification (NCBI taxonomy): domain Eukaryota; kingdom Metazoa; phylum Chordata; class Mammalia; order Rodentia; family Sciuridae; genus Ictidomys; species Ictidomys tridecemlineatus. The sequence continues at coordinate 135,405,982 of NC_135477.1, read as the reverse complement.
ACTGTTGACAAAATCAGTTGACCAGATATGTTGAACTCTTCCTAGACTCTTTCATCTGTTTTGTCAATGTGTCTGCTTTTTCTTCAGTAGGACATTGTCTTGATATTGTAGCTTTATAGTCTTGAGATTAGAGTATGAATTGTCCAATTGTTTTAATGTTTCCCACATTGAATGTGGTATTCCTCTGCATTTTCACATATAGTTCATTTTAGAGTTATCAACTTCTTCAAAACTATCTTCTGGATTTTTTAATGGAATTGTGTCACATCATTAGGATAATTTGGGAATGAATTCTTATAAAATCTTTAAAATATTGAGTCTTCTGTCCCTCTATACTTTTCATCTTCCACTGGTTTAGGTCTTGTTTAATTTCTGTCATCAACACTTTGAATAATTAAGCATATACATTTTGCACATTTTAGATGTACATTAAGCATTATTGTTTCTTCTATTTAAAAGAGTAATTTTAAAATTCCAATTTCTAGTTGTTCATTACTAGTCTATACAAATCTAATTTGTTTTCAAATATAAAACATGTAATATTGTGAACTTAATAAACTCCTCATTTATTAGTTCCAGGAGCTTTTAGTTGATTTTTCTAGATTGCCAATGTAAACAATTGTGTAGTCTACAGAAAGAGATTGCTTTCTATCTTCTTTTCACTTTTTTCTTTACTCATCTAGTTTCCTTTTTTTTTTTTTTTTTTTGCCTATTCTGCTGGCCAAACTTTCCAGTGTTATACCAAATAACAGTGGTGAGAATTGACATTTTGTTTTGCTCCCAAATGTTATGGGAAATTATTCTGACATTCAGCATTAAGTATCAACTTAACTATATATTATTTACAGATATACTTTATTAGCTAAAGGAGTTCCCTTTAATTCATAGTTTGCTGAGTTTTTCTTCTTAAATTATAAATGATATTTTTTTCAAATATTTCTTTTCTATATATTTTGAGATTACTGGCTTTTTTTTTTCTCCTTTAAAGTGTTTTACACTAATGTTCAAGTAGGAAACCTAACATTTATTTTTGAGATTAAACCCCTTTGGTTTATTTACTTATTTATTTATGCATAATATATAACAATGTTTATTTTGTTTATTTGTTGGTGCCAGAGATTGAACTCAGGGGCACTCGATCACTGAGCCACATCCCCATCCCTATTTTGTATTTTATTTAGAGAGAGGGTCCCACTGAGTTGCTTTAGTGCCTCACTTTTGCTGAGACTGGCTTTGAACAACCTCAGCCTCTGGCCTCAGCCTCCCGAGCCACTGGGATTATAGGAGTGCACCACCCGCAGCCTGCACAGCATGATGTTCTATATTTGTGATGTTTTAATATGTATAACATAATGAGATATTTCCCAGAGTCAAGAAAATTAACATGTTCTTTAACTTACAGGTTACTTCCCCTTTTTTGTTAAGAGAACCTAAAATCTATTTCCTTTACAAATTGTAGAGGAAATATTTTAACTACATACCTAGTGTTGTACACTCTGAGACTTATTTATCTTAGATAACTGCAGAATTTTACCCTTTGACATACATCTTTTCATTTCCTCCCTTCCTTGCCCTTGTTAATTACTTTTCTATTTCTATGTAGTCAACCTTTCTTAGATTTTACATAAATGTGATCATATAGTATTTTCATTTTTGTGTCTAGAAAATCATTACATGATGAATAAAGGGTCAATTCAACAAAAAGCCATAACAATATTAAATATATATGTACCCAACATCAAATCGTCCAGGTATAAAAGACAAAGACTTATCCAAAGGAGAAAATCAATGGCAAAGCAGTAATTGTAGGAAAATTCCATGCCCTACTTTAAATAATGAGTAGAACATCCAGGGAAAAAAACAATTTTAGAAGTTTATTTGAATTAAAATACTGCACTTAATAGACACATGAAGAAGTTTTCAACTAATATCAGAATATATATTCTTCTCAAGTGCACACAGACACAGAATTCTCCAGGAAGATCAAGTGTTAGGTCACAAAATAAATCTTAACCAAATTAATAAAGACTGATCATAATAAGCATCTTTTCTTTCTAACTGCAGTGGTTTCAAAGAAAATCAAGAGCAATACAAAAATATACAATTAACAAATACATGAAAATTTTATAACATTCTCTTGAATAATCACTAGGTCAAAGAAGAAATCAAAAAAGAATTTAAAAAAAATATCCAAGATGAACAAAAATAAAAACACAACATGGCTTCCCAAAAGTAATGGAATGCAGCCAATGTAGTACCAAAGGAAGTTATGTTAGTCAACTTTCCATAACTATAGCAAATACATTTTTAAAAAATCAACTTATAATGAGAAAAGATTTATTTCAGTTCATGGCTTTGAAAGTTTCAGTGGTGGTCAGTTGGCCCCTTTCCTTTGGGTCATATAGTAGCAAAGCTATTCACCTAATGGCTAGGGAGTGAAAGAATGGAAGAGGAAAAATCTGTGATCTCATTCTCCACTTCAAAGGCATGAGCCTGAAAGACGTGAAGATCTCCCAGAGTACCCATCTCTTAAAGTTTCCACCGCCTCCCAATAGTGCCAAACACATGAGCCTGCAGAGAATATTCTAGATTTAAACTATAACAAAACTTCATGGTGAAAATACCTACACTAATAAAAAAGAAAACCTCAACTAAGCTGGGTGTGGTGGAGCACATCTGTAATTACCAGAGATTCGAGAGGCTGAAGCAGGAGGATTATAAATTCAAAGCCAATCTCAGCGAATCAGTGAGGTCCTACGAAACTTAGGGAGACCCTGTCTCCAAAAATAAAAAGAATTGGAGATGTAGCTCAGTAGCAAAGTATCCTTGGGTTTTTCTCAGTACAAAAAAAAAAAAAAAAAAAAAAAAAGAAAGAAAGAAAGAAAAGAAAAAAAGAAAGAAAGAAAAAGCTGAATTCTACCAGACAATCAATACCAATCCTCCCAATCCTATAATCTCTTAAAAAATGAAAGCATAAGAAACACCTTCCAAGTTATTTTATGAGGCAAGCATCATCCTAATCATCCTAATACAAAAGCCAAAAGTACCACAAGAGAGAAAACTATAGGTCAATATTTCTAATAAACGTAGATGCAAAAATTCTCCATAAAATACTAGCTAACAAAATTCAAAAACACATGAAAAAAACAAACCAACTTTAACAATACACAATCACCAAGCCGTATTTACCTTGAGGTAAGACTGGCTTAACAAATGCAAATCAATTAATGTGGACACCAAGTCAACAGAATTAAAGATAAAAGCAACATGCTTATTTTAATAGTTGCAGAAAAGGCATTTGAAAAAGATTCAAAATTCTTTGAGAATAAAAACTCTCCACAAAAGTTAAAAGAAGGAATTTTTCTCAACAAAATGAAGGTTTTTTTTATATATTAATGGATTAGCTTTAGTAATAGTATGTTGAGAATTTGTGTCACTCTTAAAAGAGCAATTTTCGTTTGTATTTTTGGGGAGCAATTTTGTTTGTATTTTTTTAATGAAAGGTCTGGCTTTGTTATCATGACAATTCTGATTCAAAATGTATACACACACACACACACACACACACACACACACACACATATATATATACTAACAGTTTCTCCTTTTTGTTCCATCAGTTTTTGTTTCACAAACAAAGTTTGGTTGCTTTGTCTATGTACATTTAAAACTTTGCCTCTTTATCTTTTTGTTATGTTCCTCTTTAACCCTGATAATATTCTTTGTTCTGAAGTTCACTTTATCTGATATTACTGTAACTATCTTTTATTTTATTCATTTTTGCATGGTGTATCTACTACTTCTCTATTTATGATTTTATTTTTAATGGTTTTTTTTTGTGTGTGTGTGTGTGTGTCTAGTTGATGTTTGGATCTTGTTTTTGCAACCCCATCTGAGACTCTGTCTTTTTAATTGCTATTTAAACCACCTATATTTCATGTAATTATCAATATCAGTGGACTAAAATCTGTTATCTTATTAATAGGTTCTATGGGTTCCATCACATCTTTGTTACCTTTTTCTTCATATTTTTGATAATAATATTTAAAAATTTTCAACCTCTTTGTATCTTTGTACTCAATGTATGTCTCTTTTGGATAGCATTTATTGACATTTTATTTAGTCTGAGAATCTCTGACTCTTATTTGGAATATTTAGTTCATTTACATTTAATATGGTCAAATGAAGTGATTTTTTGTTTGTCTGTTTCTATGCACAATATCTGCTTTCTCAAGGTATTTTTTCTTTTAAATTCCTTTTCTTCTATGTTTGGGATATATATTCCTGCTAGTATTCATGTTTATTTTGGGGGAGTTTTTTTTTTCTCAAAAGCCATCATAATGTGGCAACTCTGGTAATCAGATCCTCTTCTTTTCCAATGTTTGTTATGGTTGCTTATTCTGTTATTGTTACTACTGTCCTCTCATCTAGTGTGTTTTCAATTAATTTTGTGAAGTCTAATTTTTAAGTGTGTGTGTGTGGTTACAAATTATCTGCTTAAAGGTCAATAAATGATTGGGCAAATTTCCTTAATTGCTTTGAGTCCCAAAGTCTCCCTTTTGCTGATGGGTTCAGTCACATTACAGTTCTGCCTTAGTCCTCCCTTTGATTTGTACAAAGCCTCAAGGTCAAAGAGGTGAGAGATTTCTACCTTTTCAGTTGTTATTAGATGTAACAACAACTTTTAGTTTCCCCTTCATTTAAAAATGTCTTTATTTTCTCTACTTTCATGAAAGATAGTGTGACTACATACAAAATTAAAAGTTGACAGTTTTTTTTTCATTTTCACTTGAAAAATTTGCCACTTCCTTCTGGTACCTATGAATTCAGCTGGTATTGCATTTGGTAGTATATATCTTTTCTCTAGTTGCTTTCAGTAAACTTAGTAGTTTTCAAAAGTTTAGTTATATTCTACCTTGGTATATTTTAATTTTTGCTTTTATCTTATTTGTAGATAGCATGCCTTCTTCCATTTATTTATTTCTTCCTCTTTGAGAAGATTTTGTTTATTTTATCTTTGACTCTTAGTTCCACTCTCTATTTATTTTGGACTCTACCAATACAAATATTATATCTATCATTGTTCCACAGTTCCCTGAGACTATATTCATTTTATTTTGTTCAAATTAATTTCTATCAGTTCTATTGATCTGTTCTCAAGTTCAGTGATTATATATTCTGTCAAGTCCATTTGACTATTGAATTCTTATTTCTGCTATTGTATTTTGTGGTCTATAATAGGCATTTGTGCCTTTTTTATAACTTTTGCATTTTGTTGAGGTTTTGTATTCTATTGTTCATTCCAAGATAATTTGTAATTGCTTGTTGAATCATTTTTATGATGGTTGCTTTAGAATACATGTCAGATAATTACATTTTATGTTTCATCTCAGTATTAGCATTAATTGCCTTTTCTCATTTGATTTATGATTATCATTGTTCTTGGTGTGGCATATGATTTTAAATTATATCAGCAATACTTTAGCTATTACATTAGGGACTTTTGAGTATTATAAAAATGTTATATTTCAGCATGAAGTCACCTTGTTTTTTGGGCTTTGATTCTAGTGATAATTTCCTTTTCAGAACTGCTGCTTTGCTGTTTTGGCTTACTTGATTTATCTTGTGTCACTTGTCTCTGATGGTCCTGCTTGAGTGGATGGAAGCAGCTCTTCCATGATGAGATATCTAGTGACATTTGGTGGGAGAAGGAAATCTCCAGCCTATGGGGGAAGAGCACTTCTGGGCTGAAATGTGTTAAGCAAAAGTCCTATTGCTGGTTATTCCTAGCTCTAGGTATGAAACTGGGTTTCAGTTGACTAAAATCCAGCTGAATGCTGGGTTGGTTACTTCTGAAAGCTCTAGAAAAAGATTCATATCCTGCTTTATCCAGCTTTTTATTGGTTGCCAATTCGACACGTATTGTGGCTCATTTCTCCATAATCAAAGCCTGCATCGTAGTATCTTCCAACTCTCTGCTTCCACCATAAGGTAGTCTTTACCTTCTTTGATCCTCCTGTCCCTCTCTCATAAGAATACTTATGACTATGTTGGATTCTCCCAGATAATCCAGGAGATTATCTTCCCATCCTAAGATCCTTAATCACATTAATTGTTCCACGTGATGTAACATATTCATAAATTCCATGGGGGTGGGCTGTTGTTTTTTCCTACCATACCATCTTTTGGAGCTCTCCTCTGGCTGTTTCTTATGTTGTTTTCAAGGTGCATAGTTGCACTTAGGGGAAAGGAGTAGGAAAAGATGCTGACATACCATCTTGCATAGGCTGGCAATATGATATTATTTTTATCTGTAGCTTTGTGTCCTATGAAAATTTTATATGTTGTTTTTCAGTGTTTTTTTTCAAAATTTAAGTGATTAGTGAATATGTGGAATAAAACAAAACCAAGCATAAAATCATATTCCATAGTTTGGGTCATTCGGGGGTAATATGAACCCATTGTACTATCACCAAATTAATTGTCTCCATATTTTCTTCAAGTATAAAGGAGAAATTTTTCAAAATGCCCTGTTGATATTCAAGACTATGGCATTTCCTTGATAAACAGACTATTTAATCCTATGAAAAGTCAATTCTACTTGTTTCTCATTATACTATTCCTTTTTAGTAGACTCTACACCTCATTTTTAAAAATCTAAACCATTCAGAAGTTTTTTTGTTTTGTTTTTTGCTTCATAAGATATTATAGAATTATGGCAGAAATAGATCAATTTTCTGAAATTTCTCAAATCTGTCTTTTGTCTTTTTTTTTTCTTTTGAAATTTTGATTTAGTCCTCTGATTGCAGCTTTGGAATTTCTATACTTTGATCCTGAACACTTATTAATAATGACAGTTCTAACATCAACTTTTCAAATTCATGTTTCTTGGGATGTCATCCTTTTTAGTCTGAAGAGAGATGTAAAATAACCAAGTTCTTTTACTAGTTTCACTTTTCATCTTGGTATTGAAATGTCCTCTTTAAAGTCATATTTATTCTGCCACTGTTCTCTTTTCAAAATCATTCTTACTACCTGAACTTTTCATCCATGCAGACACTCAACATGTGTAACACACTTGGTAGGTGATGGGCAGTGGGCCAGCCCTGGGAAATCTAAAGATTAATAAATCAATAATCTGGAAAAAATTTTCTGACATCTGTTAACATTGCGCCACTTTCTGCAGGTTGGGATCCCTTCCGGTCTTTGTTCACAACTGTCTCTGAACATCCTTTGCAAGGCTTTTTCTTGTCCTCAGCAGTTTCCCCAAGCCTCAGCAACTCTGGCCTCTAACCTTTCTGACACTGCTCTTCTAAATCCAGGCCGCTCTCTTGTTTTCACTCCTTTTGCTTCTTGTACATGTCCTTTTATATTCCAAGCTCTTGAAAAAAGCTTCCTGTGCAGCTAAACCAGTTCCCTTAGAAGTCTTTTCCTCCCCATTCAAATGGAGATTGTATAAACTGAAGTTCATTTTTCTACCACTCCCCTTAAGCAATATTCCCTGTAAGCCTCATACAAAAGACAACCTGGCTTGCTTTTTTATTTTCCCCAAGTACTTTCAAAATCTACTTTTGAAAAAGATCTTAGTCCCAGGTCTGGTGATAGCTACCATTTATTTCCTTCAAACGGGCAATCTCCAAGGTACTTAACCACTTCACTTCGCATTATGAGTAATTTCTTGCTTTTTAATCAGAATTAAGTTTCCAGAAGCAGTCTCCTAATTTCTGCATGTGTTGTTATAAAAAGCAAGAAGAAATTCTTTGGTCCTTTCTTTAGTACAATTAGATTACCAGATGGTTGTGACTTATCATGACTTTATCCTAATCAGGTTTCCATTTTTTCTGCTTTTTATCGTTTTAAAAAAATCATGTTTAACAACAGTCTTAATTATTTCCTTGAAATGCCTTTCCTAAACAAAGACATAGACACCATTCTTCTCCCAGTTCCCTTCCCTAAACATGGTGAAATTTCCACAAATAATAACGCCCATGTCTTCTCTTGGCTCAACTTACAGCAAACCAGCTGTCTGTAGAGCTATCAGCAGGGTTTATTTTTCTTGGCTTAACTGCAAACCTCTAGTTATTAATATAAGCGTAAGTTCTCCTTGCTGACAATTTAAGATAAAGTAAATTGGAAGTGACATAAAGGAGTATGTGTGTGTGTGTTGATGTGCGTCACCAGGATTCTTTGTTGACATCCTGAAAGATCTGGTCTGGACACCAGCAAGTAATCCCATGCTATTAAAAGAGTGGGCATTCTCGTTGATTTGTAAAAGTGACAGATGTAGCATGTGATTGCAAATTAGTAATGTGAAGTCAGTCCCCAGGGATCACCAAGCAGGTTTCTCCTGCTTCCTACCCCCCCCCCCCAGCAATTATTTGGCTATTTCTCAAGCATTTAATATTTCCTCTGACTTGCTGCTGTGATTCCTCTGGGCTTTGGTATAACTCTTTATTCTCTCTTTCTCTTTAATTTACAGTTATTCCAACAAAATAACTAAACAGAAAATTAGCTTGCCATGATAGTTATTCTTATTTTCCCCTTTTGTGGCCCTGTATAATTATTTTATTTTTGGACACTGCTCTTATCATAATGGCTCTCTAACTTTGGAAGGCCTGAAAATTACCTAGAGCTTATTAAAAGTGCAGCTTTCTAAGATCCTTACTTACAAACCCTGATTCAGCAAGTTTGCAAGCAACGAGCCTGGGATCCCCTATTTAATATGCTCCCCAGGTAGACTTTATGCAGGTAGTCTGTAGACCATTTTTGAAAAGCATTTCATTTAAAACCATAAATTCCTCTCCGTTTAAATTATCTGTTTATTTCTACTCTTATCTAGTTCACATTGTCATTAGGAAACATTTTTAATAGTGTAGACTCATTCTCCACTTTGTAACTGTGGTTTCACTGTGTTGAAATTAGCTCTCTGGAGACCTGCAGCCTACAGTGATAAGGAGGAAGCAGAACAAGAGGTAAGGAGGAAAACTGAGTGGCAGCTCCCAGGTTCCTGCCCTTCCACTTTATGTCTGTGGTGGGGCCTCTATAGAATGCACCTCAGCCCACCTTTGATAATGACACATTGTGCTTTTGAGAGATTCCTCATTTAAATATTTTACATCAAATGAGATATTACTTTTACATAGCTACATTTTTAAAACATAGAATGTTCGTGTAAAATATTTAAATCCTATTGAATTTATAAGGAAACTAATGCTCTGGCAACTTAATCAAAAGCAAAATACCACATGATGAAATGGCATGACTTCAAACTGCACAGGGGCAAACTTTGGCCCAGACTAAATGTCAGCAGTAAAATACTTGGTAATGAAATGAGCAAGACCAAAGGTCAGGCTTCCATAAAAATCCCACTCTAGCTCCAGCTTCACTTTAAATCATTTCAGATTACATATGGCAAGTTGCCTATACTTTCAAGTGAGGTACCCTAGAAACTTCAGCCTGGGTATCCTTTACTTGCAGTGAAAGCATCCCAGCAGGGCAGCTACCCTTACAAATCTTACAATAAATCTTTTCATCTTGTTTTCAATTTGCAAGTCTGTCTTCGTGGTGATCTCTTTTTAGAAGATGGTCCTGCAAGTCTCTCTTCTATTTTATTCTCAAAAAAAATCCTCAAATTTGGAGCATATAAATCATGTGATCATCCTACTTATGGTCATTATATAGAAATCATTCTATTCTCAGGCATTTCTGGCCTCATTATGCGATGCTCATGAAGTCCAGTGGGAAAAGAAAGCTAGTGATTATAATTTGATCATAGGCCACAAAGTAAGGTTAGACTTTTCTCCACCATTTTATAAAAATCATGTAGAACTTTTAAAGCAACTATGAAGAGACAGATGATGGACTTAGATCATGAAAATCTTTTCTCTTAGGATCATCGAGGTCAATAGTTCTTCAAATTCAACATGAATTAGAATCCCTTGGAACACTTATTAACACACAGGCTACTGCGCCCCACCTCTAGAAACTTTGGTCTAGGGTGGGACTTGAGAAATCCTATTTCTAACAATTTCCCACATGCTATTCATGATGCTGGCCCAGGGAACACACTTTGAGAACAAGTAACCTAGTGTCTTCCTGTTCCATTAAGAATAAAAACCAAAATCTTCATGATGGTGTAAAAGTCTGGCTAAAAACTATTATTGGACCCAGACCCCAACATCTAACCTGCTGACTCCCCTGTAGAGGAACTGGTCTTTGCTGTGCCAGGAGTGTGTGGGCACCCTTCCACCCGATGTCCTTCCTTCTGCCTGGAGGGATCTGCCCCATATGTGTACACCCCTTATCCCCTCAAACCTCACTCTCAGGAAGGCTTCTAGGCATCCTTATCACCCTTGCAAACCCAACCCCCAGCTCACTTCCCTCTTCCATTTTCTTATTTTCCCATAAGACACATCAATTTATAAACTTTTTTTTGGGGGGGGGGTGGAAGTACTGGGGATTGAACCCAGGAGCACTTAACCACTGAACCACTCCAGCCCTTTTTTGTATTTTTTTTTTTTTTACATTTAGAAACAGAATCTTGCTGAGTTGCTCAGGACTTGCTGAATTGCTGAGGCAAGCTTTGAAATCACAATCCTTCTGTCTCGCCTTCTGAGCTGCTGGGATTACAGGTGTGGGCCACCGTATGTATCTGGCAGTTTATAACATTCTTACTTCATCTTCTGTTTCCTGTCTCCCCATGTATATTCTACAGTGGGATACTTAATTATTGGTGAAAGCCTGGTATACACAGCCATATTAACACAGCCATATTATACATGTTTATTAAATGAAGCAGTGCATCACTAATTTTAGTTGTGCCTTTTTATATGAATGGTAAGGCACATGAGAACTAGAGAACTACTACAGAATCTTAAGACAATGTACACACAACTGAGAATGTATGTATTTATTTTTAGGTTTAGAATTTAATGATCAAAGTTTTGACTCACAACTTTATCATGTCCACATCTTTACTTATCAAGTTTATAGAACATTATTGTTCCATCTATGGAAAAATGTTGTTTTTCATTTGAGAAAATGTAAATGTCGTATCATTTAACACATCTTCTTCTGGTCATTCTTATCCAAACTCCTTTTCTTCTGCCCCCTTGCTTTTCTATCTCTTATCACTACATTTTCAAAAGTCCAATATTAATTTTTGTATGAAGACTAACAGAAGTATAGCCACTGCAATACAAAAGAAAAAGAGGGAATAGGAAAAAAGTGATCCCAAGCATCACTTGCATTATATATGGTTTCAGAGCTCCATAAAAGCTAATTGTGTGCATTCCACACCTTTGAAGGTTGGACAGAATTAGAAGGTTAGAAAAATCATTCTTTCATCAGAGGAAATGATTCACGCATTTGTAAATGAATTTCACTCAATCCTTTTGTGAGATTCTTTGTAATTACTATATTTTCAAAATCCATCTGTCTTTTGATTTGATTTGAAAACTGTTTCCTTTTTATCTTAAAGGCTCTGTTGTGGTGAACACTCTCATTATCCTACGTTCATATTCAATGTTGCTTGGCAGAAAAGTTAATTTTCAATTTCTGTTTCTCTCCTTTTGTGTACCTACATGTCCAGCAAAATGATGGGCATGATTTTTTTAAAGTCAATTTAGTTATTTTGGCAGTCTCCTTAAAGCATGTCATATTTCTATCATTTCCTTCAAAAATCTGTCATTGAAGGGTTTTTTTTTTTTTATGTTTCAGAAGAAAGAAGATATTCTTGGGAGATCCTGCATCCAATCACAGAGAAAATAAGCTTAGCAAATATAAGCACCTAGGCTTCCTAGTGGAAAGAGACATTTTTCTTTAATAGTTCAGCTGCTGTCATCAATTATTCAAAGCCCAATTTAGATGTTGTTGTTCTTTAAACTCTACTGGTTAACCAATTGGGGATTAATGTGTTAGCACTGGCCATAGCTACCTCACCCTGCATTCACTGTAACTGCTCCCTGCTCTGTGGAACAGTGTTCCCTTGGCTCTTAATTAACTACTCTGACCATCCTGTAAGGCTAAGCGGACTGATTAGCTCCACAAGTGGAACAGCAACCACATTGATGGCTCTTTCTTATTTGACATGGAAGTTTAGGGATCTCAGTGGGTATGTCTTTTTCACCAAATCTGTTTTGTATGTTTTGTAGCAGTTAAAATGTTTCCTGAATAACTATTTTTCCTAGAAAAATATTAATAAAAATGTGTCTCAGCTGTTGAAAATTTTTCTCTCTTTAAGATAATCACATTCAAAAGGCAGAAAATACATTAAATATAAAACAGAATCTAAGAAATTCAGTGACCCATGGTGTCTACACTCTTTTGTGGGATTTAAAATTTCATACCTGACGAGATCAGGCACAATCTCTGAGCTGTGCTGGGTGCCTCCAAAATCTTCTTTACTGTTTCACTGCTTTTCTTGGCCTCAGCTTGGAAACTCTCTGTTGCATAAGACCTTCCATATATATGCTTTGCTACATTTCAAATGGTAATCAGATTTAACTATTGTCATATTGCTAAGTTTTCCATCCGTCATTAGAAAGTAATTGCAGTGCTCAGTAAGGTGCATGACAGTGCATACCACACAGTAAGTTCTCAATTCTTCATCTCTTTTTCTCTCTCTTTGAAATTCCTTGTGACAATACAGCAAATTGAGTATGACTTTTGGGAATAAACCAGGGAAAATAATTAGGTAACTTCAATATCAATTAAAGTGTGATTCAGCGTAAATGCTGGCTGCTTGTTGTGACATCAAATTATTTATTTCAGTGATCCTTCTGATGGGGGAGAAAAACCACCTCTTTAAGAAAAATCATGAAGAAAATAAATTATGGGAATTAAAGTAAATCAAGTCTTCCCTGTCCAGGTATTTTCTAGAACATGTCCTGAGAAACTGATCCATATTTTCTCTTTTTAGTAGTAGATGGACAGCATGCTTCACTTTATTTTTATGTAGGGCTAAGGATTGAACCCAGCGCCTCACTGGTGCTAGACAAATGCTCTGCCACTGACCTCTATCCCTGGCACCCCTGATTCATATTTTCTAGAGTGATTCGGGACTCAGTGGACCTTTCTTGCAAATGTTTGCTTCTTTGTGGTTTCAGTTCCTCAGAAATCTTAGCAAAGAAGTCTTAGCAAATTCCATAGACTCTCTGTTTATCTTATTTCAGTTTGCAAGTTAGAGCTCAAAGGCCAAACAAGTCCTATGTAATGAACTGAAGAACTGAGCAGAAATAAATAGTAATCCTAAGAACAATGAGGGACAGAGTCAGAAGTGATAGAGAATTGGGAAATGTACTAATCTAGCACCCGTGTGCTTCAGGTGAAAACAAGGAGCTCAAGAAAGATCAGTCTTAAGTTCCTAACACTAATTATTATCTGATTCTTGCTTCCTTCTAGAAAAACACAGATCTTAATTCTAAAGCAAACCAAAGTACTGACTGGATGTGGAGAGTCTCCTATATGAAAATAATCTATTACCAGAACTAACTCCATTCATGTGAACTCAGGTACAAACAGCCTATGATCAGGGAGATGGGTGCATGGGGCTACATATAACTCTTCATGGAGAGAAATTCCCTCTTGATCTTATTAATGTTTTATGTCACATGTATAAAACTTGCAATGAATTGTAGAAATGGGGCAGTACATCAAGAACACAGTGCAAATCCACTGGGGGAAAAAAAAACAAATCAAACCTAAACCCAGCAATTAGATATTATTAGAAATTACCTTATGTGTAAATTAAATAAGGTCATTATCTTCCTTCTTGCTTCTCATTGCAGAGAATAGCACTACAGCACTTATCTAGACTAGGGGAGGGGGAGAGGAGAAGTGTCACATTGTGAGGTACTGTCAGAAACAGATCCTCCTGCAGCTTCTGCAAGCATCCTGACCAGGGAGGGCAAGCGAACCATGGCTGGCTCAATACCACCAAGCACACTTGTTGACAGACATTTAAAAATATGTAAGGCACGAGGAAACAGCTCTCTTTATATTCATATATATATATATATATATTTAAAATACTTGCACCAATCTCTATCTCTTTGTTGTGTTTTGGATGCATGTATCTGTTTCCTTTTTTTTTTTCCAGATAGCATTTCAAAACACTTCTTTAAAAAATGTAGGAAGACCAATCTATTTAAATAATAGTCTCTTTGAAATTTCCCGTGATATTTTAACATGCCTCTTCAGAAACTGTACACAATTGCAATCAGAGTACACAAAGACAATTTGCTTTCACAATGAAGAAGCTTAATGCTTTTCTTAAAGGTGTAACTTGATTAATTTCTTTTATGAGGCTAAGCAGGATGATCCAAGAAGAAAGGTGCCATGTAGCTACAGAGCATTATTATTCATTATAATAAAGGCCATGATAATAACAACCCAATAATGGAATATTAATAGACTTTATAGCAATGACACAATGGAATTTCTAGAAGGCAGCAGGCGGCTTTAAAGAAAATAGGATAGGGACCTCTCATAGCAAGAAATGAATCTTGTTTATTCCGGGGAAAATGAAATAAAGATTGGCTATCTTTCAGTCTCTTCCAGCTTTGTACCTAGACTGGCAGGAGAAGCTCAGATCTACAGAACACCATGCCCTTTCCCAGCGGATGCAGGAAGAAGTTACTCCTATCAACTGGTGTTTAATGTTATGAATCTCACTTTCGTGTCAGCATCATGATTCATGAGAGCGAACAGAGAGAGCATGAAGCCTGCATTTCTGTGGGTTGGGAATAGATTAGAGTATTTAGACAGCTTTCATGTCCAGTCTCAGCCAGCTTTGCTGGACATAAAAGAAACTTCAGAAAATTCTCCAGATCTACTACAGGCTCAGAGTGAGATCCAGGGAGATGAATCAGTACTTGCTGAAGGTAAGTGTCATGAACGTATCATCGAAGGCTGTACCAGCAACCCAGGGGAAAATCTGTTCCTGTTGTGTGAATAAAAAATTCACAATAATCCTAAATAAAATTAAAGGTCTGTATTGGGGATTTTCTATGTGTCTGTCCTAATGGGCTAGTGAAAAATTATCTCTCGGGGAGAATATATATGTTCACCTGTGTTATCCTTGATAGTCGAATAAGGTATCAATTTTTCTTGAGTTGACAACAAATATCTTCACCAGTGGTTTGAATTGTACTGTGAGCACAACTCATGGCTTGGCCCTAAATTTATGCTCTCTTTGGCTACTCAACATTTATTAGGCATTTATTATGTGAAAATAACTAGGTACTAGGTTGTAGCGGTACAAATTTAAAAGAGAGTAAAAGTACAAAAGGAGCCCAATCAAAAAACTATTATATAAATTCACCCCCAAAACCTGAGAGTAGAGGTGTGTGCAGCATGCTGCGCAAGGAAAGAAGGGCATCTCTCAGGAGTCTGCCTGAGAATGAGAGGCTGCTTCCCAAGGACATAACATACGGTTTTGATTTTGTAGGTTAAAAGCTTAAAAGCTTGACATTTGGACAAAAGAGGGAAGGATGCAGAAGTAGTTTGATTGGCAGGAACAATGTGTAGAAAATCATGGAGCATAAAAAATAAAGAATATGACACATTAAAAGATGAGCTGGTTTATCAAAGTGTTGGAACATAGCATTTATTACTGAGATAAGGGAGGAAAGGGAGAGGAAACTAAAAATGCTGGTGAAACTTCTTAAGAAAAGCACATTATGTAGACTTTTTAAACTGCTATGTATTTTTTTTAAAGATATGCTGAATATCTAAATCTGGAAACATGGTCTTTGTAAACATAACTAAGTCAGAGTGGGGTGGGGTGGGCCCTTCATTCACTGAGACTCTGCCCTGCCTTCATCCCCAGTCGAGGAGCGCCTGGCGTTACCAATAGCTGAGAGAGGTAGAAGGATCCTCCTAAGAGCCTTTCCCACAAACTGGCCTTTCCCACACCTGATTTAGAACTTCCAACTGTGAGTAAACTCCTGTTGTTTTGAGACATCCAGTTTTGATACTTTGCTGTGGCAGCCCTAGGAGAGTAATAAGGCATGGGTGATTTTAAGGCGCTAAAGGGCCTATTTCTGTGGCCAGCAAGAGTAGGTAGGTGTTACGAAATGTCTTTTCCTTTCCTTTATGGTTTTTTAGTCCTGCAACATTAAGGAAGACATCTCTTTTTTCATGTTTTTGGGGTCTTGCAACATCAAGGAAGACAGACAAGGTGACCCAGTGGTTGAAATCATACACCCTAGACATGGTCTACCTCAGAATGTGTTCTATCTTCAGAGCTGCATTTGCTCTGTGACTTTGAGTTGTTTGACCCATATAAGTCTCAGTTCCAATAAAAAGAAAAGCAGCCCTGATAGCCAAGAGTTGGCCTGGTACCATCACCCTTGGTTTGGTGTTGCTGGGAGCTGGCTTAGCACTCATGGCTGGACTCCAGTGTTCCTTCAAGCATAAACAGCTACACAGACATCAGTGGCAGAAAAGGTCACTCTGTAATGAGTCAAGATGAACACAGGCAGCCTGTTATCACTGTCATTGTAGTGGGAGTGTCCCTGTTCCCTTGCCTAGCAGTGAGTGGGGTGTGAGCACTGCAAGAGGAGGGCCTGTAGCACGATGCTCCACTGCTATTTGCTTACTGTCCTGTGGTCCCCGGGGCTCAGCCCTACAATGGAGCTGTCCCTTAGATCTCAGAGAGATCCCTACCTGGGCTCAGTCACTATGACATGTGCTCCCGCACCACCCCTTCTTCCACATTGCCTCTTCTGGGTGGCTGGGCTTAGTGACTGGATTTAGGTTACTTTTATTGCACTTAAGTTCAATGTGAGTTAGAAATGCAATGTTTATGGAAAGTACCTTGGAAGGAGGCAACAAAGTGGCAAGAATTGACAAAGCATGAGATATTGAGGCCAGTGAGAACAGGATGCCATGGAGGAGATGAGATTGGAAAGTATGCTAAAGGTAAAACTCTATTTGGTGGTATGTGTAAGAGACCAAAAAAACAAATAAAAGAGTTTGCAGGTATCTTGTGTTACTCTGTTGGCATCATTCCTTTTGGGAACGAAGGTAGTGGAGTGGTAGACAGAAGGTAAGGAAACTGGCCTGACTGTTTGACTGAGTCTGTCTAAGTGGAGATGATCAAGAGCATGCTGAGGTGAGACCCACAACAAAGATTTGGGAGCCAGCAAGACAGTGGTGATCCTTCAACCAAGACCTTAAAACAGACCCTTCAGAAGCACATGTTGGCAGAGATGAGAGTAGAATGTGAAAGCAAGCCACAGCTGATGGGAAATGGATCAATTTTGCTCTACCCATTAAGTTTCCCCTCCATTGAGTATATCTGAATAGAGAACAGACATGGGATTGAATCACAGTCAAGGCTGAATCCTTCAACTCTGTGGGGCTCCCTCATATGTCTTCTCTACTTACAAATCAATAACATAAGTCATAGAAATATATTGGGCTATACTGAGATGTTAAAAAAAAACAAGATCACAACATATGAAGAAAAAAATATGAATCCACCATAATTCAGGAGAAAAAGCAATCACCAAGTGCATTCCTAAGATGACACTGTAGTTTCTAACCTTGTTCAATGTCCTTTCCAAAAGAGTCTCCTCTAAATATGCTACATAATTCAGTCTTTTTGGGGTGGGGGAGTGGGGGTGTTTGATATTGAACTGAGGCAATTTACCACTGAACTACATCAATGGCCCTTTTAATTTTTTTTTTTTTTATTTTGAGACAGGGTTCCACTAAACTGCCCACTCTGGCCTTAAACTTGTTTATGATCTTCCTCCTCACTTCCTGAGTACTTGGAATGACAGGCATGTGCCATCATGCCTGGAGACAGCCATCTTTTAAAATATAGTACCCACTTCCCAAAGGATTGGTCTTCTCCTAGTGAGTCTTTCTTCTCTCCCAGCAAAACATTTCTGCACATCTGGGTAATTTGATTTAGAATAGCACACCCGGTGGGACATACATAAAAGGTTGCAGGATGACTCTTAGCCTCTGACTCTGTCTCCATAAGTTCTCCCTGTGAGTTTGGTGTGCACATATCCCTTTCATTATTTGAGTGTCTAATGGCTAATTGTTGGAGTGTGTGTGTACACACATACAACCTACCTCCTAAATTACAAATATCAGAAAGTGCTATTTATTCTTCCAGTTTCAATAGCAGTTAGAGATTATGCTATTAAACAGCATGAGAAGAATGAGTCCATTGAAAGAGCCAAGAAATGACAGTTTCAAGAGGCATGTATTCAAGAGTGGAAAGTGTTTCAGGGAGAATGAATCAACTGCAAACTGAAGACAAGATGCCCAATAAACCTTTGAAGTGGTCTTTGAGCTTGTTAGCACAAATCCCAGAAGTATTTGGTCAGCTGACCCTTGTTCCTGTCTCCCACTTCTGCCTTCAGAGATGTGTTGGGCCATGTTGGAATAGTCTGAAAGTCTGAGGATAAAGACTGAGAATTGTGTTAATGCCCCAGTGATTATCCAGTGGACACTCTGGAATTCATATTAGACCTGTGAGAAACTGAAGTGGATTTATTAAATACACCTGGTTGACATGAGGTAATTAAGATAGTGTAGGCTACATAATGCTCATTCAGGTAAGTTTCTGAGAATTCTAACGTGACTCTTCCTCATTTTTAGACACTATCATGAGACACTGTGCTTCCTCATGGAATGGATCCAGAGACTTCACTTATCCCTGTGCTGGTGTGCTTCTGACTTTGCCACATATCCCTGAGGCAGACTTCTATTCTTTAAGACAAATTACCCAAATGGAGTCTGTACCAGGCCTTTTCATCCATTTAAGCCTCTGGCTGCCACTTGTTAATTCAGTGAAAGCAGGTTATATTGGAGTAAGGAGTAATTTAAAGAGATAGAAAGGGAGATGGAAGTTGATGGTGATGGGAATTTCTATCTTTTGTTCATTTATTGTTTCTTGCAGCCAAGTAAATTCCCCACTGCGATACCATTGGTTTACTTGATAAATAAGATTTTTTTTAAAAAAACTTTCTGCCCACATTCTCATCTTGTATTTCTCTGACACTTAGTTTGCCAAAGTCTCCCCAACTAACATTCTCAAAACATCTTTTCCCAAGTCCTTGTCCATATTCACTATCAGCTGTTTTGAAATCCTGTTGTCCACTGACTGCCTAGTTCTTCTTTACAAGTAACCATTCCCATTCCCCTTAAATCCACTGAATCCACAGGAGGGTGGTTAAATTAAGTCACCTTCATATCATTGGGAACTCTCACCCATATTTCATCACAGAAAAAGGTACTGAACATCAATGCTGCCACAGCCCCACCCAGAGTCTTGTTCAAATCCCATCCTATGACCAGTCCTCCTCCATTTAGTCACTCGGAAATCCCTATTGAAGCCACATGTTGCATACACATGTTTTGAGCAGGGGAGAAAGCATAATCCCTAAGTGTGCATGCTCCAAAAGTAGAATACACACATTCAAATTCTGTGACTTCAGATGGTTTAATAGACTCTACACATATCAATCCTTTCATCGGTAATGGGGATAATAACATCAAATATATTTCTTAGGAGTCTGTGAGTTCATTAATGTAAATGTACTTAGTACAGTGCATCATTCATCATAAGACCTGAGTACACATTTTTCATGGATCATAACATTTATAAAGTTGTTTAACCAACACCTCTGCAATCAGGAACTTACAACTAGGCAGGTGGCTAAGAATTCTTACTGAAAACTACAATTCACGACAGATAGTTGTTCCAGTAAAACGAAAGTTAAGGCAAAGAAAATAAATTTTTAGCTTTCATGATAAAGACCTCCTGGAAAGGCAGATTTTTACTGTAGTCGTGAAACTAAGGTAGGCATTTTTTCTCTTTCCTTTTATGAATGCAGTTTTCTTTGTCTTCCTTTGCAGGAAATCCTCCCAACCACATTAGCCCCCTTTACTCAGAATGCCATTCTAAATACTTTGAAGATAGAGAGTTTCTATGGACCAATGGAGTTATCCATGAAGACTGGATGCAAAGTGCTAAAGTGCAGTCGCATCATCTGGTCTGGCTTGGGCCCTTGGGTGCAGCCAGCTGTATGGAACCTTCACAATAAGGCTCTTTTGGGTGGCAGGGAGAGGCATACCAAGGATTGAACTCAGGGGCACTCAACCACTGAGCCACATCCCCAGCCCTATTTTACATTTTATTTAGAGACAGGGTTTCATTGAGTTGCTTTGTGCCTTGCTTTTGCTGAAGCTGGCTATAAACTCTCAATCCTCCTGTCTCAGCCTCCTGAGAAACTGGGATTAAAGGCATGCACCACCACGCACAGCCAAGCCTCTTTAATTCTCTTCCAGTCACATTCTTGTAGACCATGAAATCCTATTTGATGATAAGAATGTGCTAGCTTTGGCATGAAACATACCAAGGAATGGGGCAGGGAACAACTGAGTTGCCATATAAACTTTTCAAGTATGGCTCAGGTCATAGGTGACCAGGAGCTAGGCAGAGGAAAAGTCTATCCAGGGGAGGGGCCATGCCATTCCAGCTGAGAAAAGCAACCCAGGAAGTCTGGATCCACAGGTACTCTCTCCACCTGACATGACACTGTGACTCAGGGGAGCATATGATAAGAAGTCCTTCGCAGATGCTGGTTTTTGAGACAAGGAAATCTTTCTGTGCTGTGCTTGAGCATCATGGCTTCATGTTACTGCTCTGCCATTTCAGCGCATTGCTTTAGCCAGGGAGCATGCTAGATCAGGCCCACTCCAAGGTTCATTACAGGTTCCATTTATTTTCTGGTATCCTGTACATATAAGATACACATATGTCATATATGAATGAACTTTTAAACATATGTTTCAGTTAAGGCAATGATATACTGACCTTCCGTGACCCATTGCCCAGTTTCTACATTTATAATCAATTATGGATATAAACACCTTTAAATGCTATTTTTAAAATGTCACTCAGAGCACAGTATCCTGTTAGGATAAAACTACCTGCTCTATATTTACATGAATAAATGCCCTTGTGATCTTTCACAGGACAAGAAACATTTGTCTTATGATGGTTTTCTCCTTTTAATATTACCTACAATCAGGTAGCAACTCTTCCTAGAGATGAAAAGCACACACACAAAGACACACAGGCATAAACATTATATCCCTGGCATGCACCATTTGGTAAGATCCTGGTTGTTGTTCCATTCCTTTTGGTTAACCATACAGCTTTTTCATCTGTCTAAAGATGTAGATATCTATGGGTCTATTTACACTGATTATCCCTAACCTCTGCCATCATGTTGCTGTCCATGTCTCTCTATCCCATGATGTTGTCTGATCTAGAAAGAGCTGCAGGGCCCACGGATGAACTGTGAATCTGTTCCTTGTGGCCCTCACCCTCCCTCTGCTATTTTCCCTGTTCCTCTTTCACTTATCTCCTTGTGTTAGTTAAGTCCAAATCTCTCACTCCCACAAGACTGAAAGCAGGGGTCATGACCTGTTCATCAACTAATGGCCTAAAACAAAATGCACATATGCAGCAGCTAATCTCTGTCCTAAAAAGGCATTTTAATGACTCACAATCTCCGCCCCACACCCTTAGAGCAAGAGGATTATTTTAGTCAGCTTTTTAGTTGCTGTGACCAAAAGGCCTGACAAGAACAATTAGAAGAGGAAAAGTTTGTCATTCAGAGTTTCAGAGGTCTCAGTCCATAGACTGCCAACTCCATTGCTCTGCACCTAAAATGACTCAATACATCATGGCGGAAGGGTGTGGAGGAGGAAAGCAACTCAGGAAGCAGAGAGAGATCTCTGCTCACCAAATATATATATATATATATATATCCCAAAGGCTCACTCCCAGTGACCCACCTCCTCTAGCCACACCTTACCTACCTACAGTTACCACCCAGTTAACTCATATCAGTGGATTAAATCACTGATTAGGTTGAAGCTCTCAAAATGCAATCATTTCACTTCTACATGTTCTTGCATTGTCTCACACAGGAGCTTTCAGAAGATGCCTCCTATTGAAACCATGAGGAAAACCTCTGCAGACATGCTGCTCTTACATACAAACTCAACCTCATTAAGATCGTCTGCCAAAACCCCGCCTTCCCTTTCTCACAGGTGAAATCACCTGCATTATTTACTTCTCTGACAGTTGGTGATCAACTAAGCCCTCCCAGTTCCTGGTCAGAAACATGCCCCTTTCTCTGTGCCTTTGTAAATTTTATTCCCTCTCTCGTTTTCTCTACTAATGGTCTCACCCCTTCCCAATGTCTGTGTGGAAAGGAGAAATTGCTCACTAGCCCACCATTCTCTGCCCAGGGGTGCCTTAGGCTTCTAGTTCCTCAGCTCCTGTTCCTGATTTTTCAGTAACAACTTCATTGGTGGTTTCCCCTTTCCTGCCTGGGTGATTGTTGTTTACAGTGGTCCTCAGACCAAGGAGGACTGTTGCTTTTTCATCACATCAACTACATATAGTGCAGAGTTCTTCATCAGGAATGGAACTTGTCATTGATTCATATTTAGCTATGAAGTTGTTATTTTATGTTATGACAGTGACTTTTCCCACACAAGGAGTATAACTTCCTGAGCTGCAAATTGTTGTTAACCACACAGCACATTAATATATCCCCAAATCCATTTTCCTCCATGTTTCGTACCCCTTAGATGCATGAAAGAAATTTGTCTTTTAGGCCTCCATTTCAATTGCAATATACCAGAAAGTGCTGGATGAAAGCAGAAACAAAAATCTGTCCATAAGGGTGCTTCATGAAATAAAAATGTCTGCCCTTTCTTTATCCAAAAAAAAAAAAAAAAAAGGAAAAAAGAAAAATACTCTGTGCTGGCAAGGGGTGAGTTCAGGCATCTAATGGATCTTTGTGTCAGCTGTCATTTGTTTCCAGCGAGTGCTACATACCCTTTACTGTAGATGAATACGCTTCATGTCTACAGAAAGACCCAGGGTGGCTCCGGGTGGGTTGTAGACATTTCAAAGTCATTCTTCTTCCACATCTCTCTGCCTGTGTTGTTCAAGTGCCTATTTTCAATTTGCAGTTGTGCTGGGAAAACGTTTTGATTCTTGATTTAGAATGTGCACTCCCAGAAGGTTCCAAGAGGGTTTCAGGCAGTGAGATAAAGCCTGTCTCTTTATGCTTCTTTGTAGCATGTGCTCTGTGGCAATAATACATACCCCACACTGTGCTTAAATCCCTGGTTTTATGAAAGTCAGCCCAATTCCTGTTTGGCGGGTCTTTTGACATGCAAGTACCCTCCCCGAGGAAGAAAGCCAGTTGCAGCACTTTCTCTCATCTTCTCTTTGTTTCCTGCACTACATGATTCTTGAAGATTGTAGTGTGAAAGGCGCAGGAGAAACCAAAATGGCAATGAAAAAGTCAGCTGTAAACAGTGTACCTGACACTGCTGACTACAGCGAAAAGACCCTTTTTTATGACAATAACGAGGCTCAGGTTCTGTGCAAGGGTGAGACACACACACAGGCACCGACCAGCTGAGTCCCAAATTACCTCAGCCAACTTAGGGCCCATGAACTCTTTTTCCCAGGTAATATGATCTGCAAATAAATCAAGTCCAAGAAAGCTAAGTGAAAGTTCAAATACACTGTAGGCTAAGGCTGTTAAGCCAAGAACACACAATCAGACTCTGTCTGTAGCCAGAGGGGTTTGATCTCACCTCAGAAACAGCCTTCCATCTGACAAAATACTAAAAAGGCTTCCAAAACTTGTCCTGCTGTTGCCAAAATGTATCTTTCATCTTGTTAGCGAATCCCTGTAAACTTGTTGGAGAGGAGGGTCTATATTTATGCAGAATGTTGTCATCTAGATGCTGGTATTTGCTAGATTTTATTTCATAACATTTTTTTTTTGCCCCATTCAATCTAGCTGGATTGAATTTTAAAATCGAGCTTCGTTTTTGGTGGTGGTGGGAGGTGGGGGGGGTATAGAGCATCAAATCAAAATCTAATGAAGTTTCTAATGATCAAATAAATAATCACTTGACGTTTATTGCCATACTTGGCAATCTGCAGAAATGGAATAGAGTAGATATGCCTAAAGCCCCATTTCCCGTAGATTTACATTATGTTACCACACAGAATTAAGCTGACATAAGCTCTTTAAGACCCACTAAAGCAGCAGATTTTACACAACTTGTTTAGGTTTTTTTTTTTTTTTCTTTCTCCGTGATCCCATATTCCCTGAATAACTCTTTCTATCCATTTTCTATTCCTTGTTCTTCTGAGAGGCCTGCTGGAGCCTTCCCTTCATGTCATTTCAGGCTATAACCCTGCAGTTTGAGTTTATCTTAGCTGTAAAATGCAACAGTAATTTATATGCCCCCATACTCCTGCCTCCTCTGAGGCCCTGGCTGCCAGCTGTCTACCCAGCAGTTTAAAGAAAGAGCTGTAATGAGCGAGAGTGCAGCAGGGGAGGGGCGGCGCCACATCACAGGCCTTTCTTTCCGCTTCCTCAGTGAGCACTGGATCCACATAAATGGCATTTTCTGGCACTGACTGACAGCAGCAGAACGTCCTTCCTCCACTCCCTCCCCCTCCTCACACCAGTCTGATGGGGACAGGTTTCCTTGTTTCTTCCTTTTATTTCTGAGTGAAGGAGAACAGAGTGAAAAGATGAGACGATGCCTGGGGCAGCCGTGATGCGAGATGCGTGTGGGGTGTGAGTTAGGAGCGCAAACCTCGCCCCTGTGCATGGAGCATGTGCTCTTGGAGCTGCAAGACAAAGCTTCCCAGAAGCTTGATTCACTCCACACTGGAGATTTTTTTTTTTAAGCTGGGCTATAAAGGTGATATTTTTTGATGTAATTCGGTTGAGGTTTTCTTTTCTTAAAAAAAAAAAAATTCCAATAGTAGGCGTATATGCCTCAGATGTTTTTTCAAAAATAGGACAAAGTCATTTTTGTCTCGCCTCCAAAATCTATTCCCCTGGCACTCTCTTTCTTTCCAATGTTTTCTAGGTAAAATATGCCCCCTTTCATGCACAGTAACGCACACAAATTCAAGGAGCACAATTCTGCACAAAGCAGCCACAGAGGAGTTTTCCCTTACATTACTAAAATCATAAGGCTGTCTTTTGCCAGTTCTTTGAAAAAAAAGAAAAGCCTCCAACTTAACAAAAGGGGAGAAAAGGTTTAAACTCTGTATCTACATTCAGCATTAAGACTGTCACCGTGTAAGAGATAGAGATACCCACTGGCAAAGAACCTGGTTTCTCTTCTGTGATATTTCTGAATTTGTGTTGACTATTAACATCTCCAAAGAGATCTTGTCACGTTAGGATTCATATCTCCCTTTAGCTTTGTGTAATCTTGATTTTTCTCCAAAGCTGGTATATCTCAGCAGACACTGGCAGAGCGAGGAGCCCCATTGAAGGGGGCTAAGCTTTAGCTCAGTGGATGCAACAGTTAACTCTTGCTAGTGCCAGTCTTTCCTTGATTCAGCCACCACAGAAATGCCTTCTTAAAATAGTTTTTCTTTCCTGATCAAGACTGATGACCACAATTACTGAGGAATGATTTACCAGTCTGATAAAGACTTCATATGAGGGTGAGGTGTGTGTGTGTGTGTGTGTGTGTGTGTGTGTGTGAGAGAGAGAGAGAGAGAGAGAGAGAGAGATCACCTGTGTGTCATCATTTATTCTTTCATTGCTGAAAAAAACATAGGAAAGGTTCTCATGTTTAGGAAATGTACATTTCCCTAGGGTTTCACAGCCAAGCTGGGAGTACTAGCTTTGTTCTGACTGTTTAACATAATAGCATTGTGATGGTTCATTATGACTGTAGTTTTGAGGGGGGAGGGGTGGAAAATAAAACAGGAGAAAGCTAAGTGGAGTGCATTCTACTTCTCTATTAATCCTTCAAGGCTTCCTGCAGAAGATCATTTGGCCTCTCTCCAGCCTTTCTCTTTATCCTACCCCACCCCCACCCATGGTACTGAATTTATGAAGAAGGAAAGCAGATTAGAAAGATTCAAGGATTTTTGGTACTTTTTAAAGCCATAACACACAGGCATTTTACTATTGAGGAATTAGAATATAAGTATACTTATTGGTTGTGAGGTCTTTGAAGCACAAAGATCCATAAGGCTAACTTCACTCTAAGAAGTTCTCTGGGAAATAAATATTTGGCAAGCCCAAATCTACTTACATATCATCCTGTTAACATAGCAGTATCCCAGAACCAAAGCAACATGCAATAACAGTATTCAGGCAAACTGCAGCACTGGCAGGTTGAATTCACCACCTTTAGGGAAAAGTCTCCGTATAAACCATAAATTATAGAACAGTCACACCTTCCACTTCTTTGGTATTGGTAGGGGTTAGTCAAGTAAGAAGATAACAGGTGGGAAACCCTTTCTCATTTAAACTGAAGAAGCATATAAATCATTAAAATTTATGTATGTGATGATATATTACAAAGCACTTTTAAAAATGGAGTGTTCTAAAATCTGAAGTTGATGTTTGATCTTTTCAAGTCAGCATTTGCTTTTTGATAATATTTAAACATAGATGATTTATGTGAAAATAATTACCTGTATACGGAAGTACTGCTGCTTTGCAGTATGTTAAAAAAGTTTAGTCCACTCGTACATGAGACTTGGATACATTAAAAATTTAAACAAACCCAAAAAAAATCCTCAATTTCCACTAAAGATGTCAATTAGCAAGATCATTGCCTTCTAACAGGAGCATTTCATGATCAGACTTGAAATGAAAAAGAGTAAAATGATGCAGAATAAAAGAAATGATCTAAAAGAGATGTCAGCAATTGATTCCATGGGAGGGTGATGAACAGAAATGCACACTTTTGACGTTTCCAAGGCAGGCTCTCTCTTTTGGTTCTGAGCTGGGTCCCTGGAGAAATGGAGCAGAGGAATCAAAGTAAATGCCACCAACCCTAGAAAATAATGCATCAAGAATAAGGGTATAGAGGCTGGGAAATAATCAAGATGACTCATTTGTATCTCTCTCATGGTTTAGCATTATTTGTGCAGCAGTTTGAGGTTCCATTGAAAAGAATCTCCACAGCAATGTACAGTGTGCTATGAGCCACATTTATGCCCTTTCCCAATCAGAAATTTGTCCTTTAGATTAAATCACTTTACCACAGTCTCATTACATTTAGTAATGAATTATCCACTGCAGTTTCTGGCAAAGTAAATGCTGGCATCTAGACCCAACTTTCACATCACTGGGGCTATTATCACCTGCCCCAACCCCAAATCACTAAGTACTAATTTGATCTGACAATGTGATATTCATTACATGCTCCTTGTAAAAATTCTCCAATTTTAGTTTGTTTTCTTTTACACTGAATGCATAGTTTGGAATGTACACACACACACCCCATACGCACACAGCCTGACTGAAAGTGTTCTGCGAAATGGAAATTTCATTTTGCACCTGAGTGAACTGCACAGCCTCATGGACCAAATGATTTTCCACCGTACAGAAATGTGGCAGGTAATAAAGCTGTCTTTGTAGTAAACTGAAAACTCACTATGTAAAAAGTACTAATTTGGTGACTATGTTAAACACACTTTTATATAAAATAGTTCCGGCCCTGAAGGAGCTTATAACGAGTGAAGAGGGAAAAAAAAGCTTACAAAACTTGGAAAATCGCCAGCCGAAGTCAGCAATAAGTGCCAAGTGAGTGGTGTAAGAGAACGAGGGTTCTCAAATTTCAGAGGAGGGGAGCATTGTTTCGGATGGGGGTAGCCTGGGAGCCATTTGTATAGTAGTTATGAGTTTAAAGTCGGAGCACAGAAAGGTCTAGATATATAAGAATGGGAAGGGAATGCCAGGCAGGAGACCAAGGGATATGTAAGATATAGAGAATGCTACAGATGAAAACAGATGTGAACACGTGAGGAAACAGACTGTGTGTGGAAGTGAATGAGTGGACAAAGATGACTAAGGTCTACAGGTATACAGCACTGTTTTCTTTGTTGAAGATACTAGTGTGATTAGGCCTCTGACATCCCAAAATCCTTAGTGACAGAAGCCAATCTATTTTGCAGCATGACATAATCCAGCAGGAAGAGCCCTGCCATCAGACAGTTCCAGGCTCCATTTTGGCTTTCTTTATGATAAGAGCATACACATAATTCATTACCATTCTTGAATCTCAAATTCCCTCACTTTTTACCATTGGCATAATGATGCCTTTTTTTTTAAGTTTTCTATAGAAAATACATGAGGAAATGTGTTTAAAGGAAAAGTCTCATATGCACATCGTTCTATAAACCTTAGCTGTTCTTACAACTCATTGTGTCCCACAAAAATAATATGCAATCAATATAAGAACCAAGTAAGTTCAACTCAAATCCATTGATGGCCTACTATGTCCCAGGCACCATGCTAGGCCAGCTAGAGTTCAGCCCCCAGAGCCCTGCTGCAAGGGGCAACATGAAAAGGCAGTCTCCAAGAGCAGTGAGAGCCTGGGTTCTAGATTATAACCCTGGACAACTGGACAAATGAAATCATTTCCCTGATTTCAAAAATAATAATGCCTACTACCTAATGTTCTTGTGAGAAAGCTATGATAAAATTTATAAAAACATGTAGTAAGTGCTCAAAAAATGTTAGTATTATTAAAAATGCCCCACGAACCAAAATTACTCCCTACTGTCTCTTTCCTCCTTTGTGAGTAGACCAACTGGTGTCCATCTAGCTTTTCCGTTTGGAATGAGTAGGATTGGGGGTTAGAAAGAATTATATTAATAGTAAAAAAAATTAACAAGAGCAGCTAACATATTAGAGAACATAGCGTGTGCCAGCAACTATTATGAATGCCGCACAAATATGAATTTATAGTAATAGGTACATGATTCTAGTAAAGCATTTATACAGATTAACAATCTAACAGATTGTGGTATGGTATGTCATTCAAAACAATTTTAATCCCAAATAATTCTGGCATAGGAAAAAATTTTTAGCAGTCTTGAGAGAGGGCAGGGCAAGAAAATAAGAAGGAGAATTAACTTATTTTATTAGATTGGTTTTTATCTATTTATTCTATGCCTTCTGGGGAGAAAAAGACAGTCATACTTGCCAGAGATACAGAAAGTATATGACAATCTCATCTGGGAGTTTATATGTACTAAGTAGAATGGATTCACAAACTAATGGAGATACCCAGAATTCTAGTTTTAACACAGGACACTCTCCATATTACAATGTGCAATATGTACATATTTTATGTGTGATTCGGCATTTACTAAAGAATAAGGAAAGTCATGTTTAAGTGAGGGTGACACCTGTGGTCATTAGATGTTAGATATGATGGTACTTCTTCAAGTAATCAGAAATAAGATAATTTCATTCAGCAAACTTCATGTCTACTGATGAAAATAGCATGGGGTTTTTTTTAAAAATTGACATTTTTTTAAAAGTGTAAATTAAGAAACACACTGGAGAAAGTATTTCATTACATCAATAAATGTCTAGACTTTAGGAAGAGTTTTCTGGATTAGCCTAACAATCCTGAATATACACAATGTAGAACTTAGGGCATTTGGAATATTCTTTAATTCTATGAAAGTGAACTCACAACCCATACTGATTATTGTCCAAATTTGCAATTCACAATTTCCTATATTTTTGAAATATGACTTATTAAACCATTTGAAATAGGTCTAAGAAATCAAATAATATACTTTCCTTATTGTGATTGGTGCATTACAGTTATACATAATAACAGGATTATCATTGTTATATATTTGTACATGCACACATTAAAACTGTATAATTTGGTAGATATTATTCCATAGAATTTCCTCTTTCCCTTTCTTCCTTTCTTTTCCTGGTCTGTTTCCTCTACTCTGCTGTTCTCTCTGCTATTTTTATGAAATCTCCTCCTGCCATTTTTTTCTTTTTCCTCTCTAGCTTCCACATTTGAGAAAAAATATGTGACCCTTGACCTTCTAAGTTTTGACTTATTTCACTTAAAACAATGCTGCCAAGTTCCATCATTTTCCTACAAATAACATAATTTTGTTCATGATGGCAGATAAAACTCCATTTGGTACATGGACCACATTTTCTTTATCAATTCATCCATTGGTGGACAGCTAGGCTGTTTTCATAATTCTGCTAATTGTGAATTACACTGCTATAAATATGGGTATTCGTGTATCTCTATAGTAGAATGGCTTTAATTTTTTAAATCTTGTTTATTATTGGGTTTATTTTTTGTTTATTTTTTATTGATTTAAAAAATGACAGTGGAATGAATTACAATTCTTATTACACATATATACCACAATTTTTCATATCTCTGTTTGGATGTAAAGTATTTTGACACCCAATTCATGTCTTCATACATGAACTTTGGATAATGATGTCTATCACATTCCACCATCTTTTCTAATCCCCTGCCCCTTTCCTTTCCCTCTCACCCCTCTTCCCTATCTAGAATTCATCTATTCCTCCCATGCTCCCCCTCCCTATCCCACTATGAGTCAGCCTCCTTATATCAGAAAAAACATTCCTCATTTGGTTTTTGGGGATTGGCTAACTTCACTTAGCATTATCTTCTCAATACCATCCATTTACCTGCAAATGCCACGATTTTATTCTCTTTTAATTCTGAGTAACATTCCATTGTGTTTATATGCTACATTTTTTTTATCCATTCATCCACTTAAGGGCATCTAGTTTGGTTCCACAGTTTAGCTATTGTGAATTGTGCTGCTATAAACATTGATGTGGCTGTGTCCCTGTAGTATGCTATTATTCTTAAGACTTTTGGGTGTAATCTGAGGAGAGGGATAGCTGGGTCAAATGATGGTTCCATTCCCAGCTTTCAAAGGAATCTCCATACTGCTTTCCATATTGGCTGCACCAATTTGCAGTCCCACCAGCAATGTATGAGTGTACCTTTTTCCCCACATCCTTGACAACACTTATTGTTGTTTGTCTTCATAATAGCTGCCATTCTGACTGGAGTGAGATGAGCAATAGTAACAAAAACAGCATGGTATTGGCACCAAAACAGACTGGTAGACCAATGGTACAGAATAGAGGACACAGAGACTAACCCACAAAATTACAATTATATTAGACAAAGGTGCCAAAAACATGCACTGAAGAAAAGATAGCATCTTCAACAAATGGTGCTGGGAATACTGGAAATCTATAAGCAACAAAGTGAAATTAAACCCCTATCTTTCACCATGCACAAAACTTAACTCAAATGAATCAAGGACCTAGGAATTAAACCAGAGACTCTGCATCTAAAAAAAGAAAAAGTAGACCTAATCTTCATCATGTGGGATTAGGCCCCAACTTCCTTAATAAGACTACTAGAGCACAAAAATTAAAACCAAGAATCAATAAATGGGATGGAATCAAACTAAAAAGTTCCTCTCAGCAAAAGAAACAATCTGTAAGGTGAATAGAGAGCCTACATCCTGGGAGCAAATTTTTACCCCTCACACATCAATAGAGCACTGATCTCTAGGATACATAAAGAACTCAAAAAAACTAAGCACCCAAAACCCTCCAAATAATCCAATCAACAAATGGCCAAGGACCTGAACAGACACTTCTCAGAAGAGGATATACAATTAACCAACAAATATATGAAAAAATGTTCATTATCTCCAGCAATTAGAGAAATGCAAATCAAAACTACTCTAAGAATGACTTTCATTCTTTAGGATAAATAACAATGGTCATATCATGGTTCCATCCCTAGCCTTTTGAAAAAGACAGATATTGATTTCCAAAGTGGTTGTACTAATTTACAATCCCAACAAAAAGTAAAATTGTCCCCTTTTCTCACATCCTTTCCAGCATTTATTGTTGTTTGTATTCATGGTTACTGCCATTCAAATTGGAGTGAGATGAAGTCTCAGGACAGTTTTGATTTGCATTTTCCTACTTGCCATAGATGTTAAACACTTTTTCATTTATTTGTTGGCCATTTGTACTTTTTCTTTTGAGAAGTGTCTGTTTATCTCATTTTCTTTATACACTCTAGATATTCATAGGACCTCAAATAATATCAACCAACAAATATTATGAAGTTAAAAACAAATGGACAGGAAATATATCTTTAATAGTTCTTTCACAAATACAGAGAGCTTTAAAAGTAAAGGGCCAATTTATTTGGCAAAATGACAAAGTTTGGTGTTGGCTTACCCTAAATCACAAAAGCCTATTTTGTGATAATTATGGGACTGGAAGCATAACCCTAATTCAACACTTACCTCATTCTAGAGTGGCTTTTGGAAAATAATTCAGTGAATGATCTAAGTTGTACAGGCCCCAACACATTCTGTGTTTAACCAGTTATTCCTGGCAGCAAAGAAATGTGGTCTCTGCCCTCAGCAGGGAATTTTCTTTGTTGGCGAGAACTTAGATCTCAGGGTCCAAATCAGAGATAAATCAATAAAAATCTCTACACTAGGATTTAGTTGTCAGAAGAAAATGTAGAGAAAAATGAGGTTGGGGATTTTATTTCTTTTTACAATTTACTTTAGCATTTCCTAGGCTATTTTTTGGCTTTTCTCCTTTTTCCTATTCTCCCAAATTTCCATTTTCAGTATGCCGGAACTCTCTCTGATTTCATTAGTCTCTGCTTCATCATATTATTCAAAGTGCTGTTTTCTCCTCTTACTTTCTAGATTCTCAGAACCATTCTGTGACCTAATGAATACGCTTATGTGAGAGAGATTATTTATGCACATATGTATAGATTTGCAATTAAGATAACTTCAAGTGGGAGCTAGGACAGGGGTAACCATAGACAGTGAGGTCAAAGTAATGATGTCTGTAAACCATTGTCTACTGATGAGGAACCAGAGACTGGTGGGGTGCTCTTGGCCTTAAGTCATTTGGGGCTCATTGCAAAGCCCAGACCTGGCCCTTGGCTTCTTGACTCTAAAGACCTGCCAGCTACACAATGTTACAGAGTCTTTTTAAAATTGTGAGAAGAACTAATGGAAAAGCTCAAGATGGCTTTTCAATGTGGTACCTCCTCCAACCCCAATGCACAAGTGTCAGGGATGTCTAGGTACATGAGTTTACAAAGTTCGAAGCTTAGAAGAAAAACAAAGCAAAGAAGCAAAACTTTAGAAGAGAGTCAGATTATGTTACCCAGGACACTTACCCGTCAAGTACAAGAAGTGAAGTCAGGCAACACAGAAGAACTGCTTGGTTTAAAATCCCTCTGCATTCCTTTAATCCCTTAGGCCAGTTAAAGGGAAATGATCTGACTGTTCTGCATCTGTTAGTGATTGAAGGCAAATGGGAAGCATGGCATGAGTTCCCATTGGAGAAATACGTGGTGCGTATGGTTATGATGAAAGTCAACACCACAGATCCCAGCCGACCAGATCTGACTAATAAACACAGGGACAATTCAAGCATAGAGGGAATTGATGCTTCAACAGACACAGGAGGAGGTACCGAAAACGTGCCAAGAAGGAAACGTGAAAATAACTCATTAAGAAATATGCATGTATGTTACTTCTCATATTAGCCTCCATAGTTAGTCTGCTATAATGTAGAGAGTTATATTTACAGCAAGATTCTCTTGAGAACCTCTACCTTTTCCCTGCTTAGTTCTCTAAGCAGTCTTCCGTGGACATATATATGATGACATAATAGAAGTCTGGTTATCCAGGATAACTTTAGAGGTATTTAAACCAACATTACTGGCATGTAGCATTGGTGAGATTCCCACGTGGCTTGTAATGGGCTGTGATTAAGCAAAAATAAAATTTGTGTTAACCAAAGGGTGGTATTCATAACAAAAGGAGGTAAAAGTAAGGCCAGGCTACTTGGCACTTACTCTGCTAGATCAATCCATAAATTACTGCAAGCTCGGTGTTTACTCCTGTCAGTGTGCCCATTTAAATGCACTTGTTCTCCTCCTCTGTGAGCTAAAAAGTGCAGCTCACAAAAGGCAATCACAGCACATGGCCTGGGCAGCGGTAGTATTAGCTGTGGTCCAGGAGGATCTCTCAGATCCAAGGGCTGAGTGGGAATCTTCATCCTTAGCCAAATACGTCCTTACCAAGAAATTTCTGGGACTGGACTCAAATACAGCTCAGACTTAGGTTTGCCAGAGGAGATGGAAAGAGCACGAATAGAGAGAAGGAGAGGAGAGAAGGGGTGGGGTAAGGAGAAGGGTATAGGGATAAGAGAAGGAGAGAGAACTTTAAGGAAGACCAGGCTTAATTTAAAAAGAATAGAAATGTAGGTTATCCTTTTGAAACCTCCTCTTGCTTGGTAAAAATCATAGAATAGCTTAAAATTTACTTTGGTGTCCTCTCGTTCACATTTCTTTCTAAACCACCAAGTATCCAGTATATTTATACTGCTTTCTCATTCAACAATAGGATCATTCTAATCTTAACTCTGATAGTCTATTGTTTACTTTATGACTAACTCTGAGAAACCTTTTCTGTTTTGTTAAAAAAGAATTCAACTCCTCTTTAATTTTGAACCTAGAAACAGTCAAGAAGTGACTTTTCTTGTACCCTACCACCACCAGGTTATGTTTTAGATTTTTAAATGAATATTGTGAAAATTACTTTGGTTTCTAGAAAAAAAATTGCTTGTGTTCTAAGTAAAGCCAAGACAATGATAAATATTGAGTATTAGTTATTTCAAAATAAAGCTTTCCAAATGAACAAAGTGGATCAACCTTAAGTGCAGAATGCTTTAAGTATTCTGAAACGTTTTGCATTTTTCCCTTAACAATTTGAATAACCGTATCAAGTGAGTGAAGAAAGAGTAATAATAAAAGGATTTGTTGCATTCATGTTCATGTCACATTCAAGAGCCTGTGAAATTGTTTTGCATGGGAATCTAAAATGCTAGACTAGTTCTTGGCATAACTCAAAAGCGAGCACTTACTTATTCACACTTCTTGGTCTGTTCCAAATGTAACAAGAACAGCTTTGGAGACTCTTGCAAGAAAAATATCTGAGAGAAAAAAAAATTCTCAACTTAATTTTAGCTCTAGGACTTAGATCTGTTTGTAAATGTCTGAGTCTATTAATCATGTTTTTTAAAACATATGAAATAAGAATTTTATTGTGAAAAAAATGTGACATAAAAGATTATCTTGTTTTTTAAGGGAAAGTTCAGCAGAACAATCCCCTTCTTTATTGTCCAAAATTCCTCATGAATATACAGTTTAAAAAACCTAAGTGGCCAGTAAGTACCCAGTCACCATCAGGATATCAGGATATCTGAAAAGTTTTACTTTTCCTTGGTGCCATTCACCTTGGTCACCTCCAGGAAGTCTGCTTTTCCCTTGAGGTTTAAAGAAATTGTAACACCTTTAAAATTCTCTTTAGCACTATTAAAACAGGCTAGATATTTCTAAAATAGCATATTAAATGTGAAATGTTAACAATAATTTAGTTCTCAGCAGTAAATAACAATGAATAAATAGTTAATAATAAGAAACATAAATATCTTATTGCCTAAAAGATTGATCACAATGTCCAAAGATGCTGGAAAAAGTGGTTCTCAGGCTTCATGGAGATGGTACTAAGAGGGAAAGAACTTCACCAAACTTAGAAATGATAAGTAAATATCTTAGGCAACCAGAAAGCATGACAAATATCAGGGATAGTGTATTATTTGGCTTTATCACTGTTAATATATCCCCTTTGACATTCTTAATGCCATCATCTCAATATTAGTGACCTCCAGAGATTTCTGCAGTGAAATCACAACTCTGAAATTAATGACATTAGGAGGTGATCAAGTCATGAGAGCAGACATCTTATAAATGGGATTAGTGCCCTTATGCAAGAAAACTCCAGAGACATCCTGCATTCCTTCCACCATGTACAGACATAGTGAGAAGGTTCATAGTGAGGAATGGGCTCTACCAGCACTAGACCATCACAATACCCTCATCTTAACTTTCTAGCTTTTAGAACTATCAAAAAATAGAATTTTGTTTGCAAGCCATGTAGTTCACAGGAATTTGTTAATAGCAACCATAACATTGTCATCTCAACAATAACATTGTCATATTGCCTTACACAACGGTGGTTTTCATCCTCTCTCCCGGAGGCACAATCAAAATTTTCATCAGTTAAGATATGCAGCATTCTTCCTCTCTTTCGCTCATGATAGAATATTGATTTACTCTGACTTAAAAGCTAAATTTTGATATTAACATCTCCAGTATATCCTAAATAAAAGAAAATAAGAGAATGGGAGGTGGGAGAAGAATTACAGCAATACACAGTGATAGATACTTCATTCTTTGTTTTGTAATTGTTATAAGGTCAGAGCTGGCACTTTCTTCTTCCACCATATCTTCTATACTTTGCTTCCTTTAATAGCACCTCACCTGATTTGGGGTTCTTTGCCTGGTGAGGTTACTCAAAACTTCATTCATAAAGGATTCGCCTGTGTGAATATTCTATAGTGTTCTCTTGAGGAGGCAGTCTCGGCACCAAGAGGATACCTCTCTCTGCTACTATTTCATGGGAACAATCCTAGTTCTCCTGATGATTGAGGAAAATATCCCTGACAAGCATAAGAGCCCTCATTATTGCTGATTTATTCTGTGGCATGTGGTACCTGTAATGGCCAGAGTAGTCTCAGCTGCTATTTCAATGATGTTTATGTTCTCTGATGGAAACATTTAGATATTAGGTCCCAATACCTTCAAATCATCAGAGTCAGAGAAGATGAGATGTGGTGGAAACATTTGGGAAATAGGTCCTTATTTATCTTGTGGCTCAAAACCATATTTTGTACCCATGAGAAAAGGTCACAAAATTATTAGCCACTGTTTTATTCTATAGCAAATTCTATAGGACAGATGGCAATCTCACAGTGTATTCCAGTAATTGCAGAAACTAAGATTTCAATAGACAACTTACCTTTCCATAAGGTCAAGCACTTTATGTCTAATGATTAATAAGATATTTAATAAGCCCACAATGAGGAGGGGATCATTGGCAGAAGCATGATAGACAAGAAAAGGGAATATAAGTACAGATACCTATCTATTCCAAAAGAAGGAAAATCAAATATATCCAAATTATCATCTTAATGATGACTGTCTTACCTACGGCATGGGACAATATTGGTTCTCAGAATCAGTTGCTAATGCTAGTATACTGATCTTTATGCATAACAGTAATCAGGTTCACCGTGGCAGAGCAAATATATGTTCATAAAAAAATTGTATTCCTTCTACTATGGCGATGCTGTTCATAACTCCTTTTTAAAAAGCCCTGAGGTGATTTCCTTTACAGAAAAGAAAGCTGACTAACATCTATACAGTAGATCCTACCTGAGAACTAAATAAGTCCTTTACAGTGGAGCCTATCAAGAATATTCACAGATGGAAAACATGTTTTTAAATTCTGAGAAGTTCACTCAGATAATTATAACTCAATATCTGTCATGAAACAAGCCTCCTACTCCCACCCTGCCAGAAATCTTATTTCTTCCACAATTACACATTTAGGAGCTACTTCCATTATCACTAAATATCTGTATCTTTGGACATTTCTTTTACCAAACAAAGTGGACAATGAAACATTACCATTTGGAATTAAGAACAGGGCAAGCATTATCCTTTCCAATGTTCTTCAAACGTCATAGCTACAAAGGTCACAATGATCTGTTTCTGGCAGATGTCAGCAGATGGCACAATATTTTCTGTTGTTTGGGATTGTATAAGTCAGCTTTTTATTACTGTAACCAAAAGGCCTGGCAAGGACAACTTAGAGAAATAAAAGTTTAATTTGGCTATTTCAGAGGTTCTGTCTGTGGTTAGACAACTCCATTGCTCTGAGCCCAAGATGAGGTAAAGCATTGTGGAAGGAGTGTATCACAGAGGAAGACTGCTCCATACATGATAGCCAGGAAACAGAGAGAGTTTGAGTGCAAGGAACAAAGGAAAATATGATCCCCAAGAACTCACCCTCAGTGACCTACATCCTCTAGTTACACCCTACCTGTCTACAATTACCATCAATTAGTCCATTCAAATTGACAGTCTACCAAATGGATTAATCCACTGATTAATTAGGTTACAGCTCTAATAATCTAATCTTTTCACCTATTAATATTCTTGCATTGTCTCACATGTGAACTTTTAGAGGTACACCTCATATCTAAACTCTAACCAGTTCAAATTACATTCCTTCTAGGCTATGGAAACTTCTTAATGAAGCCATTGGTATTGATTAAAGTAGAAATGGCAATGTAAAAGAGCTATCCTCAAATACAGCTCACACTAATCATCTGTGCTTTCAAGCTCTAATAAATGATAAATATTTCTAGGCTTCTAACAAGGTCCTGATAAGTAAAAAATGAACACTGCAAGTGACTTGGTCTACTGCTGTCCTACAACTAGGCATGCAGTCAACATGTGTGTCCAAGGCAAAACCAGGAATTGTTTCTCAAAAACAGAGTTAGTAGTCAAAGGGCATAGCTGTGTTCCAAAATTAAAGGTCTTCGCTGTAATTCTCTGATTGTGTCTATCTACCAGTTCAGATAACTTTCTAATCTACTATCAACATACCTAGCATCACTGAGACACCTGTTCTTAAACTGTGGTGGTCTCCATGCTTGCCTTCTAGCCAGGACTAGGTGGAAGCCATTCTCAGACTCTGTTCATCTGTTAAGTATAAGTTCCTCCCAAACCTCAAAGGGGTCTACCAAGCATTCTTTTTTTTCTTGTGTATATTAAGACAGGGATATAAATTATAGCAACTTAACTTTCATTTTAGAGTGCTTATGTTGACATAATTTAGATCTGTAGTATCCACAAAGATCACTAAGATCCCAGAATGCTGTGTTAATGTAATCTCTTTTCTCTCTCTGGCAGTCATATTGTCTTTCAGGGCTTCTAGAATATGCACTACTTTCTGGGTCCTGTAAACATATCAGTAAAGCTGTTTCAGCCTTCATACCAAGTTGATAAGGTAAATGGAAGTCTATTGGGTAAAAGCAAATGGTTTCTAGGGCACTTTGCTTTTTGACATAGAAAGGGGGAAAAAAAAGAAGCATTTGCCAGCTCAATTGCAACATATCAGTTACCATAGTCCATGTTGATCTGCTCACACTTAATAACAGCCACAATAAAGGTATCATCTAATAAAGACTATAATAAGCACTGTCACTGTCACAGACTGTTGTGTCTTCTGTATATGTCAACCTAGTGAGTTAGGTGGTCTTATGGGAGAAACACAAACTTCTAATCTATTAGGCAAACCATTTCCAACAATCAACCCAGGACATTAATGTTATAATCTATTTATGTCTACTTTTCACAAACTTCAAACTGATAGAAATAATATATCTACTAAGCACTACTTCCCACACATTTTCCAAATTTTTTCTGATAAACACAAATCTCACAAGTGTCTCCATATGCAACCTGTCTCCTCCCGAGTTTGCAATTGGTCCTCTAGAGCCTTCTGTGTGATCTGCTTCTGATATAGATCTGAAGGCAGTGAGGACTGGTGGAGGTGGGACTGAGAAGTTCAGTCATCCTCTTCAAAGGCAATGACCTCAGATAAAGGCCAATTCAAGGGCTTCCAATAAAAAAGTACACCTTAAGTAAAGTGGAAAGAGAGTTGGGATAGGTAGGGCTTCTGCTGCTACTGACAAGCAGGGGAATAAGTAGAGTTTGAGGGCTTGGGGTATTTTAAGTTTTCCAATATTTTCTCATGAGCTTTCATTCCATTATTTAGGTTATACCACATTCCCATTATCCAATCACACAAGTAGCATTTTAGAAAGGAAAAAGAGAATCAATTTACCAATTTTATATTCACATTGTATTATTGAAGCCAGGGTAAAATGGAGACAGCAAATGTTAAATGTTAAAACTCAATTTTACTAAATGGAAATGACTCCTTTACTCTTGGATTTTTCTAAAGCATCTGTATAGTAGACAAAGTCTTCTTTATCATTCTGTTACATTTATGCAGAAAGTTTAAAAATATTGAAGACCTTCACAATATGGAAGCTAAATGGTCCTACTGACTTTTGACCTTTGTATGACAAATTAATATAAAAATTCAAACTGTAAGAACTACTTTATGTGGTGGAAGAATACAGAGTAAAATGTCATTGAAAAATTAGGTTTATAGATAAAATTCCAAATTAAATAACCATATTATAATGACAGTAGGCGACTCCAGGGCATGCTTTACTGACTATTAATATATGCCTTTAGCAGTTGAAGGCACCCAAGGCGTGCATTAATAGACGCTAAAACACACCCTGTCATGCTTTAATGCTAAATTAATTAAGCAATAATGTGACCTGTATGAAGGTCTTTCCTGGTCCGGCAATTACTGAATGGAAGAAATAAAGGTATTGTCAGACACCACTTGACCAAACAATATTAGTTTGCATGAATGAACTGAAAAATAATTGTAAAGGATTGTTTTGTTTTGCTCTTTTCCCCCTCAAATTTAGTTTCAATTTAGGAAATCGAAAATTAATTTTTAATAGATTTGTCTTATCAGTACAAAGCATTCTTTTTTCCAGCTTATAAACATAAATGCACACCCGACAACTTTGGTTTCATGTATTTTTAATTTGAGTATTATTAGACTGATCAGCAAATCCTGGCAGTAGACACTCAACAAAAGCAAATTCAAAATACACATGCATTTCCCAGAGGAAACAAGTTTTATAGTCTACTGTGTATCCACTGCACTTTCAAATTTTCTCCATTAATTCCTTCCTGTTTGTATCTAATTTTTTAAATGCTGATTTTTTCCCCAAATTTAACTACGGAATTACTGCTAGTGACAAAAAGCTTTTAAAACATATTAAATGAAAATTGCATTGTAAATATAGATGCCACTTTTCACATGAAAAGATGATAGAAAATTATACATCAGAAAATACATTTAGCATATGGTATAGAATATAAAATTCAACTTTTCCTCCATTTTGAACCAAGACTTAACATATTAAGTTTTTGAATATAGAATATTTATTAAATCAGTAAAGAAAAAATTTCTTAAACAAGATATATAAAGCAAAAACCTACAGAAAAGATTATTTGATATTAAAATCAAAACAAAGTTCAAGACAAAAGACTCTATGAGCCAAGTTTAAAAACAAATCACAGTCTGGAAAAAAGTTATTTGCAATTCAAGTAACAGAGCTAGGATTTATGATATATAAACAATTCCTGTGAATCAATATTAAGAATCCAATAGAAAAGCGGAAATTGCACAGAGGTAATTTATAGAAGAAGAAAGCTGGATAGGCCAATACTGTTATGAAGACTCACTCATGCTCACTGATTTTCAGTACAAATTAAAATAAGCAAATCCCACTTCATACTGATCTGATTGGCAAAACTGAAAGTGTCTGATTGCTGATGGGAATGTGCAGCTATATAGGAGGTATAATTGGCAATTCCTATTGAATTAAAAATATATAAATCATGGGGCTGGGTTGTGGCTCAGTGGTAGAGCGCTTGCCTAGTACACGTGAGGCACTGGGTTCGATCCTGAGCACCACATAAAAATAAAATAAAGGAATTGTTTCTACCTTCAATATATATATATATATATAAAGTCACAACACTCAGCAACTCCATTCCTTGATATCACCAAAGTGGGAAACCCAATACATGTGTACAGTGGATCATGTGTAAGGGGAATCCTTTAGTCCATCTTATAAGTGAAAAATTAGAAAAAAAAAATATACTTGTCTAATTATGGAAGAACAAATGAAAAAACTGCTACTATTCATCAAAGGGAATATCTTGAAATAATTAAAATATATTAGTAAGGAGAAGTTCAAAACATAATACTGAATGAAAAGAGTAATTCATAGAAAGCCATGTGTAAGATGACAGAACTCTGAAAAAATTAAAACAATATGTAAGTATTTTAATAACAATATAGAGATATTTTATGGCTGTGTATATGGTAAATGTAAAGAATTATGTTTAGATATAAAACACTTAATTTAGAACAGTAGTTATCACTGCCAAGAGAGGGGCCAGAAAAGGAAATATAGCTGGCAAAAAGATAACATTTTTTGATAAAAATTGAAGGAATACATAATTGTTATAACATTTGGGGATTAAATAAATCAGAAATAGAATTAAAAATCAAATATAGTTAAATGCTATATTAGGAATCTGTGAACGCATTTATTGGTAAACATTTTGTGAGATATTTTACATTATAGAAATTTTAAATTCAGAGGGCAAATACCATTATCTTGGACTGCTGAGTGAGCAATAGTTTTGTACAGTTATGTTTACATCCACAGAACCTGGCAAGGTAAATATGGCTACTAAGTAGATGAGTGGGGGAAAGACTCTAGATCACATGCATTAATTCATTGAACAATTATTTAGTGAGTATATACTGTGGCCCAAGCAACAATATAGATGCTAAGTATCTAAACAAACAAATCCTTGCCATCATAGAGCTCACATCACGGGTGGAGGAAGAAAATGGGCCTAATAAACACACAAATTAAAAGATAATATTTGCATTTAAAAAAAAAAAAAGAAAGAGTGGGATAAGAGACCAAAGGTTCCAGCATGGAGGAGTGGAGGTGGAAGGAGGTTTTGGTAGCAAAGAGAGAATACTCTCATTAAGAAGGTTGTGACATCTTAGCAAAGACTTTAACATGTGAAGGGGCAAGTTGCACAGGTTTATGGAGGACCAGGCAGCAGGGAAATCCATACAAAGACTTTGAGGCAGGAAGTATCTGTCACATACAAGGAAAAACAAGAAGACCAATGTGGCTGAAGCATAGTGGAATCAAGGTAGAGAAGTAGGAGACTAAGCCAGAAAGAAAGCAGACTCAGAGTATACAGAGGCTTGCAGTTGGTTAGGATTTTGACCTTTAGATTGGATGGTTTTGAACAGAAGAATGACTGACTTTTATTTAATAGACATATTGGCTGCTGTGTTACAAAAAAAAAAAGAGAGAGAGAGAGAGAGAGAGAGAGAGCAAGGGAGAACAGAGAGATGGGTCAGAAGGCTACTGCAATAATACAAGCAAGAGAAGATGAAGGTTCAGGCCAATGGAAAGACAAATTGTAGACGTATTTTCAAATT
Organism: Ictidomys tridecemlineatus; assembly: GCF_052094955.1. Lineage (NCBI taxonomy): Eukaryota > Metazoa > Chordata > Mammalia > Rodentia > Sciuridae > Ictidomys > Ictidomys tridecemlineatus. The sequence continues at coordinate 135,362,931 of NC_135477.1, read as the reverse complement.
GAAGCCCGAAGGATTTCCTAAGAAAATACATCTGTGGAGGGGAAGCAAGAAAGGAGTCAGTGATAACTACAAGATATTTCATCTGAGCAACCCAAAAAAGAGAGTAGCAATTTAATGAGTTGTGGTTGAATAAGTAGAGCATATTTGGTAAAAAGGAAAATAACTTTAATATGGAACCAAAAAAAAACCCTTTAAAATGATATCAAGAAGTGGGGGAAAGAAAGAACAGGAGAAGAAAATACAATAGCTCATGTCACCAGGAAGCTAAGAGAAGAAAATATGTCAAGGAGGCCAATAAATACCACCAAATGCTACTATTGGTCAGAGTACTGTATTCATCAGTATGTAGTCAGAGAAGAAACTTGACATGAACATTTCAAATTAAGGTATATGGAGGAAAGTTTGATAGGACCAGATTTAAGAGTTATGTGGAAGAAGTATTGCAGGTCCTGAGCACAGAACAATTTCACAAGGTTTTTTGTTTGTTTGTAAAGACAGTAGAGACACAGAGTGATAAATGAAATCAGAAGTGGATATCCACTCTTAAGTGACCTCCAGCTACTCAAGAGGGATCAAGGGCAGGAGATTTTAAATAAGAGAGAAATAATGCTTTCTTTATGTGTTGATAAGAATGATGGGGGAGAAAGAAAGAGAAAGGAAGTTTGGGGGAGTAGGGACAAGTGGGTTATCTGACATTGTATAGGACCACGGTTACTCCTTCCACCACATCATTGAGAAAGGCAGAGTATGGAGGTGCAGATTGTGATAGGAAAGGGGTAGATGGAATGGAGATTATGGAAGTTATCTCTTGACTATTTTAATTTTCTTAGAGAAATAGGAAATAATGTCCCCAGCTGTGGATGAAAATAGAAGAGGAAGTGTTGGAAATTTGAAGTGAGAAGAAATTAAATGAATTGTTTTTCTAGGCTGGCAGATGAGTAAATGGAAACACAGAAGATTACTGGGCTTTGTTAGGGACCAACTTGAGCTAATGATCATGAATTTAAGAGAAACCAGGAAACACATTTATATGTTATTTTCCAGTCATGCTCCAGTGTACAGGTACAGTTTTATTTATTTAGGGCTGTGTTTGCTGAGAAATTATGATGAAACAAAATGCAGGAAAGTGAACTATGGATGTTTGCAAGGAAGTAGTTAAAAATGATTGGCTTTATAATTTAAACTGGTTAAGTAAGAGGAAATGAGATGGGTGAGTGATATTGAAAGAAGGTTGGGTGATGGATTGCCAGGGCTAGTGGAATAGAAGGATTGTTGAAGATGGGGTGGGAAAGAAAGAAAGAGAGTGAGTGCTGGAAGATATGAGGTGTCCATCAGGGACTGAATATTTGAAAGTGAGACTGGGAGGTGATATATCAGTTACTGGCAATAAAATGGCCAAGGGAATTGACGGGAGAATCATAAGCATGATGGTGAAGGATACAGCTATGACTCAAGAACAGTTCAGAGAAAGATAGACAAAGATATCTGCTTCCTCTACTTTGGCCTCTCTCTCTGGGAAGGTGTTAGCCCTGTATACATCTCAGCATGTTTCCAGGGTCTTTTGGCTCACACTTTCTCCTCTCTTTGATGCAGGGAGAAAAATAGCAGCAATAAATATGGTACTGGACAACCGTTGCCTTCATTTGTGCATTTTTCTGCCTGCCCCTCAACTTTTATCTCTGAAACTTTAGGAGATTATGCTTTCAGAATGCATCACTAACTTTAGAGTTATTAGAAAGAGTTTTTAAAATTGGGCTTGAGCCAGGTGCGGTGGTGCATATCTATAATTCTAGCAGCTCAGGAGGCTGAGGTAGGAGGATCGTGAGTTCAAAGCCACCCGCAGCAAGGATGAGGCACTAAGCAACTAAGTGAGACCCTATCTCTAAATAAAACACACACAAAAGGGATGGGGATGTGGCTTAGTGGTTGAGTGCCTCTGAGTTCAATTCCTGCTACCCGCCGCCCCCGCCCAAAAAAATATATATTATATTGGGCTTGAGACACAAAGATTCTCTTCCCAAGTCTTTTCTTCTTTTAATGTTTTAAATTCTTTCTAGATGTACATGACAGTAGACTATTTTGACATATTATATATACATGGATTATAATTTATTCTAATTAGGATCCCGTTCCTATGATTGACCATGCTGTGGAATCTCACTGGTCATGTATTCACATATGAACATAAGAACGTTATGTCCAGTTCTTTCTACTGTCTTTCCTATTCCCATTCTCCCTCCCTTTACTTCATTCCCCTTTGTCTAAGCCAGTGAACTTCTCTTCTTTCCTCCTTCTCCTTTGTTTTGTGTGAGCATCCACATATCAAGAGAATATTTGATCTTTGTTTTTGGGGGGGATTGGCTTATTTTACTTAGCATGATATTCTCCAGAAGGCATCTACAATGAAAACTACTGAACATTAAAGAAAGAATTCGAAGAAGACCTTAGAACATGGAAAGATCCCATGTTCTTGGACAAGCAGAATTAATATTGACAAGCAGAATTAAAAATCCATACTACCAAAAGTGCTATACAGATTTAATGCAATTCCTATTAAAAGCCCAATGATGTTTTTCATAGAAATATAAAAATCAGCCATGAAATTCATTTGGAAAAATAAGAGGCCCAGAAGAGCCAAAGCAATTCTTAATAAGAAAAGTGACCTTAAATGATGCTACAGAGCTATAATAACAAAAACAGCATGGTATTGGCACCAAAACAGACATGAAGACCAATGAAACAGAATACAAGACACAGAGACAAACCCACAAAAATACAGTTAATTCATACTAGACAAAGGTGCCATAAACATACATTGGAGAAAAGATAGCTTCTTTGACAAACGGTACTGGTACCAAAATCCATATGTATCAAAATGAAATTTAACCCCTATCTCTCACCCTGCACAAAACTCAAGGTGAATCAAGCACCTAGGTATTAGAACTGAGACCCATGCCTACTAGAAAAAAAGGTAGACCCAACTGTCCATCATGTTGGTTTAGGAACTGACTTCCTCAACAAGACTTCTAAAGTACAAGAAGTAAAATAAAGAATTGAGAAAGGTATCAAATTAAAAAGTTTCTTCACAGCAAAGGAAACAATCAAGACCATGAAAAGAGAGCCTACAGAATGAGAGAAAATCTTTGTCACAGTCTCTTCAGATAGAACATTAATCCCCAAGTGTCTTTTTGATCACATCTATTAAAGTGCCCATTAAAAAATAATAATAAAAAAATTAAAAACTTTAGTATTTGTGCATTGAGAATAGACAACTGCTGTATCCACTGAAGAAATAATATTGGGTTTGGGCCCCCTCAAACAATCTTTGGAGAAACTCAGAAATAAAATTTTACTCTAGCTGATTAATCCTCATTTTTTTTCTAGGTGGATATTAGTTATCTTGAAATTTCTTGAAGAAAAGACTATAGTCCTGTCTCATATGACTAACACATTAGTGCACAAGATTTAACCTTTGAATTTAAACTTCATATACAACTCTACCTTCTATAAGCATAGAAATGTCGGGTGCTGAGTTTTTGTTCACTGCTGTGGCATGCTCACTGAAGAGGCACTTGGGTACATTTTGTTCAAAGTCAATGGTACTTCCATCAGTGTAAGATTTCCACCCTGTCTACAAAATGAACATTTGGTCTGAAGTAGCATGCTGTGACACACAGCTGTAACAACCAGCTGGGTCTGCTCAAACTTCAGCTATCGGCTGGCTCCATCCGTAACGGAATCTTACTCACAGAATGCCTATGTGACAATGGGTTGCACAAGGTCACTTTAGAAAGAGGAACTTTACTTAGCATGAACAGTTGATTAAAAAATGCAAAGTTTTAAGGGACATCAAGTATAACAAAAATGAGAAATACAATTGATATTTTACCTAGACTAAATGCACATGAAGCATGAATGTATAGTTTGAATGTGTCCCCCAAATTTTATGTGTTGGAAACTTGATCCTCAAAGTAATACTGTTAACAAATGGGACCTTAAACAGATGATTAGGTCATGAGGCCTCAGTCTTCACAACAGCTTCATGTTGTTATCATGGGAGTGGGTTTGTGTCTCTAGAGAAGTTTGTCATAAGAGTGAGTTCAGCCCTTTCTTGCTCTCTCTTGCCATGCAATGCCTTCTGTTTCATTATGATGCAGCAAGAAAGCCCTAGCCATGTGCAGTCCCTCAGCCTTGGATGTCCCAGACTGCAGAACCATGAGCCAATAAATGTGTGTTCATTATATATTACAGTCTGTGGTGTTCTGTTACAACAGCAACAAAAAAGACTAAGACAGAAAATGATACTGTATTCTACCACCATTTCTATTTACCTTTAATACTCTGAAAACTTACCATATTTTAAAAACATTAAAAAGTTGAAAAGTAAAGAAGTAATTACTTTGAAGACCAGGAAAGCATAGAATTAAAGAAAAGGAATGCATTCTTGATTTTCTAATTAGTGTGATATCTAGAGTAGTGGATCTGGGGGCTCAAATTCAAAAAAGACAAAAAGACAGAGAGGGCCTTCTGGTGTCTCTGGAGGCAGGTGGGTTGCTCTGTGTTATGATGCAAACATGGGCAAGCAATTAATTGGTTTCTTAATCCAGCTGTAACAGCTTCCTGGTGTGTAAAAATTGCTTCAGTGTTTAGGAAATAGTTCATTTTGATTTTATGGAGAATTTGGCTTTTCTCCACCATGGATATCTCAGTTAGAAATCAGAAGAGAGGTTGAATCAGGAGTGTCCTGTGAGATGCCTCTTAGACTGAAATTATCTGTTTTTTTTAATTACTAACTCTTATTGATTTTTTACTAGAATTAATATAACAGCCAATATAACTAGCTCCCAGCCTCTTTCCTTTCCCACTCCTGTCCCATCACACTGCTACCAGGCAGACTCCATGACCACAGCTATCACAACATATTCGTCATCTCCCTTTTAGCCACCACTAGCATAGAAACTGACTTCTTTCATTTGACATACACACACACACACACACAAAAAAAAAATCAATCATAATCTGCCACATGCTATTTCCAATTTTATTTGGAAATAAAATTGTTCCTCCTCTATCTACTCGTGTTCCTCTCATTTTGTCATATTGAGTGTTTTAGTAATGTCCAGATACTTAAGGCCCTTTCACCCTCCTGTACTTTCCTCAAGTTGTTCTCTCTGTTTTGAAGGTCCTTGGGCATTTTCTTCATGTAGCACATCACTATCTGTTCTTCAAGACTCATCCCATGCATGATTCAAAAGTTATGAATCTATAAGCAGGATTATATAGTTTTCCAAATTTATTTGATAGGAAAAGCATTTCTCCCCTATCAAATCCTGTGGAACTCATTTTACAGAACTAATTTGAGAAGAAAACCAGACTACCGAGCTGTTTACACAGCCACGATGCTGGAGAAACAAGAGGTTTAAGCAGAGACCAAGGTCATAACTGCAAATTTGGGCTGGACATGGGTTAAGTAGATGGTCTTCAGACTGTACAAGAAAACCCAGACATCCCAATGAGTGTGGCATAAAAATATAACTTAAAAACAGTTGAGAAGTCAGTGTTTGAAAATTTTGTTTTATTTTATTTCCCTCTAAAAGAGAATTCTACCAGTTACCTGCTCAGACAGATTGTTCTGGTCCTCTGGTTCTATTCATGCCCAGCTTTGATGTTCCATTTCATCTTATGGTGGACAACTCCTGGCTTAGTTTTAAGGGGATTCAAATCATAATGGGAAATTCCAGTGTATGATCACTTGGTGTCCCATGGTTAAGGCACTCTGCTTCTACCACAACCCAATTGTTGGCCAAGAGTCACTTCTCAAAAGGCATAGAACACTCTGTTGCAATTGTAACCTGGTTCTAGAAACCTAGGACCTTGCCATGGTTCTTCTACTGGGGTCTGTGATAAGTTCCACGTGGTACCTTTTACCAGTGCTGAAGTGTCTCTGAGTCATATAGCCCAAGCAGAAGCACTACTTGCAGCACAACCTGGACCTGCTACAGAGCCCTTTAATGTATGCATTCAAATTGGTAGCACTTCTTGCTGACAGGTATAAGAACAGTCAAGAAACTAATGGGAATAATCTGCCTCCAGAATGCAAAGAAGCCTGTAGATATTTTTTTCCTTCTTTATGACAGGAGGTGAATAATGCTGTAAATTGTCTTTTACTGTGGAGGGAATATCTCAGCACATTCCTCTCCACTGAGACTCCCAAATTTTTACTCACATAGTAAATTATAGTAAATTTTATTCATATAGGTGTGGGTCTTTATAGGATTTGTTTCATACTCTTCTAACTTTCAATGTAAGAGGCTTGCTGAGGCTTTCAGCTCATCAGCCAATTCTAAAGTACTGGACTAGGTTAACATAATATTATTGTTGTAATAGATCAACGTATTCAGCAGGATATCTAAATGTCTTCATCTTTTAGGATTATACTAAGTTAGAGGCCAGGAGGTTAACTAGAACCAAATTAATCGTTTATTATTGCCTGTTTCATGTGAACGCAGCTGTAGTCTTGATTTCTAATTGGAGTACATAAAATTATTTACCAAATTAATGGGCTAATACTATGGACTTAAAATCGCATTAAATAGCTCTAGAAAAACAACATATTTGGAATAATAGCCGAAATTAAAACAACTATTTAATTTAGTTTTAAATAGTCTACTGTCTCCTTCATGGTTCAATATATTTCTTTACTGACCAAACTAGCAAAAAAAATGGAAATAAAATGGGGAACATTACTCTGTGCCCACTGCAGTGACCACTAGGTACAGGTAGCTATTTAGATTTAAATTTAATAACTTAAAATTAAACAAAATTAAAATTCCTTTCCTCAGTCACACTAGCCCTAATTCAATTGTTATCCATGCCCATTTCTGCAGAAATTTCTATTGGATAACGGTCTTTCAGATCTGTAACGGTAACACTGTTTTTGGCAACTCCCCCACCAATATGAAAATTCATTAATTACAGGCCAAGAACTCAGTGTGGGAGGTGAGTCAATTATGAAGAATGTCAATCTCGACTGAACATTCAAGAACTAGAAATATGACAACTGGATAGATAGGTTCAACTGGCCCAGTGGCCAAAGGTAAGCCAGTCATTGGTCAAGACTTCTTTTATTAACTGGTTCTCAAAGAGCTCCAGTCCAATAAGGGAATCATGATGAACACTTAGCTTCTTAAGATGTGTCATCTTGACCCCTAACTCTAATACTTCTAGAAATGTCTAGGTTTTCCTCTTCCCTCAGAACACAGTTACCTGAGTAAAGGAATGTGTGTGTCTTTTAGAAACTTCTGAAAGGATCACTACAAGGAATAATTGTTACAGATCACAGGGTCATTTCTCTGGCATTGTGTCTGAAAACTGTTGTGAGTTAGAAATTGGACCAGGGATTCTTTATTAGGGCAAGAGTCCTCAGTCTCTGAGCCATCAATTCTTGTCCTCTTCTGATGGCTCACGCTGAGTAGCGCCCATATTGGCTACCCATGTGTTCTGCCTTTGTGGAAGGACCTCTATAATGGCATCTCCATGATTCTCTACAAGTCAGGTCCCTTTGTTGTCACCTCCAACCTGTAGCTTATTATGATACTTGTATATCCCTCTCTTTCTGCATATAAGCATTGCCACATGGTCCTTATTGTTTTAGAATCGTATATATTCTATAATGGCCTTTCCATGTTATCCCTGCCTTTAAGGAGAAAACCACCAATGAGCTTTTTATTTATGTGTGTGCTCTTCTGAAAAGTGCATTCCATATGTCCTCTCCATGAAACATAGTCATCAGGGGACTCTTCCAGCTTTATACATCTACTCTAGCATGACCACTTCCTTGAATTTTTCCATTCCTTTCTCCAATATCTGCCAAGACAATCTGACATTTCAGTGAAACTTAGTGGGGGTCATCATTTTCCCATCCTGTTAGAAGCTATCCTAGTTGTTACTTCAACCCTCTCTTGGGGACTTTTCCAGGATGTTAAATATTGTATATCTCAGGAAAGGGCTCCCATATGAATTCTTCCCTATTCAATCCCATGATCTTCCTTCCTTGATCAAGGACTCTTGGCATCCAGTCCTTTCCTATACTTGCTGACTAGTTCTTAAAGCTCTTTTGTGGGGTAGTCTCTCTTTTCCTTATTAGGCTCACTGATCCTACAGTGACAACCCAAGTTATAAGTCAACTGAAAGAAGATAGAGATGGGATAGATCTAGAGGTTGTATTATCATCACGTATGGAGGAGAGTACTAGGAATTGTTCTTTTTCAAAGAGAAATGACCAAGGAATAACCTCCTACATTCCATGACTGGTTAAGTAAAGGATATGTCTCTCAAGAGTCTTTTCATGCCTGAGCTTCCTGCAGATCTTCTGAAGTCTCAGTTGTATCTGTTCTGTATGAATTTTTCCCTCTGATCAGTCCTGACTTCCCTATATGTTCATAATTACTATTACTTAAGGGACGGTTCTGTACTCACACTGCATGCACATCTCTGCCTCAGTTTGTTTCTCAGGGAAACTGAGCTATAAAAAAAGTGTATGTAAAGTTTATGCATTATTTCTTATCATGTAAAAACAAATAGATATATCTTCAGGATAAATACACCTGCCAGAAATATAGTTTTGTGTGCCCATGTAATTATTTACCTATAATGACCCAAATTAAAATGCTGAGACTCACTAGCAAGTAATAATGTCATAATATCCAAGGCCAAGCAGCAAAATAAACTAATGCATGCATAAAACACCAGAAGTGATAAGAAGAGTTATGTAATGTTTCAGAGGAGCATGGTACTAGTAGACTGTGCTTCTTTGCTGAAGAAGGAAGAGGGTGTAGGGAGGGGGTGGTGTAGAAACTAAGGAGAGGAAGACGAAAAGAAAATTGGCATCCAAAAGGTTCATGTGAAAAAATAAAGTGATGAGGATACAAGCAAAGCCTGATTAAAGGAGTAGCACCCGATTGGAGGTCACTCGAGTGGCAACATGTTAAGAGACTGTCAGTCAGGAAAGCTTATAGGTGTTGCACCACAGTATATTCAGTCTAGATGAGAATTGATAGAACACCTGGTGTTTTATACTCGTGGCTGAGCCACATCACACCTCATTAATGGTGTATCTATTCCCTTTCTTCCCTCAGCAAAACATTAAAAACTTGAGATGAAAGCAAGCCATTCTAAAACATATTTGGCTCAAAGAAAAAGATGCTTCCCAGGACTACAAAAGATCTTTCTTTAATGAAACTTTAATTAAACTTTGTTTTAATTTGGATCACAATGAAGAAAATAAGGAACTTTTCATCTCGTCCCAAGTGGAAAGTGTCAGTGTGTGTCTCCCATGAATAAAGTGTTGGCATTTAAATGTCTTGCAGTCTTTTAACACTTTTAGTCCTACTGATAATTGACTGGTGCAACAAAATCAATTGTTTGTAATTTCATTAACAAATAGATATATCTTCAGGATAAATACACCTACCAGAAATATATTTTTGTGTGCCCTCTAAGGAGTGAGAACAATAGTAATTAGAAGGACAAAGCCTGGGTTAATAAAATTTGGAGGAGGCCACACTTCAATCCTTAGGGTTAATAAACAAATAGCTGACATCATCTTTAGTTCCTGCCTAAAGAAGCAATAAATGACAATATGAAATTAGTCTAAAAAATATTCAGAGAAATTTTTAGGTGCTAAGTATTTTCAGTTATCTACAAAGAATACATATTCTAAAAATGTCAACTTAAGACTCAACTACAGCATTTTGAATGTGACATGTTTGGAATCTGGTCTGTTTCACAGAGAATGTTCTTGCTGTCAATAAGAGTGTCTGTTACCTCTCCAGTGAGAAGTAGTCCATATGTCTCAGATTTGCCATTGACCACAGGCACTTGCCAAGGAGAGAGAGGAAACATGTCCTCATTTGTAAAGAGTTGGAGAAGAAAGTTGGCCACTTTTTGAAAAAGAATGCCTCCTGTGTATTGAGCACCATGGCAGGTGTGTGGATTATGGACTGGAATGAGAGAGACGCAGCCAGCCTTGACAATTGCAAGGTGTTTGTGAATGGATATATTTTCTTCAAACATACCTTTCTTAATCATTTTGCTCCATCTGGACAAAAGACTTGAAAAAGATTGCTTTCTAATCCAGGGCAAGAGTCTGTAAACAATGATTCTTGGTCCAAATCCAATCTTCTGCTTTTGTCAATAATGTTTTATAGGAATTTAGTCATGCTCATTTTTGTATTATCTATGGCTGTTTTTGTGCTACAAAGGCAGAAGTTGAGTAGTTGTGACAGAGTGTGGCTCATAAAACCTCTCTATTGTCTGCCCTTTTAAAAACAAATGCTGAAACCATTGATTTAAGAAAAGAAAATCATGTTTAAAAATAGATCCTGTCTATCTGTCCAGTACTCAGTACCAGCCACAAAGCAATTCAGCAACCAGAGGAGTCACTAAAAGGCCTTGGTATGTGTTGCCCGTAATTCAGCTTATATTTATGAAAGCTTCTGCTCAGAATAATTCCTTTAAATAGATGTCCATTCCTTTTGTATAAGCATATACATATAGACACATATACTGGTGTATACTTACAACTGGCATTACAATCACTCCACAATCACCACTCTGAGTATGCTATTTCTTACATTCTATTAATTCTCCAAAGGTAGCCAAGTTATCCCTTTCCTGGGCCCTAAGTAATTTGATGAGCTTAAATACAGTGAGCATCTGGCTGCCTGGGAGAAAAAAAAAAAAAAAAAGAAGTTTCTAAAAGAAGAACACAAGGTGAAGCAAGGTTAGAATGCATTCTCTGTGCTCTAGCCTACATGCCCAGAACATCTTACCAAAAGATTTCCGTTCTTCCCTCTTTGACAGGTAGGATCAATGTATTCCTGTTCTATTGATCTATAGCTACTGCTTATGGACGAGCGACACTACAACAGCATATGTGTCCTTGAAAACAAATGTCTCAGTGCTCAGAGACCTCATTGGTGATACAGCTCAAGATAGCCTAGAAGTCACAAGGGAGTAAGGGGAGATCTCACAAAACAAAGGGTCACATTACAATGGCAAGTCAATCTGCTTGGTCTTTACTGCCTGTAATAGAATATTATTTTCATTAATCGGGAAAATGAAGAATGTGTGAACCTCAGACTTGAGTAGTGAGAAGTAAACCAAGAACAATAAAAGTTGCATGTCCGCTGATGTCCACTGGTGCAGAGGGTAACTAGAAGCAGCCCCCTGAAGGCCAAATACACATAAGCCCTCCATTCTCCTCTCTAGACCTATAGCTCACTACAAGCAGGAGGAAATAGAAAGGCAAGAATCAATGTTGCTGAATGTAAGCCCTACAAATAAGCTATTAAAAATTCAGAATTGACCAAGTTTAAATGCATGCTTAAATGACTTTGAATGAGTTTAGGCTTACCCTGAATTGACAAAATCATGTTTTCTGTCATCAGGTGAAATGCCTTCAAGAACTAAATTAAATTATAGAAAATTTAAAAAGCTATATTTTTGCACAGATGTCTGCAACTGAGAAATTCATGTCAGCCCAGGAATAATAATCCCAGGTTTTTCTCCTTGCCTTTTCCACCTTTGCTGCACAGTGTGAATGGCTCTAACCTGTGTTGGACTTGGAAGGTAAATTTGAGGGCAGAGTTATTATAATACTGGGGTAAGAAGAATTGGCTGAGTCATGTGACTCGTGGTCACAGTGTCCTCTACCTGGCAAGGTCTTGGGTTGCTGTACTTTAAGAGGTTCCCCACTACACAGAGTAAACACTTTCAAAGGTGCACTAGCCTTGTATTTTTTAAGCTGTCAAGACTCCAAAGACTATAACTAGAAAGAGAACCCAAAGTAATTTCTTAACTGTGTGTAGTGTAGCATGTTATTTTACACAAGAAAAATGCCATCTTCCATCCAGTTATCTTGTGCTTACATACAGTCCTAGAAGCACTCATTAAATTTTGGTTTAGTCTGTCTATCTTCTATCTTTCTCCCACCACTCCCAGTAGAATTCAAAGCCCTTGAAGACAGTCAAAACAAGTTCTCTAATTGTTGTGGTTCCAATACTCAGCTAGCCAGAAAATAAACAAGTGACCCTTCATGAATTCCCCAAAGTCAAAGTCAATTTAACTAGCCTTTCCTTTCTTTTCTTTTTTTCTCTAGCCTTCCATTCTTTTTTCCTCCCTTTCTTCCTTCACCCCACTCTCCCTCTTTTCTCTCTTCCCTTCTGTGCAATGGTTTGTAATTTTTCCAAGGGGCTAGATATTCCTAAATTAAAATCTACTGCCACTTTAATTAACATAGTGACAAAAAATATCATTTTTCCAATAGAGGAAAAACAGAATTTTCTATTTCCTTATATGAGCAAGATAGGATGGTTTTGCTAAAAAATAAGCCTAGTTTTAAGAGATAATAAGCAGTTTTTCTTCAGAGACTAAGATTTATCATACCAAATATTATGAGGCAAATCCTTAGAATATGCTTGCTTCTGAACCTGCTCATATATGACAGATTCACAATTTGTATATCCTTTCAGCCTGGGGGTGACTGGGCAGGAATTGGGTTATCTAGAATCCTTGAAATAGTCTCCTCTGGATGTGTTTGGTTCAGTGTGCCAAAGGAATACTATATCATATTCAATGTGAGCCACAACCTGAAGGAGGATGAGAACTCCTAAGAGACATTATAGTTCCCATAACCCCCAAAGCTGCTGCCCAGGTTTCCATAAGGCGTCTGAGGCATTTCAGAAGTTGAGCCTCTGGATCATGGAAACAGTCAGTACTATGGACTCCAACCAGCGGGCCCTGAGGCTGTGGCCCTGTGGAACACAGTTGTCCTCTGCATGCATTTCTCTTCCTCTGTCAGTTCATGGCTCTACTGAAGTGACTTTGTTGCTGCAGTATCTCCAGAAGAAGTTACAGCATTTTGTGAGCTTGCTCATAAAAAGTGACCTGTCACTTTTGATATAACCACATAGGTCCTTATAGCCCAAGGTCTATCCAACAAAATATCCTGCGCAGTAAGGGCCATCTCAGCAGGTCTAGGTCGCTCAAACTCTGCGTATTCCCAAGTGAGACCTGGCTAGGTCCTGGAAAAGGACCTTTAGCTCACATAGTCTGAACCTAGTAAGAGTGTTTTTGTGTGTCTGAGGACTTGGACCCAATGATACCAGTTTGATTGTGATTTAGGGTAAAAATCCCTTTTTTTTTTTCCTGGAGGGCTGGAGCAGCGGAGGTCAGTCACACAGGTGCCATGTGTCTATGTGAATAAGCCCAGTAAAAACCCTGGCCTTAGGGCTCAGGTGCACTTCCCTGGTTGGCAAACACTTTGTTTTGCAGCAGTATAAGCTAACTTGATATAGCTTGAAATAGTTTCAAGTATCTCTTTTGTTTTCTTCAGTTTGGGGGTTACAGATGCAGTCCTCAAGATTTCCATTTTCATCCCCAAGTTCTAACTTTAAAATACTTCCCCCAAAGCCACCCAATTGGACTGAGAGGTCTTATCTTCCTCTGGACCTGCCCGGTCCCTTTTCCTCAACTTTCCTTTGGGTATCAGAGCTGCCTGGACACTGTGTATGTGTGAGCCTTTGAGTCCTTTCTATTCACCTTACCTCTGACCTGTTTATTATGTATAGTCATCCCTTCAGCAAGATCCATTGTCAAACCAGCATTCCAACTTCCTCTCTACTTCTACCCTCCAAATAGTTCACTTATTTCAACCAGGGAAACTGTTCTTGTTCTCAAGATAATCTGCTTTTCTATCCAGAGAAAAACAAAAACTAACCACAACATTTTAAAAACCCAAATGTATTTAAGAATAAAATTCTGTTTTTCTCCAAGACCATGATTACTTTATACTCCAAAGAAAATTCAATATGCTTTCTTCCAATTTTGCAATATACTTGGGCCTAAAAACAACATTAAATTTGGGAAAATATTTTTGCTTGAAAGAGCCAAAAAGCCTTCTCAGACATTATATTAAGTTTTTTTTTAAAAAAAGTATTTCATTTTATTTTTTTTGTAGTTGGACATAATACCTTTATTTTATTTATTTATTTTTATGTGGTGCTGAGGATCAAACCCAAGGCCTCTCACGTGCTAGACAAGCGCTCTACTGCTGAGCCACAACTCTAGCCCCATTATATCAGTTTTCTATGGCAGCTATAACCTGTTATCACAACCATAGCAGCTTAAAGCAATATGTCTTTAAATCATTGCACCTTTCTATAGGTCAAAAGACCGGATTGTTCAACTTCTCTTCTACAGGTCTCACGAGGCCAAAATCAAGGACTTAGTCAGCTATGTTCTGGTTGGGAAGTCTTAGAAGAGGATCACTTCAGGGCTATATCAGGCAGTCCTTGTCAGAAGAAAACTGGGGTTCTTGGGTTTTGCTGGTTGTTAACTAAAAGGCACCTTTAACTCCCAGAGGCCTTTCTCTCCAGTTCTTACATGGGGACAACTACATCTCAGCAATGAAGTCTTGTGCCTTTCTCAGATACTTAGAATCTCTCTAACTTTTCTTTCTGACCTAAATTTTCTGATTCCAGTCAGAGAATTTTCTCTGCTTTTAAAGGCGTATGTGAATAGATTAGGTTCATACATAAAATCCAGGAGAGCCTTCCTACTTTAATGTTCAGAATCATAGTTATATTTGCAGCATCCCTTTTGCCATGTAATATAACTGGGGATCAGGGAGTGGACATCTTGAAAGAGTTATTACTCTGTCTAGCACAGTAACTGTCTAAAGACTCTGGTGAGTAGACTGAGCTTTAAGGATAGCCAAACTAGGAGTTTATCTGCAGGACTCTGTGACTCTCCATTTTGGCATCACTTTCACTGATTTGGCTTCATTTCTAGGTCCTCCACGTGATGCACAAGACAGTCATCTGACACAGGTGCAGTTAGGAGGTAGGCATGCTAAGGGTTTGAGAAGAACACAGAAAGTCTGTCTTCAGCCCCATTTTCAGTGGAATGTGATTTCCTCTCTAAGGGACTGGAAGCACCCATTTTGTTACCCCAGGAAATAACAGACCTGCGTCCCTGAAATGGGAGCTATACTTCCTTAAAAGGACAGGTATTGGAAGAGTATAAAAAGTGCTACATATGCAGTTGGATACAAACAAAGAATATAGATATGATAATGAAAGCCATCTAATCTTGTTGTTTACCTTCCGAGAAATCTAGGAAGAAAAGCTTCTGGTAAGAAAGTAGTTTTATTTTTTATACCAAGGGATCAAAGTAGAAATATGTATTTCAAGTTCAAAATTGAGTTGATTCTATCTTAGTCAGAATGTAGTGGCACCCCCTTTCTCCACAGAAAAGTCTTAACTGAGGTTCTCCAGAAATCTTTACCATGGCTGATTTTAAGTCTGTCCGCAAAAAGAGTCTCTACAAAAGAGTTTAATGCGGATAAACTTCCTATTTTTGTGTTGCCCTGTTTTAATTGGCCAATGGAGGAAGAAATCAGCACTCCAGGTGCTGGACACCCCCTTACTAGTTTTTCACAAACACATATCCAGAATAGTAGTTTGTAAAAATGTGTAAACCAGGCTTCTGGCCTTAACCTGGGCTTCCACAGAGATGTCTACATTTCTAAGATAAGAGAAGTTATCAATTGGGCTCCATGGTAACAGCTGGAGGCGGGTGGAGAAAGGGGAGAAGAAGCTCTCCCCTTCTCAAGTGTTGTCCTTGAAGGGTTAACTTGCCCAAAACAGTGAAAGAAAAAACTGCTTTTATGTAAACTTCTACAGACTGTGAACTTCTGAGGCCCTCCCTTTACATGCTGGGTATAAAATCCTGAAACTACCTGAATTCGGGATTTAGGGGATTCATTGAGTACAGCAAAATCTGTGCCCTCTGGACCTGGCTGCAGCCAAATAAAACTGTTTCCAGCTATCTTCGGTGCCTTGCCTCATTTGTCCCTACAATAATAACATTCATTATATTTTGAACTCTCAATATCTGTAAAGAATTTGTGTGTGTGTGTGTGTGTGTGTGTGTGTGTGAGTTAGTATATATTTTATCTACACACAACAGAAAATACAGCAATTAAAATAAACAATAAGTATATGTATTATTTCACATAACATAATACATGGGAGTAGTGTAATTCTAGGTACGTGAAAACAAATACTCTGTTTTACTTTGTCAGAGGTCCTCCCCAGTCCCCAGTGTAACAGAGATTGAAACCAGGGGCAATCCATCACTTAGCTACATCCACAGCCATTTTTAAATTTTATTTTGAGACACTAAATAGGATGGCCCCAGGATGGCCTCGAGCTTTCAGTCCTGCCCCAGTCTGCCAAGTAGCTGAGCTACAGGCGCACACCACCGTGCAAGGCTTTCTTCCCCAGAATTTTGACTTCTCTTAGGCTTAGTATATTCTCCAGGTCTTCGCATTGCTATCTCAGTTCCAGGAATCGCCTGCAGATAACAATGTCAAAAAGGAGAAAAAGAAATATCCATCTCATATGTCTACTTTTCAACTAAGGCAAATCTTTCTATAATTTTCCTAACATTTCATTGGCCAGAATTATGTCACATGATTATGCCTCAGCCAATCAATTGTCATGGCAAATGATGCCACTGATTGGCTAGGACCAATCAAGATTCTCACCTACTGCCACTTCTCCAGAAGAGCATGGACACTCATGGAATGGTGAACAAAATCACAGGTCTATCAGAAAAATATTTGTGTTTTCCATGTGTTGCATTAGAGACACAGAACAGTAGTATTGACATATCCATGGTCACCCAGCACCTTTTTAGTATATTAAAAATATTTGTGTCTTTCTTTGAAATTACTTGACAAAGTCTTAGTTCTTTAAACAAGTGCAAAGAAAGAAACTGGTTCAGGAAGTCCTCAGAAAAAGAAGTGAGCATCCCAGCAAAATGTGATGGGAAAAACAGCATGGGATGAGCAGAAGATCCAAACAGGAAAGATATCATTGCCTTACATGTTATGCCAAAGAATAATTATCACCAGGTCCATAGAGAATAAACCACTTGTTAATATCAGAATGTAGGTGTGATGGTATATACAAAAGGAAGCATATAAAGTATACATTGCCCTCATGACAGAAAATGTGTGTGAGTGTGTGTGTGTGTGTGTGTGTGTGTGTGTGTGTGTGTGTGCATGCGCACGCATGCTTTCACCATTGGCAAAGGCTTAGAAAATATGAGAAGAATCCAGGCACTGTGATAAATCTAATTCCAGTTGCAAGGGAGGCTAAGGCAAGATCTCAAGTTCAAGGCCAGCTTGGACAACTGAGCAATATATTGTCTCAAAATAAAAATACAAGGGGATGGGAATATAGTTAATGGAGGAGTGCCCCTGAGTTTCATCCCCAGTACCACTAAAAATAATAATAATAATAATAATAATAATAATAATAATAATAATATATGAGAATATAAGCACAATTATAAATAAAGAGATACTATCTGTTTCATTCACTATTTTCATCACTATTTTAAATCATACTACAGTGTCTGACCCTTAATAACCATGAGAGGTAGAGGGAAGAGAATGATTCTGCTGCCCAGAGTGGACAGAAGTGGAAGTATCCCAATGCATAACTAAGTTAAGCATATTTCTGGGAGAGAATGTTTTAACTTGTTCCTATAACATCAGCCAGGTAAATGTTTTCAAGTTTGCCATTCATTCAGTCATAACTGATAAATGAGTTTTCTGATTGTAGATAGTTTTTAGAATAGAATGGAAATCTTATTTTCATTTCAATGACATAATTCTTGGTATGTTTGCATAAATACCTGATTCTTCACGATAAAGGTTATTTTACATAGAATTGTAAGGTAGTGGCTTCAGTGTCATATTCCTCAGTAATCACACACCACCATTATTTTCCATTTGTTATGCCAGGAATATTTTTTTTTAATGTCTAGGTTAAAAAATGTGTATATAAGTTTCAGCCTACATAACAAGATCAGTGAAATTCCAAGCATGTCTGTAGCTGTATCCTGAATTCATCTTGGATCCCAAGTGATACAATACAAATGAAATGGAACACTTCACCCCATTCTACAAATTCCCTCTGCAGCCTTTACAGCAAGATGAGTTATGGAGCAGCTGAAAGACTCAGAAGCTCAGTGCTTTGTACAGCTCTTGTTTTGTTACATGTGACAGCCTGGGTCTGCGAGAGGCTGGACTAAATTACAGCTGGCTCTAGGTTTGAAGCAGCAAGCACTTTACATAGATCAGTCCTTCTTTGGGGGAGGGGGTGGGGCAGACTGTGACTTTTTCCAGGAGCAGTAGCATGCTACCAGACCCATGGTGGAGGCCACCCTGTGCCTGTTGACACTCTGGGCACGTTGCCCGCATCCATTCCATAAATGTTCTCTTGGCTCCCTTCCTCACAAGCTGAATGCCGGGAAGTGACAGGTGCAAGTGTAGACCAGGCTGGCGCAATGTCTGACTGCTTCAACGGCTGGGACTTTCCGTCTGACAGGATTTACCCAGTCATGATGGATGGTGGCTAGAGAACAGGAAAGAGAAAGGGAAGCGAGAGAAGAAGCTAACTGTATTACACCGTGGGGGTCTGTAACATGCCCACCTATGAAACGATAGGAGAAGCTCAATATCTGACAAGAGTTGAGGGAATTAAGAGTAATTTGATTACAGGTGCTCAACTGGCATTCATTTTCCTCTTATTATCTGAGAACTCTCCCTCGAGAGAGAGCACTAACCTTCAAAAGGAGCAGATGAATGGCTCTATTAAAAGCTCTGTAGTTTGTTCATGACTCTGTAGCATCTGACCATTTTATGAACCCAGTGGAATTGTAAATAGGAAACAGAAGAGAGGAAATGTCTTCCTCAAACAGAGTACAGATGACTATATCTGTCTTTAGTGATTTGTAATCCAAAAAGAATCTGCACGTGGACAAAATGATGTGAAATCATATCTGCTCCCACTGCCTTGTACTCTCCACCATGAACATTTCCCACAGAGAAATTTCAATGCCCTGTGATGTCCAACTGTGATGGTATCTTACAAAAAGTAAAAGAAAAAGATACTGAAACTAGACATGCCTGATTCCATATATTTGCTATTGGTGTTTTATATATATATATGGTACATATGAGGTATACTTGGTTTGTTTTATGTCAGTTAAGAATAAGTCCTAAGATCTTTATCAACATCTACCTTCAAGCACAATTTCTGCAGCTATAACTGAAAAATACCTGAGTAATTCACAGATCAGAAAAACCTCACTTATTTACCTCTCATGAGATGATATAGCACTAACTTTCCTTCCTCTAATGAAAAGCAGGGTGGAAAAAAATTATTTCAAACCATGTCATCTGATACTGGTATTTATTAGTATTGGTTAGTTAATCTTTAGGAAAAAAAGTAATGTTTTATTGGTGTTATGGCTTGTTTAATAGCTTACTTTGGTGTATTGCTGGTGAAGATGTAAAATTACAATTTATCAAAAAGAATAAGAATTTGTATGCACATCTATAAATTATAGAAGAGTGCCCAAAGATTCTAGATATTCAAGAATAGACATTTAGGTGAAATAGAAATAATTTTGCAAGCTCATTTATTCTTTAATGATACCTGAACTGAAAGTGAAGATTATCTTAAGATCAGGATAATAGGAGTGTGAAAGAAAGCTTCCCTCTTGTATCAAAATACATTAGCTGTGGGTACACCATAAGAGTATATTGACTTTAAAGCCTGCTATACATGTATGTATTTACACATATCAAAATTAATACACAAAAGTGGCAACTTCTTTTAAAATTTCAGCATAAAATTATTCAAAAATTGTATTTCTCCAAAGCCCACTTTTGAAATGTCCTGAAACTTTTTCACAATGTATACTATTTCATTGAAATTATTTTGAAACTGTCTAAGAGACAAATTTAGTTGTTTTTTTTTTCACAAAGAATAAGATAGATCCAGAAATCATGAAAATTCTTAAGTAATTTAGGAATAGGCTCCAAATTGAATTTTAAAGAAGTAGTAACACTACCTATTTTTATTAAGTATAATCTGTGCTAGCAGGTAAATTAAAAATTATTTTTATCATTTAATCATACTATAGACTATTCAATAACCTTAAAATAATCACTGCTTGTCATACTTGTGTGATATACACATACAAGTATTAGTGTTGACAAACATAATACTCAAAACATTATGTACAGTTAACTGTACAGTTACTGCTTTGTGATTCATTCTGAGATCATAGGCTAAGTAGATAATTGTTTAATTTAATGAATTCTATAAATTAAAACTATAAATATGAAATTTTTTTGAGCTACTTAAAAATTTACTGCCTGCCTCAGAAATTCACTTTAAACCAATTGGTGATGAAAGCATAGCTCAGTGTGTGTGTGTGTGTGTGTGTGTGTGTGTGTGTGTGTGGTATTTTTACAGCAACTGCTTCAAATTAAAGTTAACCAATATTTAGAGATTATCATCCACATGCCAAGCAACAGAAAAGTTGTCTTCACTCATTACCAAATTTACTTCCCTCAATATTACACTTAATATCTACACTTTGCATATGAGAAAAGGAAGCTCAAAGATCTTAAGAAACTTACCTGCAATTCTCCTCTTTAACAATCATAAAGGCCTTTATTCTCATCATACAACTGATGTTGCTTTCTATTTCATGGAAATCAAGTGAATTAATAAATTCTGACCGGACTTTTATTGCAAATGAGACACCAAAATCTTGCAATTTTTTTGTAAGGGAAAAAAAAAATCTCTGTTCCAGATAAAATAACAATTTGTGATTTAAGGGTATTTCTAACAGTCATGGAGAAACTTTTCTACTAAAACCGTCTCACGTGACGAAATGACTGATCTGCTGTCACCACCACCATTCAATTCTGGCCCAGGAGAGGTTATAAATACACCAGCCAACCTTTTTCCTTGAAAGTGACCTCTTGCTGATAAAACTCTCAATGTCCCCCACTCCTAAAAAAAATTGATGGCATAAGCTGGGCACAGTGGTGCACACCTGTAATCCCAGCAGCTTGGAAGGCTGAGGCAGGAGGATCATGAGTTCAAAGCCAGCCTCAGCAATTTAGCAAGGTGCTAAGAAACTCAGTGAGACCCTGTCTCGAAATAAAATACAAAATAGGGCTGGAAATGTGCCTCAGTGGTTGAATGCCCCCTGAGTTCAATCCCCGGTAACCACTCCCCCACTAAACTTGATGGCATATATAAAATTATATGACTTCACATAAGCAAAGTGTGGAAACTAGAGTAGAAATTTATAAATGTTTCATAATTTTGTTTTGAAACAATGAACAAAGTCTTAATGTTCTGAAATGTCCATCTTGTTGCTTGTTTAAAGGAAAAAAAAGAAATCTAACCTTTCTCCTGAAATGAGATTATCTCTGTCTTTGGCCAGTGCCTAAAGTGAATGGCACACTTGGATGTGAGCTCTTGTGGTCTGACTCCAGCAACAAGCTTGCTGCTCCTATGTTCCACTGATATTTGCATGACAGCATGGTTTGGACAGAAGAACAAAGGAAGCCTAAGACATATAAAAAGGGTAGAATACCTTGCTTCTTGGGATACCAGGATACCAGCTATGGCCCCCTTCTTCCTCCCAGGAAAAGTCTATGTTACCCCTTTTTAATAAACCCTGCCTTATATTCTTGCCTTGGCTTGCTTCCCTAATGTTCAAACTTCAACATGTGAGGAAGCAGGACTCGTCACTGATAACCAGTGGCATCAGGCAAAACATGACAGACTTCAATTTGTAACTTAGTTTTATCTGTACTTTATTCCCTTGCCCTGAAATAAAAGTAAGTTACAGAATCAATCTGACCCATTACATAAACAGGCATACAGTTCGATATATACACAAATTTATGCATGTTGGGTCATACTTTGTTTAATATTTGCTTAAAAAATCTAAATTTAAGGATCAGTGAATAATTTACTACTCTAAGAATGAATAGTGAGACCTGGGGATACAGCTCAGTTGGTAGAGAGCTTTCTTTGCATGCACAAGGCCCTGCATTTGATCTCCAGCACCACCAAAAAAAAAGAAAAAAGAAAAAAAGAAAAGAAAAGAATGAATACTGATTCAAGATGGCTGACCAGAGGAACAAAACATGCTTCTCACCAACAAACCCAAAACAAAGAATAAAAGCTAATATTTTTGTGAGGATAATTAGCAAAGAATTCTGGAGTACAGTGCAGATGAAACAGGAAAACTATGGAAAAATGAAAACTCACAATGGTATTGTAAAAAAGAAAACTGTATCTTGTACTAGCACCCTGTTACTCCAGTCCAGTTAATTTAAACCTGGGAAGGTTCTTTCACAATGGGATAAAAAGTAAACAGGAGACTCTTAACATTTTCCATTAACATCAAGAACAGAACTTTTTGGTTCTGGGGAATCCTGTAGTCCTTGTAATCTCTGAGCTCAAAATAGAGAATTTCCAGGAAGTATATAACTTTAAACTGTTCTAGATAAGGAGATTACAGTGCATCCAGCCCAGCCCAGGAACCTGCTGCATGGTCATTTTGAGACTACACTCACTGTCTTAGATTCCTCTTCCAGGATACTAAAGTGGTTTTGTCACTGTGTAACTCTAAAGATGGAAAGGCATGCCCCACACCGTCCTGCTCCTAATGCCTACAACACAATTCTGCACCCACCCTGAGCACAATTCTGTGCCCTTCCCCTGTATAGTCCCTCCAAATTCACACTATCATGTACTCACCCAGGCCTGCCACAGTGACCCACAATAACCAAAAATTATCCTCCCATTGCTGTTGCATTGTACCACAGCACCTGGGACCAGCAGAGTGACCATGCAGCAGGCATCATAGTCCTGCCACCATGTGAGTGTTACCCCTAAAACTCCTAGGTGGTCTACAGAGAGTGATGGAATCCCCACCTGTGCTGTCAACACACTGAGACCAAAGCTATCAATTACAGCTGAAGAAATATATGGAGATTACACTATTGTACCCAATGGACTCAAACAACACAGCCTACCAAATACTATAAGATACACCTCAAGAGAAAGTCTTTTATTACAAAAGCCACCCTACAAGTTGGTATAGACAACACATCTGCCAGATGTGCAAATATCAACATAGAGAAATAAGAAGTATGAAGAGACAAGGTAACAAGATGCCCCCAAAACAATATATAGTAACTCTCAGAACAGGTGCCCAAGAAAAGAAAATAAGTGAAATGCCTGAAAAAGAATTCAAAATAATGATTCTAAAGAACATCAACAAGATTAAAAAATATATATATATAGACAGACAAGTCAATGAAATTTAATAATTCATGTTCTGAATGAGAAATTCAGTGGAGACAGAGACTATAAAAGAGAAACTAACCACAGTCTTGAGTTGATGAACTCAATAAGCCAAATAAAAATATAATGGGGAATGTTGGGGTTGTGGCTCAGTGGCAGAGCATTGCCTGGCATATGTGAGGCACTGGCTTCAATCCTCAGCACCATGTATAAATAAAGATCCATCAACAACATATATAGTGGGGAACCTGAACAACAGATCATATCAAATAAAAGAAAGACTTTCTGAACTTGAAGACATGCCTTTTGAAACCAACTAAAAATTTTAAAATAATAATAAATTAAAAAGTGTGAATAAAATTTATAAGACCAATGAAACATCATTAAGTGAACAAATATTCATAATGTGGGTTTTCCAGAAGAAGAGATGGAAAAAAGCCACACAAAATCTATTCAGTGAAATAATTATTGAAAACTTCCTAAATCTTAGAAAAAAATGTGTACATCTAGATCTAGAAGGCTCAAAGAGCCCACATAGACTACAAAAATGTTTTTCGTTTTGGAATATTATCATGAATTTCTCAAAGTTTAAGTATAAGAAAATTTTTAAAATAGCAAGAAAAAAGTGCCAAGTCACAATTAAGAGAACCACTTTCAAGCAAACAGCAGATTTCCCATCAGAAACCTTATAAGCCAGGAAGGAAAAAACTGTCAATCAAGAATAGCCTACACAGCAAAGCTCTGCTTTAGACATGAAGGAGAAATAAAGACTTTTTGAGATAAACAAACTGAGGGAATTCATCACCACCAGATCATCCACTCAGAAAAAAATAAAAAGTAAACAACAAAAATGTAAGGAAATTCTATGTCTAGAAGCAAAGGAAAGATAATCACCTTTTTGAAAACATAAAAAAGTAGAAAACTCAACAGAAGAGCAAATACATAAAAGATACAGAGAAAATAATCAAATCTTACCAACACAGAAAACTAGCAAACCACAAATATAAATAACAAAAGAGAAACAAACAATATAAAAAGCTACCACACAAAAAATAGCAAAATGATAGAAATAAGTTTTTACAAATCAATAGGAATCTTAGATGCAATGAATTAAATTCCTCAGTTAAAAGATTTAGACTGGCTGAATGTCAGATTAAAATCACCCAAAACTTAATGATATGCTAACCACACACACACACACAAAAAAAAAAAAAAAAAAAAAACTCTCACCCTCATTAGTAAACACACCCACAGAAGGACAGTGAATTGACAGAAAAAGATACTTTACAAGAATGGAAAACAAGAACAAAGAAGAATAGCTATATCAATATCAGGTAAAACAGACTTCAAATCAGAAACTGTAAAGCCAGAGGAAGGTTACTATGTGATGATTAAGGGACCAATTCAACAAGAAGAACAATTATAGGTGTGCATTACTTAACTCCAGAGCACCCAACATTGCAAAGGACACATTTTTGGATCTGAAGGAATAGACAGTTGGTGACTTAATTACCCTACTTTCAGGAACGGACACATCATTCAGAACCCCCTGGTCCTCTCCTCCAAAAAAGAATCAACAAAGAAACACTGAAGCTATCCTAAACTATAGACCCCAAATTTATTGCAATCTTATTCACAACATCCAAGGTATGTAATCAACCGATCTTTCCATGAACAGATTAATGATTAAAGAAAATGTGGTAAGTCTGCACAATGGAATACCATAAAAAAATAAAATCCTGTCATTTGTTACAAAATAGATGAGAGTGGAGGACATTATATTAAGTGAAATTAATCAAAGAAAGAAAAATACTGTATAATGTCACTCATGTGGAAGCTCAAATAGTTGATCCAAAAAAAAGAGAGTAGAATAATGTTTAGTAAAGGCTGAGGATGTTAATGGGGAGAGAGGATAGAGGCAGGTTGCATAATGGTAACAAACTACATTAAGATAGAAGGCAAAAGTGTTTTACAACTGAGTAGGGTGACTGTTGTTTACAACAAACTTATTATGTATTTTATGAAGAACTGAAAGAAAGAAGTTTGAAAGACCCAAACAAAAAGAAATGATAAGATGGAAATGCTAATCAATCTGGATTGATCATTATGCATCATATACATGAAGTAAATTATATTGCACCCCATAAATATGTATAATATTTAAAAAGTAAAATAAAATTATAAAAAAGGAATTATACTGTGACAGAAAAACTACTCACCAAATATCCATATGCTTTCTAAGATTCCTAGCCCTGCAGCAATTACATGGGCTCATGTGACTACATTCAACCAATGAGCTATAAGCAGACCTTAGTGTCACTTCTAAGTCAAAGCATAAAAGGATACTTGTGAGTTTTCTATATACCGTCTTCCCCTGTGATAGCAACAGGTAAGTTTCCAGATCGCAAAACCTCCTATTACTCTGAGTTCTTACATTATATTTAGCAGAGTTTCTTCCACCAAACTTCATTAAATGTGTAGCATGTGTGAGACATAGACTTTTCAGTATTAGGTCATTGACATTCTGGTGCTGATTTTGTATCTCATTATAACTTGGCCTATTCTGATTCATGCAAGCACTTTCATATTAACGACCTTAGAGAATCAAGAGCTGTCACTGTACTCAAAACATATTCTCTTTCATTTTGGTGCCAAATAAACTCCAAAACCATCATGCGATGGCTAAAAATTATAAATGGGCTACATGCCAAAACTGAACTTTTCCTTTATAAACATACTCTAACTTGCCAAATTCATCTAATCAGTACTACTATTTGAGATCATAAAGATGGAGAACATTAGTGCAGCTTGGGACATATTCAGCCTCAGGAGACATAAGCTTGCTCTGAAGGAATCTATTCATGCCACAAATGTTGATTGAATACCTGTTATGTGGCAAGCACTCATTTCACTACCATGAATGCAAGGCAAGCAAAACACAGGACCCCACTCCCAGTCAATATGCAAGTTGACCGATAGATGGACAGAAATAAAAAAAAAAATTATACACATAAGCCAAAAGCTAGAAATAATAATAAAGGAGATGATGATGAAGGCCACTGTTGAAACAAATACACACGGTGTTATTAGAGGTCTCATGAAGACCTGAACACCAATTTAAGAAAATAGGAAAAGAAATAGTTCATTGAGTTAAAAATTGTCATTTAAGTCATAACAAGGACTGAGGTAAGAAGCAGGACGTGTGATGAAATGAAAGAAGTATAGCAGACTGGGTTTGCAAGAAAAGAAGCAAATAGAGGACTGACCTTGCATATGTTTGTAAAATTCTGGCTAAAACCTTTGTTCACCATCTCCAGAGCAATGTAAATTACTGAATCAAAGTTTTAAGTTAAAGGAAGCAACTACCATCATATGTGCTTCTGGAAAAGAACACTGATAGTGCATTGAATAGGGAAGAGTGCAAATGAGAAGAGAAGTTGAAACAGGACTGTTTCTGTGGCTAATGAGCAACATTCATGTTGCATTGAATATTTCCCTAAGTAGCTGCCCAATATCACACACCTATCAGCAATGTATGATGGTAGTAATTTCTCCATATTCTTGCCAACACTTGTTATTTTCAGTCTCAATTATTTGAGCCATTCTAGTGGGTAACAAGTGATGTACCATTGTGATTTTGATTTGCATTTCCTTTTTAAATAATGATGCTGAGCATCTTTTCATGTATATTGATCAGTTTTCTATTTTCTTTGGAGACATGCTTACTTGATTAGCGTCATTTTAAAAAAGGTTACTTATTTTTTAATTAAGTTATAAAAGTGATTATTTGTTCTGGAAACAAGTTATTTATTTTATATGTGCTTTAAAAATACTTTTTCCCAAAGTGAGACAAGGAGGTATCACAATATCATTCCTTAAATTATACTACAGAGCTATAGTAACAAAACAGCATGGTATTAGCACCAAAACAGACATGGAGACCAATGGTTTAGAATAGAAGACACAGAGACAAACCCACATAAATACAGTTATCTCATACTGGAAAAAGGTGCCATAAACATACATGAGAGAAAAGACAACCTCTTCAACACATGGTGCTGGGAAAACCATAAATCTATATGTATCAAAATAAAATTAAATCCCTATTTCTCACTCTGCACAAAACTCAATTCAAAGTAAACCAAGGGCCTAGGCATTAGACCAGAAACCCTGAACCTACTAGAAGAAAAAGTACAACCAAATCTCTATCATGTCGGCTTAGAAACTCACTTTCTCAACAAGACTCCTAAAGTGCAATAAGTTAAAATCAATAATCAATAAATGGGATGCTATCAAACTAAAATGCTTCTTCACAGCATAGGAAATAAACAAGAACATGAAAAGAGAGCCTACAGAATTGGGAGAAAAGTACTGTCACATGCAGCTTGGATAAAGCATTAATTTCCAGGATATATAAAGAACACAAAAAATTAATACCAAAACCCAAATAACCCAATCAATAAACAGGCAAAGGAACTGAACAGGCTCTTCATAGAAGTTTTAATTCAAATTAAAGCTACACTGAGATTCCATCTCATTTCAGTCAAAATGGCAATTATCAAGAATATAAGTAACAATAAATGTTGGTTAGGATGTGGGAGAAAAGATACACTCATGTATTGGCAGTGGAACTGCAAATTGTTGCAACCACTTTGGAAAGCAGTGTGAAGATTCCTCATCTTGAAATGAAACTACCATTTGACCGAGTTATCCTGCTCCTCTGCATATACCCCAAAAACTTAAAATCAGAATACTATAGTGACATGGCCATATCAATGTTTACAGCAACTCAATTCACAGTAGCTAAGCTATAGAATCAACCTAGGAGACTATCATGCTAAGTGAAGTAAGCCAATCCTAAAAAAAAAAAAAAAAAAAAACAAGGCCTAATGTTTTCTCTGAAATGATGCCAACACACAATGGGGGAAGAGGAAGAATAGAATAGAAGTTCATTGGATTAGACAAAGGGAAATAAAGGCAAGGAAGGGGAAATAGAAATGGGAAAGACAGTAAAATGAATCAAATATTACTTTCCTATATTCATTTATGAATATATGACAAGTGTAACTCCACATTATGTACAACCACAAGAATGGGAAGTTATAGGAAATAGAAATGGGAAAGACAGTAAAATGAATCAGATATTACTTTCCTATATTCATTTATGAATATATGACAAGTGTAACTCCACATTATGTACAACCACAAAAATGGGAAGTTATACTCCATGTATATATACCATGTAAAAATACATTCTACTGTCATGTATGACTAAAAAGAACAAATAAAAAAATAAAATCTAAAAAATATATATTTTCTCTCAATCTTTGGTATATCATTTCACTTTCCTGATAGTCTCTGGAAGTAAAAACTTTTAATTTTAACGCTATCTCATTTATCAATTTTATTATCACTTATGCTTGGTGTAATGTAGAAAATATTATCTTTTAACCAAAGTTCATGATGATATAAGCCTAATTTTTCTTCTAAGTGTTTTAAATTTTAGCTCTTACATTTTTTGGCAACAGGATCTATTTTGAATGTGTTGTAAATAGTCGAATTCGTCTGAGAACACATTTAATTATTTGTTAAACATTTGTTTTAAGTGTTGTTAAATGTTTGTTTTGAAATGTCAAATAAAATCCTAGTTCAATGATTGGTGAAATCATCCAGCTGTCTTCAAAGAAGTAAATCTATCTAAAAAAGTTTAAAATCCAGTTATATTTTTGTGCAAAGAGGAAAATGATTTCAATCATATACAGAAGACTCTAGAAAGTCTACAAGAAAGAGCCAGAACAAAAGTAATCATATTTAAAGAATTAAAGGAAAGTATAAATACAATGACTTCTCAAATAGAAAATATAAATAAAATTATGGAAATCTTGAAAAAGAATTGTAGAAATACAGTTGAAAATATAGTCATCAGATCTAAAATTTACTAGGAGGGTTTAGCAGTAGATTTGAACTGACAAAAGAAATAATCAGATAATTTTAAGATAGATAAATAGAAATTAGCCATTGTAAAGGCAGAAAGGAAAGAAAATAAAGAGAAAAGAATGGAACCTCAGAAATACATGGAGTCCTATCAGGTATACCAATATATGTGTGATGGTAGCCACAAAGAGGAGAAATAGAAGAGTTTGAAGAAATTGTCTTTGCAAGATATATAAAGAACTTAAAAAAAAACTCAACACACACACAAAAGTATCCAATAAATAGATGGACTAAGAAATTGAACAGACTTTTCACAGAAGAAGAAATACAGAAATACAATCAATCAACAAACATATGAAAAAATGTTCATCATCTCTAGCAATTAGTGAACTGCAAATCAAAACAAAGATTTTATCTCACTTCTGTCAGAATGGCAATTCTCAAGAATACAAGCAATTATAAGTGTTGGTAATGATGTGGGGAAAAATGTACACCCATGCATTGCTGGTGGGACTGCAAATTGGTACAACCACTATAGAAAACAGTGTGGAAATTCCTCAGAAAACTTGGAATGGAACCACCATTTGACCCAGCTATCCCACTGCTCGGTTTATACCCATAGAACTTAAAATCAGCATACTACAGTGACTCAGCAGCATCAATGCTTATAGCAGCTTAATTCACAATAGTTAAACCATGGAACTAAGCTAGATGCCCCTCAACAGATGAATGGATAAAGAAAATGTGGTATATATACACAATGAAGTATTACTCAGCTTTAAAGAAGAATGAAATTATGGCATTTGCAGGTAAATGGATGGAACTAAAGAATATCATGCTAAGCAAAATAAGCCAGTCCCCCAAAAACAAAAGTCAAATGTTCTCACTAATAAGTAGATGCTGATCCATAGTGGGGCGGGTGAGTAGGGAAGAATGAAGGAACTTTGGATTGTGTAGAGGGGAATGAGGGGAGGGGTGAGGCTGTGGGGATGGGAAGGACAGTAGAATGAGACAGACATTATTACCCTATATACATGTATGGTTACACTATTGGAATGACTCTGCACCATGTACAGCCAGAGGAATGAGAAGTTGTGCTCCTTTGTGTTCAATATGTCAAAAGGCATTCTATTGTCATATATAACTAATTGGAACAAATTTTAAAAAATAGGGGAAAAATTATACCAAAAAAAAAAGAAATTGACTTTTATGTGATTTGAAACATTACTCTGCACATCTGAAAGTTTGATGAACTCTATTCAGGAAAAATGTAAAGAGATAACATCTAGATAAGTCATACTCAAACTGTTGAAAGCCAAAGATAATCTTGAAAGCAACAGAAAAAAACATCAGCATGTGAGAAAAACAAAACAAAATTAAGAACTGACTTCTCACTAATAGTGGTAGAAGCTGGTAGGCAACAGCATGACATATACAATGTCTGAACAATAAAAAGTTGCCAACCAAGATATCTCTGCCAGAAAAACTGCATTTCAAAGGTGAAGGTGAAATAAAGAAATTTTATAGACCCACTTTACTGAAATTCTAAAGAAATTCTTCCAGGATTCAGAAAATGACAGTAGATGATTACTGTAACCCACATAAAGAAATACATAGCAATGGAAAATAATATTGCATGAGTAAATAGATATAAAATAGTGCTAATATATAACCTCTTCTTAAACATGTAAATGGTAATTACATTAAAATTATAAATCTCTGGGGGGTTCATACCATATTAATTTGTGACCACAGTGGCATAATTGAGAGGAAAAGAGACAGAACTATAGTGAATCAAGGTTTCTATGTTTTAGTAGATCAAAGAGTTTCAATCTGAAAAGATTATAGAAAGTTAAAGATGCATATTATAATTCCTACACAAATCACTAAGACTCATTTTAGATTCAAATACATAAACAAATTGAATATAACATACAAATAGTAATCAGACAAAATAAATGGCTACATTAATAACAGGAAAATATAAACTATACCACAAAAATATTACTAGAGACAAAGAAGGTTAGCTTAGAGTAATGAAAAACATTAATTAGGAAGTTATAACAACTATAAACACACCTAAAATGTTCCTAGAAAACACACACACACACACACACACTCACACTCTCACTCACTTGAGAACTAAATAATTCTAAGAGAGACATGGATAATTAAAAATAATATTTGAAGAATTGAATGTCCCATCTCAATAATTGGTAAAAGAACTAAGGGGAAAAAAAACAATATTACAAAAGACTTGAACTATGTGAACAACCAATTTTACCTCACTGACATTTATAGATCATTATAAGCAATAATAGCAGAATATACATTCTATCCATGTGCACATGATATAATCTCAATATGTTTAAAAGAGTTGAAATATAAAATATATTCTTTAACTTTGATATAATCTCAATATGTTTAAAAGGGTTGGAATATAAAGTATATTCTTCAACTTCAAAAGATTTTTTAAAAGCAGGAATTAAAGCACATTTCCAGATCATCATAAATTAAATTACAACTAAATAAGAAATAAGTTTAGCACCAAAAAACATCTAGTCATATTCGGAAAGCCTTAATGTTTGGAAGCTGACACATTTCTAAACGCATGGATCAAACAGTAGACTCAAGGAAGATTACAAAATATTTTGGACTTAGATCCTAATAGAAAAATGCAAAATTAGAAAAGTACAAAATTCTTTACACTGTTCTTTTCCATCTTTTTTTCTGGAAGTGCCTAGTTTACTATAAAATATTTTCAACTAAGCAGTCATTTTTACCAGTAGTTATCTTCCAGAGCTAGCCACTTAAATAAGAGAGATGCTTGGTTTGACTTCTAATGGAATGAGTTAATAAGGCCATAGAAAGAGAAGGTCATGATTTTTGACCCATGGAGAAGAAAATATAATCCCAGCATCCTACTTAATTATTCCATGAATAAAATTTACATTGATATAATAATGTAAGTATTGTTTACTTTTTTAGTTTTTTAACATATAGCCAAAGCACATAATTATTATTTCAGATTAAAATACAAATATTATCTACTTCAATAACGTGAAATAAGATGAGGGATCACACGTGGAACATGAGGTGGAAGAGAGGTAGTGCGTTACATAGAGGTAAAGATGGAGTCATTCAAAAACTAAACAAAAAAATATCAAAACAGTACTTAAAGAAGATGAAATCTCCCATTTTATGGTGGAAAGCTATTTTTCAAACTAAAATCAGGGTTTACATTTTACTTAAAATTATGGAAGTCAACGGAAGCACTAGAGAATAAAAGCAATTAAGGTTGATAGTTTATTAGAGATGGATTGGAGATGGAAAGGGGGTAGGACAGGGATTCTCACCTTCCATTTATGGACCTTTCATGTAATTTGACTTTCAACACCAGTGGCTTGTATTATTTTGGTTAAATAACAAATAAAAAACAACAAATATTGGTATCACCCATAATTCTGATATTCACCCCTGGGTAATGATGTCTCACATCCCAACTGGAGAATAAATCGAATACTATGTCACAGACATGAGTAGATAAAACTTTATTTCACAGACTGCACTTGTGCCAACATTTCCTTATCTCTCATACACTATAGCCCACGTAAAGCAGTGGTAATACTCAAATGCTGGGAATTGAAGCACTGGTCACCCAATTCCCCGGATCAACCTTACAATCTGTAAAAATGCTTTTAAATCTAACTGGCGCAGAACAAGGAAAGAAACCCAACCCTTGGTGATCCTCTTGGTATTGGTTCCCCTGAGACATTGAACTTGAGAGGTGACCAGAGGCAGGAGTAAGGGAGGAGAGCACAGAAACAGGAAAAGCCACCAATAATATGTCACACCAAGATGCCTGGTGGACAATGAGGGCTCAGTTCCAGGAGTGCCACCAAGCAAGTAAATCTAATACTCTCCAGAATTGTCAGCTTCCATGTGTGGATATGTTACATTCATGTGTTGGAAGCTTGGTCCTCAGAGGGGTGATGGAACCCTTCAGAAGGTGGCCTTGTGAGAGGACCCTAGGTCAGTTGGGGGTGTGTTCTCTGAAGGGACTGAGGAACCCCAGATTCTCCCTTGCCTCCTGTTTTGCAAAGTTATCTCTGCCTCACATGAGCTCCTGTCATGGTGTAACCTGGCCAAGAAGGCCCACACCACAGCTGAGTCAAGGCTGCCATGCCCTTGAACCTCCAGAACTTTAAGTAAACCTTCTTTTCTTTATAAAGTTAGCCTGTTCAGGTCATTCACTACAGTGACAAAAAATAGACTAACATATCAGCTCAGACCCAGCTGAACTCTGTTGGCAGAGAGGTTTTGTGGTGAGGCTAACTCCCTTACCCCTAAAAATGGTGCTTACATTCTTCTGCTGCTGTTGAGAGGTCCCTGGTCAAAAACCAGAAGGGCAGATTGTGAATGCTCAGTGAGACCTCATCAGGACACTCAAAATTCACCATAGCTTTGGCTGAAAGCAGAGTCTGGGAAAGGATGTGATGTGACACAGGGCAACAGAAGCATCTGCTGTTATTTCCTTGTATGAAGGCACTTGCCTTCGGCCTGATTTAGAATGATTTATAGCTGATCCTGCTACATCTCTATTCCAGAATATATTGTACAAAATAAATTGTCAGACATTTAGGCTGTTTTTACATATAAGTACTTCATTACAAAAAGAAAAAGGAAAGACATCCATCTTCTGTCTACTGGGTATTTGAAACCCTCTCTGGCCATTATTTTTCAATATATATTATAGGCTGAATTTCACACACATGCTCATATAACAGACATATGACTATCCTGAAGACAAACACGGAAATGTTACAAACCCAGACTTCTTTTGAGGTACTTCACTCTTCCCACAGGCTGAGTCTAGTAATAAAGCAAACAACTCTTTACTAAATGTTGCTCATACTGATGACACAGTTACCTACTATGTGGCCTTTGACACACATCGTATTCATTGCACAAAATCTCAATCTCTCTCTCTCTCTCTCTCTCTCTCTCTCTCTCTCTCTCTCTCTCTCTCTATCACACACACACACACACACACACACACACACACACACACCACATGTTGTATGGGATTGCTTATGTGGATACTTGTATGGAAGCTGAGCTCATCTACAAACAGGCCATAAAGATATATCATACTCAACATATACTTT
The DNA here is from genome assembly GCF_052094955.1 of Ictidomys tridecemlineatus. Classification (NCBI taxonomy): domain Eukaryota; kingdom Metazoa; phylum Chordata; class Mammalia; order Rodentia; family Sciuridae; genus Ictidomys; species Ictidomys tridecemlineatus. The sequence continues at coordinate 135,328,565 of NC_135477.1, read as the reverse complement.
CACATTTTTTAAACCTTTTAGAATTTTTCATAAAGTTTGAGAGTTAATATGGTCTTCTTTGCTACAAGTAAATTTCTATAAGAGTTAATATCATTTTGATGATTATTTCTCTGAATATAAGAAGCCCATCCCATGCACTGGAGCAGAAGGGAAGCTGTAATGACAGTGCTTTGGAAATTTAATTAACAGATAATGAAAGCTCACATTCCTGTGTACAAGCGAAGACGCTGCTGCTGAGACATCAGTCAGCACAGGCTTTGCCCTGTCTCCTTTTTCCCCCTCCTTGCTGGTGCTGCCAGATGGCCACATTCATCCAAACTCAGCTTCTTTTCCTCGGACCAAAGGCAAGCTTTTGTCAGATGAATAGAGCCCTGAGCTTTTCTCCAGCTCTAACACTCCACCCTTCTTCCATTTTAGATTTATGAGGTGGTTGGCTACAGTTGGAGACACAATCTACCCTCACTGAATAGAGAAAAATTATCAGCCCACACAGCGACTACACACACTGCCTCCCTGGTACTAGGTCATCAACACAGAATATCACAATAAGTTTTAGTGACTTCCTCATTACAATGACTTACTGTGTATAAAAGAGAGAAAACTCACCAATTGTTGACATGATTAGTTCTTCCACAAATCCAAGGTGACTCTTAATTCGACGTGATTTGGGCAAATTGAAATTTCAAGTGATGTATGCTCATTTATCCTATATAACTGTAACATTTCCTCTGGTTTTGATTATAAGATTTCAGGTATTTTTCTTAGTGTTCTTGTTTGTTTGTTTGTTTGGCAGAGTGAGGGACTGAACCCAGGACCTTAGTTATGATAGACAAACACTCTACGACTGTGTAGCCCTTTTTCTGCTGTTGTTGTTGCTGTTATTATTATTATTATATTGTTACTTCTACACTTCTTATTAAGTATAGATTAAGTTGTCAAAGGGCATTTGTGAACTGATTTTAAAATTAAAAATAGAAAAAGAAACCAAGGGGGAAAAAAAGAGAAGGAAGGAGAAAAGAGAAAAGGAGAAAACAAGAGGGAGAAATGGGAGGAAAGAGAAAAAATAAAAGCATAATCCTCAATCATTACTGCAAATTTCCCAAGTCCTTCGAGAAAATTTTAACTTTCCATTAATGTGAAGAAAAATAAGGAAAGGGAAAGAAACAACAAAAGCCAGGGAAGATGGATGTGAGGACAGGTTGTAGAATTATGAAAAGGGACCCTTTTACTTCCTACTGTCACAGACTGAAATTGTGTGTTTTTTCATGAAAATATGCATAATAAACAAGTTGTACTTATAATATCATTTTTCAGTAAAGCTTCGTATAATTTAGACTGATATATGTTGCCAAAACTTACCTTAGAAAATGATGGTTGCTTTTTAATTCTGTTTTTAAGGAGACAAATAAGAATATAAAAGAAGTAAACCAGAGAAGGTTTTTTGGTGTGTGTGTGTGTGTTGTTTTTTTCCCTAAAAAAAAAAAAAAATGGTCCAAAGATGTACTAGGTCTCCCTGACAACTCCGAAATGTTTTGGGCATACCTTGGGCTTTCAGAGGACATCCATCATTTAAGTATTTACTTTTCCTGCTCTGATCAGAAATCACTCACCTGGTGGCCTGCAGCCTGAGCTACCTGACACAGGAGAAAGTCCTGGCCCACCTACGCCTGGAGTGTGGAAGGGCAAGACTGCAATTACAGGTGTCCACACAGCTGCATCCTCTTAAAACTACTTTCCTATCTGCTGCCAGTGACTGTAAATTTAATGAGAGCACCTGCTGCCCCCTTGCTTAGTTAATTCACAGTGATCTGCCTGAACTAAAGGAAATTTCAGAAAAGCCTCTGTTCTTTAGTAATAAATTACCAGTCTCTACTTTGGCCTGAAGGGTCTTTGATTCATGTCATATTACACTTATACTAAGCACTGATGACAGTGGACACATTTAGTTTTTCTAAGTAGTGTTGGGGCTGAGGAACAGGAAATGGCTGCTAAGATTAAATAAAATGAGAAGATCAATTGTCTGCCTGAATATTGACAGCTGGGGAACAAGTCATCCTTGACCTCAGACATGAAGCAATTGTTCAACTGAGAGTTAAAAGCACTAGCTAATAAAATTTTTGCAATGGTGATAGGCAGTGCAATAAAAAATGTAACACACTTTACTTTTTAAAAATAATGTAAGGCAATACAATGTACCAAAGACAGTCTTTTCAGCAAATGGTATTGACCAACTGTACATCTATCTGCAAAAATATGAATCTAGATACAGACCTGTACAATTCACCAAAATTAACTTAAAATAGGTCAACTCGATATAACACTGAACATTGAATGATTAGTTTTGGAAATATATATAAATGTGAAACATAAAGCTCTGAAACACTTGCAAGGCAAAATAAGAGAAAATCTAGACAACTTTGTCTTTGACAATGACCAAAGGCACAATCCATGAAAGAACTACACAATTCACAATAGCTAAGTTAGGGAACCAATCTAAATGCCCATCAATAGATGAATGGATAAAGAAAATGTGGTTTATATACACAGTGGAATCTAGCCATAAAGAAAAATGACTTTATGACATTTGCCAGTAAATGAATCTATCTGGAGAGTATCATGCTAAATTAAATAAACCAATCCCCCCAAACTAAAGGTTGAATGTTCTCTCTGATATGTAGATTGTAGCACACCAAAAGGAGAGGGAGAATAGAAGTTCAGTGGATTAGATAAAGAGGAATGAAGGGAAGGGAGGTGGGGGAAGGAATAGGAAAGTCAGTGGAATGAATCCGACATAAATTTCCTATGTATATACATGAATACACCACAATGACTCTCCACATCATATACTTCCACAAGACTGACCCCACTCCTCTATTCTATTAATCTCCCTTTGATTTTCATTATACCACCTCCCACTTTCTTTTCCTTTTTCCTCTCTAGCTTCCACAGATGAAAGACAATATATGACCCTTGACCTTCCGTGTTTGACTGATGTCACTTAACATAATGGTCAAGTTCCATGCATTTTCCTACAAATAACATTATTTCATGATTCATTATGGCTGAATAAAATTCCATGGTGTAGATATAACCACATTTTCTTAATCCATTTATCCATAGATAGATGCCTAGGCTTGTGGAATAGTTTGACTACTGTGAGTTCCATAGTTTGGCTATTATGAATTGTGCTGCTAAAAACATGGGTATTCATGTATTGCTAAAGTATAATAACTTTAATTCTTTAGGATAAATACTGAATAGTGGTATAGCTGGGTCATATGGTGGATCCATTCCTAGTCTTTTGAAGAACCTTTATACTAGTTAAAATGTTGGGTCATATGTCATGACTTTGTTAAAATAAGACAATAGTTATTTTCCAAAGAGTTTGTACCACCAGCGATGTTATAACAATTCCAGTTGCTATACAATGTCTCCAACATTTAGTCTTGATCTTTCTAATTTTAGGCATTCTAGTGGATTTATAGCAGTTTTTCACTTTGGTTTTCATTTCCATTTCCTTGATGACCATTAAAATTGAACATCTATTTGTGCTCTTATTAGCCATCCTTACATCTTCTATTCTGAATTATTTGCTCAAATTCTTTGAACAATTATAAATTTGATTATTTATCTTCTTATGATATATTGTAATAGTTTTAAAAAATATTTTCTGGATACAAATGTTTTATCAGATGTATTTTGAGAATATGTCTTCTCATTCTATGACTTCTCTATGTATTTCTTTAGCTTTGATAAACAGAAATTTATTTATTAATTTTTGTGGTGGTAATCAAACCCAGGCTTCATGTATGCTGTTTGACCTGTATATTCACTAAGCTACACTCCATCACATCAAGTTTTTAATTTTGATTAAATTGAACTTAGCTTTTTTTTTTTCTTAAAGATGCATGCTTTTATGTGTCCTAAGAAATCTTTTGTCTTCTCCAAGGCCACAAAAATTTTATTGTGGGATTTTCTTTTTTTTTAATTGGTCTATTTTTTTCTTTATTACAAATTTATCAAGTCAGAATTGAAATAATATTGTGGGATTTTCACTACAATTTATGTAGTTTTGCCTTTTAAGATTAGGTCTATTATCCACTTGGAATTTCATTTTTTCATGTAGAAATCAAATTATCACAATCTGCTAGAAAAAAAAAATCATCCTTTAACATTTGAACTACCTTGGAAGCTGTGTTAAAAATTAATTGATATTGTTGTGGTGAATGTCTGGACCTTATATAATTGGGTGCTGTTTTTATATCACATCTGATTTTCTCTGTCTTTTAATTATAACGCTTGGTCCATGTACATTCAGTGTATATATTGATATGCTCTGCTTAAATTGACCATTTTGCTATTTGTTAAAAATACGTAATTAGTTTTTTTTATTTCTTTATTCCCAATCTGCTTTATTTATAAATGTTCAATATTAGTTGTTTTTCCTTCGTATCTATAAAATTGTTCTATTAGCTGTCGATGTTTTACATAGCAACTTGTTGTTCTAGAGTTCACAATGTGAATTTTCTAGCACTTGCCAGTAATATTCTACTAATTCTGGTATTATATAACAATATTATACTTTCCCCATTTTAAAAAAGAATTTTAACCTTTATTTTATTTATCTATATTTTTAATGTAGTGTGGTGCTGAGGATCATAGCCAGTGCCTCACCTGTGCTAGGTGAGCACTATACCACTGAGCTACAGCCCCAGCCTCCCCAACCATTTTTTTTATTATGAAGAGTTGTCAATTTGCATATGCCTGTATAAGTTAACAAAAATTTCACTCACAAAAATTTAGAATCTCTTTTAAAATAGTTGTTATTTCCACTAGTATAAAGTAACTCATCTCCAAAAGTAAGAAAAGGAGAGAAAAATACATTGAAAATGAATATTTTTTAAAATATACATAGTGACTACTTGTGTATTTTATTTAAATTGAAAAAGTAATCTTTTCTTAGATTTCTGAGCAAAAAGTTATTTTAAAAATATTAATTTACTTATATTAAATATGACCAAGATACTGTGGAAAATATAAGCATAAATCAAGTATAAACTTTGACATTAAATAATTTCTATTTTATTGTGAATGGAAAAACATGATTTTTCAGAAGATTACACTGCAGTGTTATTAATATATCTCAAGAGAGGTACAAAATGCTATGGTGGTTCAGGTAAAGGACAATTGAGTTAAAAAGGTATCATTGAGCCATCTTTGGGGAAGCTACTTATATTTTTAATCACATAAATAGTGTGATCAAAGTCCTATTAAAATATGAAAAATGGAAATGCATCAGATGAATTAAAAAGATAAATTAGGTTGTTTCTTTATCCAGGGGAAAGTCAATGGAAAATAGAAATGAGGTGGCAAAGAAAACAGGACACAAATTCCACAAGATTGGGCAATTTGCCTTAATGAGAAAAATAAGAACAAAAATCATGGCGAGATGATATGATTGAGATACAAACTGAAGTAATACGTAAGAACAAAAGTTTCATAGAAGAGTGACAGTGGAAATTCTGGTATTTGACCAGTTGAAGGCATTGCTGAGGCATTCTTAGGAATATTGCTAATATTGCTTAAGAGGCAGGTGACTATTCAGGACTGAACCTGGGGAAAGTTGGAATTTTATCTATAAGTTGACCTAGAGATGTGTTCCGGGATTAAAGCTGAGATCCTTGGATGGGATGAGATATGTCATGGAGACAAGGTAGCAAGAGAACATAAGTGAGCCAAGCCAAAATCAGTGAATGAGAACAGAAGAGCAGCCAGGAAACAGATATGTGAAAATTGCTAAAGACCTGGAAAGATGTCTAGGAGGGTAATTGTAAAGGAGTCAAAGAAAAATCAGCTGAAATGTGAAGTCAAAATCCATTCTCAAAGATACTAAGGCAGAGGAGAGAGTAATTTCAGTTAGAGTATTTGAGGAAGCCAAATTGCACAGTGTTAGAAAATGAAAGAATGCAAAAACATAGAACGATCTATTAACAAGTTTTATAAATTAAAAAAAAATGAACAAACAAATGAATGACCCACAAGGTTAGGCTGCATTTATAGCCAAGCAAAGAACAAATAATGGTTTAGTGAGACCCTCAGCAACTTAGCAAGACTTTGTGTTAAATAAGAAATAAAAAAGGACTGGAGACTGGAGATGAAACTTAACAGTAAAGCGCCCCTGGATTCGATTCCCAGTACCAATTGAAAAATAAAAAGTTGGACATAAGAAGGATAAGAGAGTAATTGACAGCCAAGCTTTTTTCTTTTTTCTTTTTTTTTCTTTTTTTTTGTTGTTGTTTTTTTTGGTGTTGGGGATCAAACCCAGGTCTATGTGCATGTGAGGCAAGCACAAAGAGGAAGGATGGACACAGGAGACCTTTCAGGGAAGTATATCAGAAGGGGAAAAACAACAGTAATAAAATAAGGGGAGAAAATAATTTGCAGTTAAATACAAAATAAAACTAGCAGTGAAGAAAGAGAACTCTTCTGGAGTTCTTGCCTGGTTTTTTTTGTTGTTGTTGTTGTTTTGTTTTGTTTTTTCCATTCAGTTGTCAGGCAGGAATGTGAAGAATGGAGTTGACACAAAGAGAGGACAGAGTAGGCTCACAGCTGAGGACAGGAACCAGCAAGTGTCAAGCAGTGTGAGAACCCCAGAGATTAGATAGCACAAAAACACTGGAACTCCATTTACAGTTAGATGCTTTCTAGATATTGCCTGCATGACTGTAGAGCTGTTGGAAGTTTTGCCAAATACGATGGTGCTAATGCTGGCTCGTTAAATAAAGATTCTTGAAAATTCTTTGCCAGAGAAAACTAGGTTCCAAATTGCTCATTTTGCTAAAGTAATTCTGAAACTTCTAGTTCTTTTCCCCCAAGAGGTTTAAGTCCTCACCTCATTCAAAGCAAAAATCTTCTTGTATTTTACACATTTGCATGAAATAATTCTGAATATAGATAATCACTACAATAAAGACGAATTTACATAGATGAGTTTATTTCTCTGCTTGTGAGAAAATTTTAACTCTGTGGATTATGCAAAATCTGTGTCCCATAAAATCTTAGAATTTACTTTCCAGAAAAATCTACATTTTACAAGAAATGTGTGTGTGTATGTATGTATATGTGTGTGAATGTGTGTGTGTGTATATGTGTGTGTGTGTGTGTGTATATATATATATATATATATATATATATATATATATATATATATATATATATATTAAAGCCTTATAATCAAATGCTTACCAGAGTTAGTTAACCTGCCAAACCTGTAAATGTAAATAAACATTTCTTTGGTTACACATGGTGGAATTCACACAACAATTGGATTCCAAAATATGTTTCTTCAATGTTATATAAAAACATTCGGTTTGTGTAATGAACAACAATAGTGCCAGTAATCAAAGAAAATCAGGATTGTCAACAATGAGAAAATGTCTCCTAGCAACCAAGTTTCAATTACTCTTTGTTTGCTAACAAGCACTGAGATATTTTATGCCAGTAGCTTTATTCCAGAGAGTAATGCATTATCAAAGACCATGAGAGAGAGCTCCTGTTTTAACCAGCTTTGGTTTCCAATCAAACGTCTTGCAATTAATTTTATTAATGTTTTAGACCTAATTTACTTTGAATAAGCCATAACCGTGATTTGTTATTGTCATGTACTAAAAGGAATTGTAATGTGGAATAATTATTTGTTTAAATAATGGAATCATTGGCATACAGATGATACTCCAACAAAGTAAAAATTTATTATCATTAATAATAAGATTAAACAAAATCATATCCCAGAATAGATCCCAAGAGGACCCTTTAGCTATTTTAGTCAAACTAGAAATAATATTACTAATTAAGATATAACACTGACTGTCATAGCAGTAGTCACAAAGACCATTTACTAGTGCCTAATGAAAACCCTCTGTTGCCAAGAAGGATGCAGTATAAAAGTACACCCTTAGTGGAAAGAAATCTGAATTGTGAACATTGCATACCAAACTTTGGGAACAATTTTATTCAAGGCAGATGTACTAATTCCTTTATACTATTTAAATTTGTGAAATGGAAATGGAAACTAAGCTGTTCAGTTGTACTTCCTCTACCTTTGGTCAGTGGGGCTTTTACTTCTTACTCCTTGCTTTTAACCTGGAGACAGTTCAGGAGACTGAGCTCACCAGGCACCCAGTGTGTGAATCATGAATCCAACTGCCAGAGCGTTGCTGTTCTTCCACCAGTTATTTCTCTCAGTATTTGGGTATTAGCAATCCATCTCCTCTGAAACCTATGGAAGAGAAGAGGTACATAGAACAGCACTCTCCCCCTCACAAAAAAAGAATGCTCAAGGTTTATTGCCACATTATTCCCTTCTTCCTCCAACACATACACACACACACACACACACACACACACACTATTAGAGCCAAGATAATTAGCCAAGTCTGTATCATAGTAGCCAAGTATACAGTTGAGTGGCCACTTGAAAATGTTTAAAACTGGTCATTTGGAGATATATTTGTGTTTAATTGACATCTCACTTTGTGCTTAATAATATTGGAATAATGTAGAAAGTGACATTCCATGTGACAGATTTGCTTTTATAGCTATTTACAGCTCTTCAAATTAAATTTTGTAAATATTCTTGGTGTAATCTATTTGTCTATTTGTATTATTTAACTGAAGGTGAAAGATGGGTGATCTGATTAATACATTAATCAATAAAATTATCAAACTAGACTGCAATAATTTATGTTTAAATATTTCTTAATTTTCTTATTATAGTTACCATATATCAAAACTTAAAATCTTTTTTCCTCTGATTACAGCCTTTGGGTAAAATGCCAAAATCTCTCCTTTTAAAAAGAATTCTGAACATAAAAATATATTTGCTGATATTTTAACAAAATCTCTGGTTTTCTTTCATATTAATTCCCAAACAGGAGCAATAACTAACACATCTTATGATAGTACATAAGCCTACATTTATTATTAAATTGTCTATTTCACCTTGCCAAAGATAGAACTATTGATATATTCAACAGCAATATAAGCTCACAACAAGAGGGGTTAAAGGTAGAAAATGATGAGGATCAGATTGTCTAAGTACTAGTAAGTCTTCTGATTGTAGTTTTAAACATTACTATTATGAATCCTAATGAGCAGTGCAATGTAGAATATATAATTTAAAACAAATTTATTTTCCAGAAAACAATTAGTTTTTATCTTTAAGAAAGAATAATAAGTCTCAATGCAAGGATTTGGTAAAATGCCATTTTCAGAAGAAATCATAATTTTACCACATTTATCCAAATGGAGTTGTTATGAAGAATTCTGAAAAAAGATTTACTGCAGTCTGTTATTGCACAACAAGTTAGAGTGAGATTCCAAGCATATAAATGCATCATCTTTCATAGACAATTCCATAGCCACAATTTTTATGACTTTAATATTTGCAAAAAAATATTTGCCAGCTGACCATGACAAATGTAAAATAATCTGCCTTCTGCCCTTGAGACAGTAAGCAAATATGGGGAAAAAAATCTTTACTTCTCTTTTTTCCTTTTTTTTTTTTTCTTTTTAATCACTTACAAAGCACATGGTAATACTAGTCAAAGAACAAGAGTGAGGAGATTTTTCTCCTAAACCCAGTAGAACCAAGTCTTGGCCAATTATGTGACTTCTTTGTGTGTACATTTTTACATCAGTAAAAAATGTGTGTGTGTTTATTTAGAATTAGTTTTCAAACCATGTCTTTTCATTTCTCAAAGACATGGGATATTCTGTGAGGACACAGAAGGCCTAGAAAAGCAATGTTGTGACAGTGAATTCTGTGTATCCTCTACTCGTAAAGTGAAGTATTCATAACTGTCCAGGAGGAGGACAGAAATACCTCTATGGGCAATCTTTCTTTCCACTGGAAATTCTGGAAAATTTGGAAGTCAATAATATAAGTTCTTCACAGGCCTCCTTTCTTTAACCTTTTAGTATAAACTAATAAGTTCTTAGTTACACATGCTTTATTCATAGCTATGTGCATCAGCCAGAGCATAAATGAGTATCTGCTGGGAAGCAAGTCATGGGGTGGAAGCTGGAGCACACCATACTTCTTGCCAGAGTCCCACTGCTTAGCTTTTGAACCATTACCAATGCCTTTCAGCAGTGCTGTCAACAGAGCTCAGATAGGGTCTTGAACTCCAGAGAGTGAATGAGATATGCCAAATGAAGCATAATTACCTTGTTGACGTCATTCAGCTTTCAACTCACATTTAATGGGGGAGCTTCTACTGCTTGAAACAGTGGGCCGTTTGTAACACATTATGCAAATGTAAGACTAATCTTTTGCATTATACATAAGAGCTGCTTATTGTGCATTAACTAATTTATCTGACTATGAAGGGGCTATGAATGCTGATTTTTATTAAGCTCTTCATTAAGTGAAAATGTAGGCATGGCAAGTGCATATATTAGTATTGGGCAGATGAATATATATATATATATATATATATATATATATATAATCAAAGGACATTCTTGGGATGGTGGAAATAATTGAGTATGATGTTTACTTTTCTGTCACATCAATAAAATGAGAAAGTGGGAATTAAATAATCAGAGACAAAGACTCCTACATTGTTGAAACTCATCACAGTTACATTTTTATCTTGGACCTGAGATTGCTTTTTAAAAAGACAGAATGTATAGTTTAATGTCAATAGTTTAAATCTTATATAAGATTCCCTTAGTATGCTGGTGACTCTTCTGTAATTACCACATAAAACAGAGGATGAACAATTGAACACAAAGTTGAATTAAAGCAGTCACTTCTCCTTTTAGACATTTTTAATTCAAGTACAACAAAATAAAAAATAAACTAATATTTTACTAAATATGCACCAATCAGTGTGGTTCAAATCTAGGCACAGACAGGTCTAGAGATACATATGAATATGTGTTATATAATACCCACTTAATTAGCACATGTCATTAAGACACATATTTGAAGTCAACTCAGACAAGGCCCATCTCAGCAACTGTTTAGAATTTGACAATCAACTTTTACAGGATAAGAAATACCAAAAATATTACACATTTTGTGTGCTTGATGAAACTGATATAGGTTTATTTATTTAAATCAGCCAATATATATTAGGAATATTCCATATGCAAATTATTAAAAATATTTTAAGTTTATCACTTCAAAATATTTTAACAATGCAATTAACAGCTCCCAAAGAGGAGATGAGTCAGTGAACACTTTTATTACAGGGTTTCAGTATAAAATGAAATTAGCCTCTTTCCTTAAAGATATTAAATAGTAACAATGACCAGGCAATGGATGGGGGAGGGTCAAAGAAGCCTAATAGACCCTTCTGGCTTCAAACTTGAGTTCCCAGTTTTAGTTCATTAAAATTAATGACCGACCACTGCGTGTCATGCATGAAACAGCTCATTCCTTTATCACCCAGGTAAACTAAAACACATATTACTATACATGACACAAAACCAGCCCTGGGATTTGGCTATGAGCCCAACTTAACTGCAGAATGTTTATTAAATTATTAAAATTTATGGGTTGATAGCACACTCAAGCAATTTATTATAGCTGTAAACCATTTTTAAGTTTTGAAAACACAATAAAGTTGATTTAATAATCCCCCTAATCTTATACACAACTTCCTCCAGAATTTTCTTCAATTACGCCTCATAAATTACAATTTATTGTGTATTAGAAAAACACTAAAAAACAAATACCTCATGAGAATTTCATCAGATTCATTTATTCTGAAACATTTGCCAGGAAGCATAACAAATTCACATGTGACCTCTGACTCTGAGGAGCTGAAGTTCAAATCAAAGCCACAATGCAGAGTTCCTTTGCCAAGGATAATAACTAAAATCTTCCCTGACTTGAGCCAGGACCTCAGCTTTAATGAATGCCATGGTGAAGAGGTCAGGAAGGGAGAGAGGCAGTTCTAGGAAAATTCTCTCCCCTCCAAGAACAGCTTGAATTGCAAAGCACAGAAAATCACCAACATCCCTTTGTGGGACTTTGTTAGAGAACAAGCCACTGAAAAGAAGAATCACAAAGAGGCAGTAATTGCAAGGACACATTGTGCTTTCCTAGGGGGCAACAGGTCTTCAGTGTAAGCAAATTTACTTAGATTTAATGGCTTTTAAACGAACAGTCCATAGTTTTAAAAACAGAATTTAGAGTAGCTTAGGATTTTACTGGAAGTTTAAATCCCTATTTGTAGAATAATCTAGAACCTCTTTCATATTTTAAAATGAGATTAGGGTAGCATTGGGTCCAGTGGGTCCTGGTCCTGTGACTTACAGAATTTTGTTTTCATAATTGAAACAGATTTGTTTTTAAAGTATTAGGTTTTCCTTGAATGGAACAGAAAGAAAATAATTTCATAATAGCTCTATTCCCTGGCTAAAGATGGGGAAGGAAATATATAATGGGATCCTGTGGAAAGGCTATATGAATTCACAAGAAATACCACATCTACATTCCTTAAATTTTTCAGGGTTTTGCCTTAATACTCCTTCAGGAGGCTGGAAGCTGAAACCCTCATTCAAGCAAACCTATCATTAACTCCAATTATGCTAAATCTGCAGCTGGTGATTTCCTGGGCTTGAAGAATCAGACTCTAAAGTCAAGCTGGCTCTAAGAGAACCTTTCAGAATCACAGAATTCTTTCTAAAATGGGATTCTTTTTTTTTCTTTAACATAAGCAAGATCCCCTCAAGACTCAAAACCAATCAGGGAACAAGAAATGAAACTTGGATTAACTTAGTCACCAAAAAGGTTTTAACATACTAAGACCATGATGGTTTTGTTAGTGTCAGTTTGAGGTCAGAACTCTATAAAAGACTAAGCTGGCTCTTATTTTCACCTTCTCTCCCAGTGTGTTCTGCCAGTCTAAACATTTAGCTGTGATACATGCATTAGAAGGTCATGTTCATGCACATTCCCTTTATTATGCATGCATATGGAACAGAGTAGTGTCAGGCAAGCACTTGATCTAGGTTGAGCCAATCAAATTCATCTTCCTGAAATACTGAGCTAATTAAGGGTATATAGCCAAGTTGAAAGAAAGATCTTGAAGAACAAGGAACAAGGGTACCATTTTGTGGTGACTGTGAGGACTAGGAGCAGAGAAGACTTACAGTGTAAAGGTCAGGCGAACGTCGGAGGAAAAGACCACCAAGAGACTGTCATGCCAACAGCAAAGGGTTTATTGGGGGTCCAGCATGCTGGGGCTCAGAGCTCACTTCAGAGGAGAGAGAACAAAGAGCCTCGAGAACAACTTAAGCACAGCTTATATACAGTCTTTGGAAAGGGCAAGGACTTTATATACATTATAGCATCCCTTAACAAATCATCACATACCGCTGGAAAATCAAATAACAACTTCAAAACATGATTAGCACATTCACTGGCGGGATTAGGTCGGGTGGGGGTGATTGGTCAATACTAAGAAGGGGTATACATTCAAACTGATTGGTTTAAGCCTTGAAGTGTATACGTGCTGGACTTCACGGTTTCTGGGAGGGGGTTGTTGAGCAACAAGGTGGTCAGGGGAGATTTCAACATACCTCTAATGGGCAGTTCCGGGAATTGTCTCAACTGCCACATGAATTTCAGGTTCTGAATGCAACTTAAGAACTAAACCTTATCTTTTACATTTCAATTTCTTTATCCTTTCAACAGGAAAAGAAGTGTCTCTAGAGAAGGTCCAAGGAGTTCCAGGAGAGAAGGGATAAACACATCCTAGGACAGAGGGATTCTTGGCTTCCATGAAGTATTTCAGCACCTGCTGTGTGCAGGTACAGATAGGGATTTGTTTATGAAAGTAAATACACATTTAAGGGAGAAATGAAGGAAATCTCAAAAGAGAGATACCTTTTGGGGTTAAGCAAGGAATACCCATTCAAGGAAGAATGTGGTCATTCTGAGAATTAGAGTTGTGTTTTAGGGGTTTCTGGTCCTTTTCTTTTTTCTTTTTCTTTTCTTTTCTTTTTTTTTTTTTTGTACTGGGGATTGAACCTAGGGATGCTTAATCACTGAGCTACATCCATAGCCCTTTTTGGGTTTTCTAATTTATTAAGAGATAGCATCTCCCCAAGTTGCTTAGGGCCTTGCTAAGTTGCTGAGCCTAACCTTGAATATGGGATTCTCTTGCCTCAGCTCCTGAGCCATTGGGATTGCAGGCATCCTGGATCTTCTTTTAAAAGAAACTTGGCTAGGGCTGGATATGAGAAGGTATGAAGGGATGCTATCAGTCTGGTGATCTCAAGAGAGTTTATGGCAGCATGGTCCTTCTCAGGATCCTCAGGCTAATGTGTTCTTCATTATCTCATCAATGGATAATACTGGAAAGTCTTCTTAATCATAATTTTCTCAAAATATCATATCCCTCTTAATCTATTTTTAGGGAGGGGATAATTAACACTGTGCATGTAGATGTACAGATTTCCCAGGGAAAGAAACTGGCTTGTGGAAGGACAGATCTGTAAAAGAATGCAGAACATTTGAATTAAAATTTTGTTTTATTGTTATTCCTTTATGTCTTTTTTCTACCTGTTATTTATTTATTTAATTATTTTTATTTCTACTCTCCAACCTCAGAGACCACTCTACAGGGGAAAAAGCAGAGAAAGCAGTTAGAGAGACAAGCAGATAAAAGAGAATGTGAGGCTAAAGTGGGAGTCAGAAACAGTGGTTGCCCTCTTTTTTTTTCCCAAGGACCTATCAATATCAATTCCTATGAGGTTTATACGTACTTCTAATTCTTACATTCTTTATGTTCTCCTATTCTATAAACTACATTTTAATCTGGAGCTAGTGTACCTATGCTTTGGTACATAGCTCTTCTTCTTAAACAAGAAATCAGAAAGGATTTTAAACTACCCTAAAGGAAAATGTGATTTTCAAAGTTAGTGAGATACAGCTAAAGCAGTACTTTGAGAGAATTTTGTAACAATAATTCTTCTGTTAGAAAAGATGCAAAATCTCAAGCCAATGACCTCAGGTTCCACATTAAGAAATGAGAAAAAAGATACAAGTAATGGGGTAAGGATATAGCTCAGTAGTAGAGCAAATGCCCAGCATGTGTGAGGTCCTGGGTCCATCTACAGTACTGAAAGAAAATGAAAAGTAAGCAGAAGAGAAAAAGTAAAGAAGACAACAGGGAAAAAAAAAGCTGAAATAAATTAGAGAAAATAAAGGACTCAAAACAATAGATTCTTTGAACAGATCGGTAACATTGATAGACCTTCATCTAGACTAATCAGAAAAAAATACAATAAATACCATTTAGACATCAAAATAATGATAAAAATATGATACAAGTCTTCATACCACTAAATTTAACATTTATAAAAATTAAATACACTTCCTCAAAAAGAGCTACTGAGGCACACTCAAGAAGAAATAGATAAAACTAAAATTTTCATATCTATTTAAGTAATCATATTTGTAACTTAAAACCATTTCCACAAAGAAACCAGAAGAATTGGGTGATGAATTGTATAAACATTTAATGAAAAACTGGTAACAATTTCTCAAACTCTCCAGAAAATAAAAAGAAGGAAACACTTCTCAAATTCATTCTAGGAAGCCAGTATTATTCTGATACTCAGATCAGAAAAAGAAATATTGTAAGAAAAATTTGGTTCTATAACCCTCATGAATATAGACTAGAGAATTCTAAACAAAATTTTATCATAATTTATGTCTGTGGTTTTTGTCACAGAATGTAATGTAGGTTTAACATTTGAAAGTCAGTCAATGCAATGCACTACCTTCACAGACAAATATAAAACTTTAGGAGATGCAGACAAAGAATTTGGCAAAAAAAAAAAAATCCTGCATTCATTCATAATAAAAGCTCTCAGAAAAACTAAGACTAGAAAGAAACCTCCTAAAGGTGGTAAAGGGCATCTGAAAAAAAAAAAAACAACTAATTTCACACTTTCTGGTGAAGGACTGAATGCTTTCCCTCTAAGATTAGAAGCAAGGTAACAATGAATACCCTCAATATTTCTATTTGACCTTGAACAAGAGATGCTAATCAATGCAACAAGCTAAGAAAAAAGAAAAATAATACACATTAGTTGAAGAACAAAAAGTAAAACTGTCCTTATTAGTCCATGATATAAACCTATGGTGTCTGCCAATAAAGGTATTTACATAAGAAAATTAATTTAGCAAGTTTACGGAATATACCAGGTTAGCACACAAAAGCCAAAATTCAATAATAACTGGAAATTAAAATGTTTAAAAACACATTTATAACAGGATCAAAAATATAGAACATTTATATGACAAAGGATATACAAGTTATGTACACTGAAAACTACAAAATATGTCCTGAGAGTAATTAAAACTCTAAATAAGTAAATAAGTGAAAAGATAGCATGTTCATGGGTTATAAGAGTTAATATAAAGATGTTAGGGCTCCCCAAACTGACCTATAGATTTTATGTAGTTACAATAAAAACACAGCAGATTTTTATAGAGAAGTTATCATTTATTCTAAAAATTTATTTCTAAATTCTCAGGACACAGAACAGCCAAACAATTTTGAAAAGAACAAAGATGAATTCACTACCTAATTTCAAAACTTTTTTACCACTACTTCAATTAAAAAGCTTTGGAGTAGGCAATAAAGAGAAATTATATTGTAGTGGTTCAGAAACAGGTGCCCACGAATATGGTCAATTTATTGTTTTAGTGAAGTTCCCAAGATATTAATATGATAGAACAATTTTTTTAAAAGAGAGGAAAAAGCAAATTAAAACAAACAAAAAAATCTTAACCCTTATTGTATGCCATTTTTAAAAAATAATTTTAAATGAACCACAGGCTTAAGAGAAAGAGAAAAAACTATAAAATTTCTAGAAGAATATAGGGAAGAGGTAAAACAAAACAAAAAAATCTCAACTTTGATTTTATCAAAACTAAATGTTTGCCCTTCATCAAAAAAAAAAAATTATGAGAAGTTGACCCACAAACTCAGAAAAAATACTTGAAGAGCCAATAGCCTACAAATACAAAGTCCTTTTGAGTATATACACATACAAATATTATTCAGTTTAATAATAGAAACATACTGTATGATTCCATTTATACACATTGTGAAGAGGCAAATCTATACACACAGGATGTGGATAGGTGCTTTGCCAGTGGATAGAAGAGTATGGAATGGAAAGGAGGGAGAGAGGAGTGACTCCAATGAGAATAGGATTTCTCTGGAGGTGAAAAACATTTCGAAATTAGATGGCTTTCTTGCTCCTGTCCTCTCTCTGTCACATCTCTCTCCTCCAGTGATGTCTCCCACCATGCTCTGCTGCAGCAAGAAGGGCTTTTACCAAACAGGGCTTTTGACCTTGGACTTCCCAGCCACCAGAATTGTAACACATTTCCTTTATTTACAAAATAAATAAATAAAATGAAATGGCGCTTGTACAAATCTGTGAATATAATTTAAAAATCGCTGAATTGTACACTGAAAGTTTATGCTATATGAATTATATCTCAAAGCTCTTATAGTAAAGTATATAAACATAATTTAATGTATTACATTAACAGCAAAAGTAATAAATATGCAAACTCACTACTTATTATTTTATTACATTTCAACATTATGTATGCTCCTCAGGTATTTTGCATCTACTGTGTCTGTGCACCGGAAGGACAATATAACAGTGTGCTACTGCACCTCGCTTCTAAGTTCTAGATTTGTAACGTCATGTTGGTAGCTTGAACTTGGCCATTATGAGAGTACTGACACCAAAAAATGAGCAAACACTGTAAATCAGAGCTTGTTTTCCCTAGAGAGCTGGTTGGTC